>NC_065511.1:19328884-19388451 GCF_006386435.1 Epinephelus moara | reverse complement strand
TAATGTTGTCTCCGTAGTACAAAGAACCATGTCAGAGGTGAAGCGTAAATGGTTTGATATGAAACTGGAGGCAAAGAAACGCACAAGCACACACACAAAACAATACAGCGGTCACCAAACAAACAGAAGATTCATTTGTGGGGTTTTGAATGAAGTGGGAACGGGAAACCAGAGATGTTTTGTGTGTAATGGATAAACTCTAAATCAGTGATAGCTGTCGGAATGTAGAGCTATTTAACATTTATTTTAACAAATGATACGGATAACATATAGCCTACAGCAGTCTGTATGCATCGTCTTCAAATTATTTGAATCTTAATAGCCTAAAGCTGTTTCATACAATGTAAATTAAACATTTTTCAAATCAGATTTATTAATTCAAATGATCAAAAAGCCACAAAAACAAACAAACAAACAAAAAAAAATGTGTTGTCTCAAATAATTCTTTCAGCTGGCGTGTGCTCCTTCGTGGCTTCACCACCTGCTGCTCCTGCTGAACCCAGGCACCGAGGCCGAAGAGGCTGTGATCCGGCTGTCCTTACGGATATTTTTATTATCATCATTCAACATGTAGAAAGAAAGTGTAATCTATTGAGTAGATTTACATAGATAATTCACAACCATGAACCTAATCTGGATCTTAAACCTGCTAATTGCCAACTAATTTAACTACATGTGTTATATTTTTAATATTTTGTCATGTTTAGATTACGTGTTTCAAAGGCATCTGTGTATTGTGTACATAACAGAGCGCAATACGAGTTAAAATTGTAATTTCCAATAATGACAAGCAATATTTATGCACCTTACTAAATTTACACAAGCACTACGAGTGGTCAGGAGCAGGAGTAGATTTTGTTAGTAGCTACGAAAAGATCGGAGCTACTAAAATATTGATAAATGCGGACATGCACGTAAATTTCTGTCTGCGAACAGTTTACACACAAATTCCTTCTGCTCACGTTTCATGAATGAGACCCAGTCTTTTTTCAAAATAAACGCACTATGTCGGTACATCACCCGCAAATTCACGTTTTTTTGTTGTTGTTTTTCTCCCCAACGCACGTGGTTGGGTTTAGGCAACAAAAGCACATGGTTGGGTTTAGGAAAAAAGAACAGGGTTTGGCTTTATATTCTTATGGGACGTGAACACCGCTCTCCCGGGTGAAATTTTGCTGGACCCACGTATCTTGCAGACTTGAAAGGTTGGCTTCGGTGTCTGACACCGTAAGTCACTGCTCAAGTGCCAGATTTCGATTGACCTCAGAGTGAGACCAGGTTTTTCTGTTCCTTGCAGAATCACAAAAATACAGCACATCAGCATGCTACTTGCTCACAGTTACCTTGGTAACATGCTGATGTTTGGTAGGTTTAATGTTTACCATGTTCAACATCTTAACGTAGTTGGCTTCCTCAGTCTGTGACCTCAAGCGTGCACAGGAGCAGTATGCAACCAAGTGTGAAGCAGTCAGGATGAGTCTGTACCTCCAAGTCTGCGGTCATGGTTCTCTGCCGGAAAACGGCGGATTGCCCCCTCTGAGTAAGAGAGTTACTGCCCTAGGTGAAGAAGTTCAATTATCTGGAGGTCTTGTTTATGTGTGAGGGTAAGAGGGTGAGAGTGTGAGATGGACAGGCTGTTTGATGCAGCGTCAGCAGTGATGAGGGTGTTGCACTAGACCATCATTGTAAGGAGGCAGTTGAGCCAAAGGCAAAGCTCTTGATTTACCAGTCCATCTACGTTCCGAATCTCACTTGTGGTCATGAACCTTCGGTAGTGACCAAAAGAATGAGATCGCAGATACAAAATGCAGAAATTAGTTTCCTCTGTTGGGTGGCTGGGCTCAGCCTTAGAATTAGGATAAAGAGCTCAGATATCCAGAGGGAGCTTGGAGTAGAGAAGCAGCTCCTTCATGTCAAATCGGGACAGATGAGATGGTTTGGGCATCTGATCAGGATGCCTCCTGGGTGCCCCTTGTTAGAGGTTTTCTGGGCATGTCCAACTGGTAGGAGGCCCTGGGGTAGACCGCAGAACACACTGGGGGGGTTATATATCTCAAATGGCCTGGAAACATCTCAGGATCCTCCAGGAGGAGCTGGAAAATATTGCAGGGGAGAAGGACACTTGGAAAACCTTGCTTTGTCTGATGCCCCCAAGACCCGGCCCAGGAAGAGTGGATGAAAATAGATGGATGGATAAAACATTTTAGTTTTACGTGTTAACACGCTAACATTTGCTGACTAACAACCAACAGGATGTACAGCTGAAGCTGATGGGAATGTCATTAGTTTTGCAGGTAATTGGTGAAACTGAAATTTTGACCTGATGGTAGCACTAAAAATGCACTGAAGCAGCATATAGCCAGCTGACCTGGGATCTTCCAGCAGCTGTTCCAAGGCTCTGGAGCCTCAGTTGGGCCAAAGCCTTGAGCCAAACCCCAGATGTAACAAGCTTCTAGAAATTACTAGAATATTTTGTTTGTTTCTTTTGCATCCTCAATAGGTCTCTGAGGAAACTTGATTGGTCACATTATTGCTATTGTTTAAAGCAGGAAGGGAGAGCTATCATGCTGTGATGTATTCAACAAAACTAGTTTGAAAACACTGTTAATGCTGTTACGTTTTTCAGTTCAATTATGTAATTCATAGCAACTGTAGCCACTTTTGCTGTGCTTTCTTTTTCTGGCTATCTCAGACCTACTATCAGCCCATTATTTTGAATTCAATGTGAAGAATGCTTATTCAAAAGTGACATAATCAAGACTTGACAACGGGGTTTCCACTCCCTTGTGCATTTTCGCTTTGTTGTCTTTTTCCATCATTATCTCTGTGAGTATTTTCCGCTGGGTTAATCTCCTGCAGTCTCTGGTTACCTTGGAAAAGATGACAAACAGGCCAGCAGCCTCTGAAACAGCAGCATGTTTTCCTGCTCTCTCACCAGGATGCCACTGGCATGCAGGCCACTAGGCTTTCCCAGCACCGGGCACTTACTGTAGCTCTGCTAGGGAATGGCCTGCCTGCCTGTCTGCATGCGAGCGTGTGTCGGGGAATGTGTGGGTGGGCGCGCGTGCTGTACAGTGTGGACTTAATAGTGTGTGTGGAGTGGGAACAGGGAACATTTTATGTGTACATATGCATGGTGATGTCTGAACTTTTGGCCCACATTTTTGACCCCTTACTTTTCTTGTCTTGCCAGCTTCACCTCTTGCCAAACAAGAAACTGACATGCAGGTCTGAAGACAGCCCACATTTCTGCATTCCTCAACATCCCATTATAATCCATTAATAAACATAATGACATTGCACCATGCCCGAAGCAATCCGAGGCCTAATATTCCTATAATCACTGCGATTATGATTATTACAGGAAGCAGGTTGGTGGGGTGGAGGTAGTTAAACAGTAGCTATACTTAGTTGAATAGATTTTGCCAGAAGTAACAAGAAAAGCAACCAAAATACAATATGTTTGAAAAAGAAGTGTTGATTTTGCTTGTATAAAAAACATAAATGTAGGCAATTTCCAGTGCAGTGCTATTGCAAACTGGTAGGCATTGTGTTGTAAATTAGTAAAGTTCCCTTGACAATGCAGTCAGACTTTTCTGAGCTGACAACATGAGACATTTAATGGAACAATGAGGTGTCAGATATTGCAACAGGGACTCTAACAGAAGCATAATAGTACATTAAATGAGTCACACACCTCTTAAAACACTGTGGAAAGTTTAATGACATTCAAGTAATCCCGCTGACCTCATGAGAATCACCTGACTCTCAATAAAGTCCCAAGTTGGTCAAAGTGAATGACTGTACTTATTTCCTGTAAACAAAAATACAGATGTCAAACTTAAGGAAACCCCCCCTTTACTAAAGGTGACAAACAGGCAAAAGTCAAAAATATTAGTCAACAGAGGATAAATCTAGTGCAAAGGGCAGGCAGAGAAAATGACTGGACCACAAAGACAGAAGCACAACAGATGATCTGGCTGGAAATGAATGAAGGCGGGCTGGTATATGCTCTTGGGCTGATGAGGAAGTGGGACCAGGTGTGCAGGTGGGCGGAGGAGGATAGGTGACAGGGAATGGCGGGAAAAATGTAGCGGGTTACTGCAGGGCATGTGGGAGTGGTAAAAAGACAAGAGAGTTCATACATGGAAGGGGGGGTTAGCAGACAATGGCCACTTTATTAGGTACACCTTGGTAGCACCAGGGTGGATCCCCTTTTTTCTCCAGAACTGCCTTATTTCTTTGCGGCATAGATTCAACAAGGTGCTGGAAACATTCCTCAGAGATTTTGTTCCATATTGACATGATAGCATCACACAGTTGCTGCACAACCATGATGCGAATCTCCCGTTCCACCACATCCCAAATGTGCTCTATTGGATTGAGATATGGTGACTGTGGAGGCCATTGGAGTACAGTGAACTCATTGTCATGTTCAAGAAACCAGTTTGAGATGATTTGAGCTTTGTGACATGGTGCATTATCCTGCTGGAAGTAGCCCTCAGAAGATGGGTACACTGTGGTCACAAAGGGATGGACACGGTCAGCAACAATACTCAGGTAGGCTGTGGTGTTTAAACAATGCACAGTTGGCAGTAAGGGGCCCAAAGTGTGCCAAGAAAATATCCCCAACACCATTACACCACCACCAGCCTGACCCATTGATACAAGGCAGGATGGATCCATGCTTTCATGTTGTTTACGCCAAAGTCTGACTCCACAATCTGAATGTCACAGCAAAATTCAAGACTCATCAGACCAGGCAATGTTTTTCCAATCTTCTATTGTCTAATTTTGGTGTCCCCATGCGCCTTGTAGAGTGGCACCCAGTGTAGTCTTCTGCTGCTGTAGCCCATCTGCTTCAAGGTTTGATGTGTTGATCATTCAGAGATGGTCTTCAGCATACCTTGGTTGTAACGAGTGGTTATTTTTGAGTTCCTGTTGCCTTTCTATCATCTTGAACCAGTCTGGCCATTCTCCTCTGACTGGATATTTCCTCTTTTTCAGACCATCCTCTGTAAACCCTAGAGATGGTTGTGTGTGAAAATCCCAGTAGATCAGCAGTTTCTGAAATACTCAGACCAGCCTGTCTGGCACAAACAACCATGCCACATTCAAAGTCACTAAAATCATCTTTAACCCCCATTCTGATGCTCGGTTTGAACTTCAGCAGGTCGTCTTGACCATGTCTAGATGCCTAAATGCATTGAGTTGCTGCCACATGACTGGCTGATTTACTATTTTCACTGACAACCAGTTGAACAGGTGCACCTAATAAGTGGCCAGTGAGTGTATAGGTTAAATGCATATGATGACATTTTACCTACCACCTTAAATGCAGAGTATGGGCTCTATCTCACACCCAACACAATAGCATGACACAACTGTCATTGCTAGTTTTCAGACCAACACAGCTGTCATTTTCACATCAAGTGCCCACATTGTGAAAGTAGTTCAGATTCAGTGGCATCATGTCATAGTCACAGGTTGTCATTTGTTCTATTCATTGGTTGCCTATTATTAAGAAGGTGGGTCTTTTGTAACATTAGTCTGTCAGAGGCAGACGCCAAAGAGGTGAGGGAAGGAAACTCGAGATATACATATAACAGCTATCCATCTGTTATCTATAACCGCTTATCCTTTTCAGGGTCACAGGAGGACTGAAGCCCATCCCAGCTGACATTGGGCAAAAGGCAGGGTACACCCTTGACAGGACACCAGTCTATCTTTACATACAGCGAGGAAGTACTTTTGTGGAGACTGTGATGGACAATAAATAATTATTTAAGTATTGTGGTTTAAGTTCTGTCTCCATTTATATGTGAACCTTAATGAACTGAAACCAATCCTGAGCTCTGTGAACGGTTTGGCAACAGACCAGAAGACATCAGGCCCTGCTCCCACCAGCCAGCCGAGGGAGGCCAACACGGTGGGGGATGACTTGGGCTCATTGTGGTTCTCCAGTACCTCCTGTGCCAGAACGATCAATAATTGAGTCCAGTCAGGCGACTATGCTAGTGGGTCAAATTTGAACCAGGAGATTGCTCTGCAAATTCTAATGACCATTTACAACGGACAATTTGAGGTGATAAATCGACTTTGCTTTCTCTCCAAAACAAACAGCAACGGGGGGTTTTTAACAGTGTTTTTTGATTCTCTGAGTGCTTGTGCTGCTTGCCTTGTTGGACTCTCTTCTAGCAATGTCGTCACCTTCCCCACATCTCGGCAATTAAGTTGGTGAGTAAAACAGTAGCACAACAGTTTGGAAAACAAGACCTAGGTTGTAAAAAAAGAAATCCTTAAATTACGGGACCCGTCCTGATTTCATTTGCTTATTCTTACCAATATATATAAATTTAGGAGGCCCAGGGGCTGACACAGGACTTCCAGTCAGCCTCTCTCCCTCATTTACAACCAATTATACATGTTTACTTTTCTGATGAGACACACTTATGCTCAAGCTAATTTTACAGTGACCCATTGTAATGTGAATGCAGTACACAACCAGACTGTCCTGAAATGCACAGCAGGACAGATAGATAGACAGACGCATGCTTTCATTCATTTTTTTTGACATGTTAAATATCCAGCCAGTAAAGAGTGTGAGCTAAATCCACTGATGGGTTCATTACCAGTAAAAGGGCGTTGAAAACTATATTTGTCTGAGCTGGGGTCTGACTGACTGGAAACGGCACAGAGGAAACCGTTGAGTCCTTCAGGAGAGAGAAATTGATAGGTGCACTGATGGAAAAATGCCACAAAAAGAAGAGAAGCAGAGAGAAAAAAAAGAGAGACGGCAAAGGAATTTGAGGAGAAGAAATACTAGAAAAACTAATCTGATATATAGATCTCAACTCAAAGATGACAAATAAGGAAAAAAGAGATCGGGGAATAAATAAATATCAATGAATGTGTTCCTTTGGGCCTTCACCACACCGTGCCGTATTTTTTTAAGAGAGGTTGTCAGGAGGAGAATTTTGTTAGGCTGCGCCCCATCCATCCATGGGAGGTTTTCTTTTCAGCAAGGTCTCCCCTTGTCCGACCACAGCAGTGGTCTGCTGACGGTCATGCTGTGGCCAAACTCTGGGCTGCGCGACTTTCTTGGAAGCGTCATCATGACCACATGAATAAGAAGAGGGAATACCATATTGTTCTGTTAAAAGAAGAGGAGGACCTGTGAGCATGTGTGCAGGACAGGCAGGCAGGAAACATTTACACACACACACATACACACACACACACACACACACACACACACACATGACAAATGACCTCTTACGCTAGAAAAAAAGAATGGGATGGGAATCATCAGTAGAACAGCTGCCTGCCAGGAATAGTATCACCACTGTGTGTGCACGTGTGAAAGAGAGCCAGAGGAAGAGAAGAGAGGTGATCGTGTTTCTCGATTGTAATTTTGTCAGTTGTTTGTCTGATTGCTGTTATTTACTTTAATTACTTTGAATGCGTTGCTAATAGCTTTAATTGACAGCAGATGTGAACTCCACCTGTTTCCAAGTGGCTCTCTTGGAAGAAAGAACAAAGAGACGACTCACACCAACCTTCATGAATGAACGTCCACTGTGTCCACTTTGTTCTACCCTGTAGTATCCTATGATTCAATGTCCACCACTCCACCCAAGATTTCTTTATGAAGTGTATATGCAACACAAAAAACGACACATAAAAAACACAATGGTTGTTATGAAACTGCAGATATCATCATAATAAATCAGTGAAACAATATTTAGAGCCTATGAGAGGCATTTGAAAATTTCTGACTTTGGCGACTCCCAATGTTTGTTTCAAAAAAGCCAGCTGTAGCATTGTGAGCCGATACTCCTCTACCATCCTTGTGTCCAATCAGCCTGGTCTCAAAGAAATACGTCAAATGACAATAACCTCTAAACACCACATTGCATGGTGGTAGCACGGGATGTGTTAACTTTACGTACCAGCACCATGGAAACCAAAGTCAGTTATGATTCTTTGTCGTGGTGAACACACAAATTCCCTGGTTCAAAAAGGTCACTCAATAGGTACTGTAAAGACTGAGAAAGTCCACGTAGGGAGGGGGTCGGGGTCGTGGACAGGTCAAACAAACACTGGACTTTCACCCAGGAGACCACTGTTCATTAGGTCGAAAGTCAACGCTGACTTCTTTTAACCAGGCACCTACTGCACATAATGTGACATAATTACATGATGTTATGTTACATATTTTCATCAAGCTACGACGTTCTGTTTGTAACAAACTCACTTATTTTGTGGACTGCCCATTGTTCAGATGGCTCATGAAAAATGTTCCATTAGACCAAGAGTCCATTTGTCTGACAGCCACTTGTCTCAAAAACAAATGGCCGTTGCTCCAAAGGCCAATTGCCCCCAAAATAGACACTCTACCACACAAATCATTAGACATTCCCACATTTCCTACAGAGTGAAGGCATGACCCATTGTTTGGGTTGGTAAGGTTTAGATATGAGGGGTGAGATTGGTTAGGATTAGAGTAAGAATATCCGGGTAATCAGAGGCAAAGTAGGCCAGGTCATGACTTCGGAAAAAATTGCAGTAGGGCCAACTGATTACAGGCCTTGAATCTTTCTAACAACAGGGAGAGTGTGTATTTTTGGAGCAATGGGCGTTTGTTTTGGGGTTAACAGGTTGTCAGACAGATGCGCTCCTTTGGTCCAATGGGACCTTTTTTGGACTACTGGGGTTTTGTTATAATGGGCCGTTGGAACAATGGCATAGCACCCTTACGTTAACCAAAACCACATCTTTTTCTAAACCTAACCAAGTATTTTTTCCCCTTAACATAACCAAGTAGCTTTGGTGACTAACCTAACAAAACAACTGTTTCACAACATTGACCATATGTTTAAAACTCTGATCTTGTGTGATGATTTCAGTTGGCATAGTTTCTGTGCCACTACCATGTAATGCAAAGTTTAGAGGTCAAGGTCATTTCATGTATTTCTGTGGGACTAGGATGGATCTGTTCATGGAGGAGTAACACGTCACACATATCTCTCACAGTTCTCTCTGCATGAACTTAGATTTGATGCCTCCCATTCCTTTTGATTTCTCAAAGGTAAATCTTGGAACAGGTTATGGGTGGTGAGACTGTCTTTAAGAGAAACTGAGCTTCAGCCTCTGATACTGCTACCGTACAAAGTCTTTAATCATTAGTTTCATAAAAAAAAGTCTTTGGAGATGCACACACAACATGTCTGCTAAATTGTATTTTGACTGGGACAGTGTGTTATGAGACAGCTGTAATAACTATGATATTTCCAGACGTCCAGACAGGCTACTTTAATTTATTCATTTAAGACACGTGTTTCCGATGATTTGTCATAGCTTATTACTAAAAATAATGCAATACACATGTCTGAACTAAATGAAGCCACTATGCAATATTACAGCACTGTATCTTGCATTCCAATAAATACGTAATTTCCATTTCAAGCAACCAAAGAGTGTTTAGTGGCATCACTTAGCTTAAAATTGTGTTCAATTTTCAGTCCTTCATATGAACGATTCAACCTTCCACGATACATTATATAGGCCTTTTTACAGAAGATGTTTTGATATGTCACAGTAGATATCCAGGTGTGTGCAGCATGAACAGGACAGTCGCTATTATTGTATTCTTTTACTGGAAATCTGCTGTTTGTGTTCAGATTAGCTGAACATGAAAAAAGTAAAGAAATACTGACAGACATGTTTTATAAAGATTTTCAAGACGTTCATTACATGAACGTCTTGGTCCAAGGCTAGGTACACCCTGGACAGGTTGCCAGACTATCACATGGCTGCACTGATGGACTCAGGGGGGGTCAGGGGGGCCCCCCCTGGTGCCGCCTCGGTTGAAAACGTTGCGCTAAAGTGTCCTCTTGAGTGGCGAAAATGAGAGGATGTGCCCTATTAGCTGCCCACTTGAATGATGAAAATGAGCGGATGTGCCCTTTTGGCTGCCCTCTTGATTAACAAAAACGAGAGGGTGTGCCCTTTTGGCTGCCCTCAAGTGGTGAAAACGAGAGGATGGCCCCTTTGGGCTGCCCTCTTGAGTGATCAAAACAAGACGATGTGCCCTATTGGATGAAAATGAGCGGATGTGCCCTTTTGGCTGCCCTCTTGATTAACAAAAACGAGAGGATGTGCCCTTTTGGCTGCCCTCGAGTGGTGAAAACGAGAGGATGGCCCCTTTTGGCTGCCCTCTTGATTAACAAAAACGAGAGGATGTGCCCTTTTGGCTGCCCTCTTGAGTGATCAAAACAAGGCGATGTGCCCTATTGGATGAAAACGAGCGGATGTGCCCTTTTGGCTGCCCTCTTGTCCCCATGTCATGCAGTAGGTGCCCTTTTTTCCTTTTCGCCCCTGCCCTTCAAACATCCTGAGTCTGTCACTGCATGGCTGACACAGACACTGATAACCTTTCACACTCACATTCACACCTGCAGCCAATTTAGAGTCACCAATTAACCTGCATGTCTGGACTGTGGGAGGAAGCCGGAGTACCCAGAGAAAACCCATGCTGACACAGGGAGAACATACAAACTCCACACAGAGGGGCTCCCCCACCCTGGGATTCGAACCCCCAGGAACCCTCTTGCTGTGAGGCAATGATGCTACTCTATACTCCACTCCTCCACGCATGAACATTTGCCTCTGTCTTTCAGTATTTTTTTGCTCCCAATGTGATTGATTTGGACAGCCATAAACACCACAAATCATAGGCATTTGAGAAGTGTTGGTTGTCTTTGCCTCCAGTTACCTGTCCTCCATCTGGACAGTACACCAATGTTTGACATCATATGCAAAGAAGCTCACTTGTACCCATTTTGTATGTTTATGCTGTCAAGTTTGAAGTGGTCTATAGAATAAGGTAACCATTAGTGCTATTAGTAACTCCTGTCCTTCCCCCTCTGTAACAAGTCAAAATGTCTCCTGTTGAAAAGGCCTCATCATTTAATCATAATCGAGTTAAGGCTACAGTCAAGAACACTCAGTACAGTCCTGCATACACAACAACAAAAATATAAAGAGCTTTCAGCAGAATTCAATTGTCTTTAGCTTTCGCTGACTGACACTAGACTAAACTGACATAATCAAATGTTTAAACTGTGACTACGAGTCATAAATAAAACTTTCTTTTGTGTCAAAAGACTGAGGCTAAAACTAAATCAAATACATGTTCCAAAATGTTCCAGTGTCACAAATCTTGTGGTCACAGACGCTTGACTTTATCCAGATTTTATATTTTAAGTTGCATCAGATGTGTTCAAAGGGTGTGTATGTTTGGATTATGTCTAATTGGTAGCAAATTTCCTGCCCTCAGTGACCTTAGTTGTGAAAGTTAAAATAAGTCTCCATATTCAGAAGATACTGATGTGTTTTAATTTAAATTCCATTGAGAAAGAAAAATAATATTACATGTGTTTGCAATGGAAAACATCTGGCATGTCTGAAATTTAACTCTCAGGTAAAAATGCATATCACCTATAAACGTTCCGAGTATGGTTTAAGATAATTTCTTCAATATTTCTCTGATTACTACATCCACACCAGTCGAACAGCTGTTCTTTTCACTCTCCAGGTTTGGATTAATACAATGGCCTTGACTTACAGACAGCTATTCGGGGTATTTCCCTTAATTTGCCTCTCCGGTCACAACATCCTTTCTCAACGTACAGTAGGTTGGACACGTCATTCAATGGAGTCCAGGGACAATTTGAGGTTATTCAATGCATTCCTATTGTGGTAAATCTGTGTAATATTATTATTTTACCATCTATCCTGTCATCTCCCTGAACCGCACACAAAATACAAATGACGCTGGGAAAATACATAGAATTATGTGTAAGTGTAATATGAGCTAGTTATAGAAATTCATTTTGGCATTTGTCATCAATTTACTGCATGAGTTTATGGGTGGACTTCTACTGAAACTATTTTGTTTTCATCTTTGTTCCCCAGAAGTGATGTCACAAGAGGACTGATGAAGAAACAAGAATGTAGGCTCCCATCAGAATTCATTACAGTGAGGCATCCTGTCACATAACTTGTCTGAGCTGTAAACGGTTAAAAATCTGATTTTTTTTTGTTCTGTGTAAATGCAGCCTTACAGGCCATAATCAGCAACGCTCTGGTGATGCCTCTAAAAACAGCTTAGCGATCCCCGTCTGGTCGGAAACTATTTATTTCCACATTCAAAGGCAACGGGAAACATAAATGAATGTTCCCCAGTGGAATCACACAGTGGCTCGGTGCTGGGAAGGCAGTGTGGGCCAGCCAGGAGAACAGACTGGTCATGAATTGGTGTGTGGGCCAGCCAGTGCCTCTGCTGGTAACACTAAGCAATGGGTGGTAGAGTGGTGGAGAGCACTTATGTGTCAGGGGTGAATAAACAGTGAGGTCTGCTGCTGTAATGGTTGGCAGAGTTTCTGGCAGTCAGAATCACCTTTATTAACTGCGATGCATCACACGTATGCTAGAATTAGAAGGGGATAACCACAGCAAGCAGCTATTAAGTCTTTTCTGGTGGCTACGCAGTGTGCTCATTTGGTCAGCATGTTACATGTCCAACTTTGAAATGCTATTAAATAGTTATTACATGAATGATTGTGCCATCCATCAAACAGTCGATATTTCAGTCTGGAACAAAGACAGATGGGTATGATATCCCCAAAGCCATACACAGCTTACGTGGCTAAAACCATAAAACCGCAAAGACGAGATGTCAACAAAAAAGAATAAAAAAGTTATCTAAAAATGTATCTCATTTATACAGTAGGCTGTCATCCCTATAGAGACAGAGCTACCCATATACTATGTACGGTGGCCAACAAGGGCAAAGGTGCTACAACAGCCCCAAACACTTCCATTGCTACAATTTCAGAAATGATGCCAATCCAATAATACATACAAAAATCCAACACAAATACAAAAATGTGCTGCACATGAAAAAAAAATGGTGCAGGGGAAAAAAGATGCAACAGAAAAATGCTGCATATCCAGTCAACACAACGAAAGTCAGTGAGGCCTCGGGAACTGCCCATTGGTTCGACAGCCCATTGGTTCGACATCCCATTGTTCCGACCATATTAAACTCATTGTTCTGAAGTCCGTTCCGAAATCATCATGATGCCCTGTGGTTAAGGTCTGGTTAGGTTTAGGCACAAAAACCACTTGGTTAGGGTCAGGAAAAGATCATGGTGTGGGTTAAAATGAAAANAGTCCGTTCCGAAATCATCATGATGCCCTGTGGTTAAGGTCTGGTTAGGTTTAGGCACAAAAACCACTTGGTTAGGGTCAGGAAAAGATCATGGTGTGGGTTAAAATGAAAAAGAAAGTGACAAACACATAAGTAAGTAAGTAAGTAAAATTTATTTGTATAGCACTTTTCACAGAGAGGACTCACAAAGTGCTTCACAGGGTTAAAATACAGACAAGAATACATACATACAAACATACAGGTCACATACAGAGACACAAAAATGAAACAGTTGTTGCAAAACTAAATCACTTAAGACAAGTTAAAGAATGCCTGCCTATACAGATAGGTTTTAAGATGCTTCTTAAAGATATCAACCGATGCTGCGGCTCTCAAGATCTGTGGGAGGGCGTTCCACAGTCTGGGTGCAATGGACTCAAAGGCCCGGTCACCTCTAGTTCTAAGCCTAGTGCGAGGAACTGCCAACAGGCCGTGATCGGCAGACCTAAGTGTCCTACTAGGAACATATACATGCAGCAGGTCAGACAGATACTCAGGTGCCTGATCATGAAGGGCTTTGAATGTTAAAACAAGGATTTTGAACTGGATCCTAAAGCTGACAGGAAGCCAGTGTAGGGAGGCCAGGACAGGAGTAATGTGGCAGTTTTTGGGTGATTTGGTTAACAGCCTGGCAGCGGCATTCTGCACCAGTTGGAGGCGATCTACATGAGTTTTACTGAGACACATGAAAAGAGAGTTGCAGTAATCCAGACGTGATGACACAAAGGCGTGAATGATCATTTCTAGTTCAGCATGTGATACAACAGATCTCAGTTTTGCAATGTTTTTAAGGTGGAAAAAGCATGTACGGGTCAACATGTGAATGTGTTTATCAAAGTGCATGGCCTGGTCAAAAATAACTCCGAGATTTCTCAGGTTAGAGCGGATATTTGAATTCAGGGACCCAATACAGCTCGCCACCCTAGAAGCAGTACAGTCAGGAGCGACAATAAGGACCTCCGTCTTAGCAGCGTTAAGCTGGAGGAAATTGTTGACCATCCAGTCATTAATTGCAGACAAACAGTCATGCAGTACATTCAGACTGTCAGTCCTGTCAGGATTAAAGGAAAAATACAGCTGAATATCATCTGCGTACATATGATAAGATACACCCTCAAACCTGTTGATAATGTTTCCAAGAGGTAGCATATACAAAGCAAACAAAATTGGACCCAACACTGAGCCCTGGGGCACCCCACAAGAAAGGGGGACGGACTCGGACATAAAAGGACCAGATGCTACAGAGAAACTTCTACCAGAGAGGTAGGAGGCAAACCAGTCAAGGGCACTGCCTGAAATGCCAACACAGTTACTGAGCCTATCTAACAGGATGCGGTGATCCACAGTATCGAAGGCTGCGCTAAGGTCAAGCAGCATTAGGATGGTACATTTACCATTGTCAGAGGCCATCATGATGTCATTAGACACTCTAAGAAGTGCTGTCTCGGTGGAATGCTGCTGACGGTAACCAGATTGAAATTTGTCATAAATACAATGCTTATTTAGGGCAGGAACTAGTTGGTTAGCAATGACTTTTTCTAAGATCTTTGAAATAAAAGGCAACTTAGAAATGGGCCTAAAGTTGCTAAATAATGAAGGGTCCAGATTGGGCTTTTTAAGAAGCGGCTGGACAACCGCCTGTTTAAAATAGGAGGGGAAACAGCCAGAGACCAGTGAGCAATTAATAATATAGAGCAGGGAAGAGCCGATGGAACCAATAACTTTTTTCAGTAGAGACGTGGGCAAGATGTCTAACGGGCTGGAGGAGGTCTTCATACTGCTCACTAGCTTAGTTAAATCTTGTAGGGAAATGGGTGAGAAACGATCTAGTATAGGCTGCTGTAAAGGAGGAGCAGGGGGAAGAGCAGAGGAAGGGGTAATACTTGCTCTAACACTAGTAACTTTGTTGACAAAAAATGACAGAAAGTTGTTACAGTCATTAACAGAAAAAATGGGCACCACAGGGGGCTGGGAACAAACAAGATTACTTATAGTGTCAAAAACAACTTTGGGATTCCGCTTATTGGAGGAAATGAGGTCAGCAAAATAAGAGGCCCGAGCAGCTTTAACCATTGAGTTATACTCCGTTAAGAGTTCTTTCAAATAAATACGATGGACCTGAAGCTTTGTAGACTTACACAGGCGCTCGATACGGCGACATTTGCGTTTAAAACAACGAATGTCATCATTAATCCAGGGGGTAGAATTAACAGTAGCAACTGTACGGGATTTCAGAGGAGCAATCTCGTCTAAAATAACAGAACAATGTGAATTAAAAGTGTGAACTAGAGAATTGGCATCACTCTCATCACCAAAAAGCTGCCCTATGCTGTTATTAAAAACAGAGGAGAATTTCACGGCAGACAGGTCATTTAACATACGCGAACAAATAACATGCTTTTTGAGTGTACAATCAGTGTTAAAAGACACATTAAAGAGAATACATTCGTGATCGGTCACAAGCAGCTCCTCAGAGCCGATAATGTCTAATTTTAATCCACACGTGAAAACCAGGTCCAGAGTGTTGCCCTTAATGTGTGTTGGGCCGCTGACATGTTGGGTAAAATTGAAAGAATCAGTGACTTTTAAGAAGTTCACTGCAAAGGTGTTTGTGGTGTCATTTACGGCCACGTTAAAATCCCCAAGAAGGAGGATTTTCTCAAATTTAATTATGGAAGCTAAAAAGTCACTGAATTCAGATAAAAAGGAGCCATTAACACCAGGAGGGCGATAAATTAAAACACAATAAAATGGATTAGCACGCCCAATTTTAGTCACTAAGAGTTCAAATGAGGTAAAAGTTCCAGAGTTCACTCTCCGGGAGGAGAAACAGTTCTTGTGCACTGCCGCCAGTCCCCCCCCACGACCCGTGGTCCGAGGGGCACAGATAAAAGAACATCCCGGCGGGCAGAGCTCGTTCATAAACACATATTCATCGATCTTTTGCCAGGTCTCAGTGAGAAACATAAAATCCAGATCTTTGGAAATAAATAAATCGTTCAGAATGAATGATTTGTTGGCAACAGAGCGGGCATTCAGCAGTGCCAGTTTAATAGACTTCGATTGTGCTGTAGTGGGTGCAGGTGCTAGTGGCCGCAGGTACTGTGGGTCCGCCCCTGCCCGGCTGCGTCTTGCTAAAGGGAAGACAAGTTTTAACTGACACTGGGACTCTGGGAAAACAGGCCTGAGACATGACAGTCTCGCACTAGAGTTGGCTGGAAAAAGCTGCATTGGTGTCGTGGGCCTGCAGGGGGGGCTAGAGGGAGAGGGAGTGTTAGGAGGAACTGGCACAGTGACCACTGAGGAAGCGGCTGGGAAGGGGGTGTGTTGTGTAAACAGTCAATCGGTGAAAGCTGTGGACTGGACAGCTAGCAGTGTGAGGTCAATGTTCTGAGACAGAAGACGGGATCCTATATGGTTTAGATGAAGGCGGTCTCGTTTGAAGAGGTCCGGTCTATGAAGGAAGGTGGTGAAATTGTCCACATATGGAATGCCAGCGCTGTTGCAGTAGCCTTTAAGCCACACCTGAAACTGCCTGAGTCGGCTAAACTTTACGTCGCCAACTGAAGGAGGGGGGAGAGGCCCGGAGATGATGCACTGCTTGTTTGAGTGAAGAATATTATCAATAAGGCGAGTGCTATCGTTCCTGAGTTTTATAGACTGTTGCAGTTTAAGGTCGTTAATTCCTCCCAGATGAACTACAACAGTACGGGCAGAGGGGTGTTTTTGCAGCAACTGAGGGATGACGTCATTTAAGTGATTTGTGCAGGCACCTGGATGACATGAGGTGAAACACCTGTTGGCACGAACATGGCGAACCATAGAGGACCCGACCAGAAGAACAGGGGAACTGTTAGCACGGTTCGCGACGACAGCCGTCTCAACCCGCGCTGGATGGGCACCGGCACCAGCGGCGCGCCTCACCCGGCGATGGTCAGTGCGCACCGGTATACTTCCCGCAGAAGTACTGGGCTGCCGGGGCTGCCGGGGCTGCCGGGGCAGTCGAGGCCGCCAGGGCTGTCGAGGCTGCCTCTGTGGCTGTGAAGAGCGCTGCCGACTGGGAGGCGATGGAGATGAGCCCCGCCGCTGCAGCGGTGGAGGACCCTGCGGTGGTGGTAACTGAGTGTAATCATGATCATCCAGGAGGCTGAATCGGTTAGTAAGAGGAATAACGCCAGGAGAAACGGGGGAACGTGGAGGTGTATTCTTTTTTCGCCTGCTGTTTTTGTTTGCTGGAAGCCAGGGATCGTGGCCAGGGGTGGAGCTGCGGATAGATGGATTTGGAGTAAAACAGGCTACAGCAGCCGTCTTACTCTTCACGGGCTCCTTGGGCTTGGCTCCCTCCAGCAGCTTCGTTGATCCTTGCAGCGAAACGGGGTGCCGGGGCGGTGAGCTGGGGTTCGGCTTCAGCAGTGGCAGGTGGAGGCCGGAATGGTGGCGCACAGATCGGCTTCAGTAGGAGCAGCAGCAGCAGGCCCTACAGTGACCAGTGACTCCAAAAACGTTTCTTCATCACGGAGATAGTAGAGATCGGATATGCGTCCTTCGAGCTCGACGATGGTGCGGCTCAGGTGTAGACAACGATCGCATCCGGATGGAGAGGTGAGTGGTGCCATGGACAACACGAGGACTCCAGTCGGAGTCCACGGCGTTTTGAAGACGGTAACGCAGGTAAAAGCAGGATCCAAGAATCAAAACTTACCGGCACGGGCCCAAAACAGGGCCCGATGAGGAGACTGGGTGTCCGGTAAGATAGGTGGCTTAATGCGAGGTCACTGTTGGTAGGGGTCGGGGGTGTGTGTTTCCAGGAACACACACCTCTGAGTCTCTGAGTGTTTAGCTGTGTTACAGCTAAACCACAGCTTAGAAGGTGCTGAGCCTCCTCTGCCTCAAGCCGGTCGCGGCGCACCATACGCCCGCCGCGAGCCGTTCAGCACCGCGGACAGTCAGACTAATGGGATGTCGAACCAATGGGCTGTCGAACCAATGACATGGACCCAAGGCCCCTGGGTGACACGACACAGTTTGATTTTTGATCTGAGGGAGAAAGTGCTCGTGCTAGCTGCAAAAATCTGTTGCTCTTTTAAGATTGTAGCAAATTAAGGCCAAATGTCAAAAAGACCACATAGGTTTTACTGTCACCTCTTCTTCACTTATCTTACCATTTAAAAAACAATCATCACTCTCTTTTTATGGCTCTCTCCCAGGTCGAGAATAAAGCTGTTCCACTTAGAGCTCCCCCTAGAGGACTGGAGAACTTATGTTATGTTAACTGGACATACAGCATTTTTCTGTTGCATTTGTAGGATTTTTTTTCAATTTTTTTTAATGTATTTCTGCTTTATTTTTGATAGCATGAGAAAGACAAGAAAGGCAGGGAATGAGGGGATGACATGCAGCAGAGCGCTCTGGCCAGATTCGAACCTGAGCCTGTATCGAATCACAGGCTGTCAACATACTGACCTCTGACCAATCAGATCACTGAAGAAAAACCTATCCATGGAGTCCAGAGTCTCAGGTAAAAATTAGTAGCCTGTATGTTGTTACAGGCCAATACGATAATTTAATTGTTTCAGGGCTCTATTTCCACAATTTTAAACAGTGCTTCCATTTGCGGCTTGGAAGCTGATGTTTTTGTTTTGGCTTTCTGAGGCATGTTTTTTTCATTTGCAGCACTTTTTCATTGTTGTATTTGTTTTAGAGTTTGGTAAATGTTTTTGAAATGGCATTGTTTCTGAAGCTGCAGCATGTTTCTCCCAGTGGAATGTTTTGGGCCATTGTTGCGCGTTTGCCCTTGTCAGCCACCGTTGGAAACATGATCTTTGTGGAGACGACAGCCAACAGTAAATACGAGACAATATCCTTGCTGAAAATACCTTTGAATTCTATTTTGTTGACATCTTGTCTATGCTGTGGTATGTATTTAGCCACCATAGCTGTGTGGCTCTAGGGAGGTCAGTCTTTGGTCCAGACTGAAACATCTCAACTATTGGACAAATTGCCTTAAAATTTAGTACAGACATTCATGTAATAACTGTGGTGATCCCACAGTTATTACATCTGGCACCATCAGCAGGTCAGCATTTCACTTTGCCAGTACTTTGGTTTATGACCAACTACCTGCAAAACTAATAAGGTCTCCATCAGCCTTGGTTGTACTTTGTATTTAGAAGTGATTAGCAAATGTTAGCATGCTAACATTCTAAGATGCTGACCTCAGTAAATATGCTGCTAAACATTGGTGTTTCTAAGTAAAGCTCATACACTGCATACAAATATCTTTCTATAGGTTACAGTCAGTGGGACGGCCTCACAGAATATCGTCTTGCTGCACTATACTTCCCAGAAATCAATTTGACACATGTCAGAAAACACTGTAGCAAGACATTTCTAAATAGACAAACATAGCACTTCATTATTCAATGGAATATAATAGCTGTCTGCTGCCGATGCAGCCATAAAACAATGCTGCAATAACAGGCAGTCCAGCTTAGCTCCATAAAGCACAGGGTTGGCAACTACCTGGCATGATAGCTTGTAACTTACAAAAGCAGTGGTAGAGTTAGCTCGTGTAATAGGTGATTAAATAAGGGCTTGCTACTGTAAGAGCTGGCAGAGCTGTGTGGCCTGGATCACATAATGGCTGCTGTGTGTGTTATACAGCACTACAAACCAATAAACTTACCACAGACGATTAGTTTGTACCCTAACAGGAGACTAGCTGAAGTGTTGTTTCCTATGGCTGTATTTTTCAAACTCACAGACAAGTCATGGACTGCTGACGATTTCAAAAGTCTCATGCTGTCTCTGCATGTTCTCCAGACCACTGTCAGTTCGATTAAACTGAGGTTGCAAGATCAGAGTCATGGTGGACAGATGCAACAGATGTAGAGCAGTGTTTGGCATAACTAAAAGGGTGGTGACTGTAACGCTAAAAGATCTAATCTCAGTACAAGGTTAGAAAATCTGGGTGGGAAAGCTAAATTAGCTAGGGTCTTGCCTCCCTGAAGAATCAGTGTCAAACTGCTCTTGACGCCTAAGCCTCCAGCAGTAACTAACAGTAGTATGTGAATTGTGGAGCATTTGAATACTGAGAAATAGTTCTAGCAAAGGTTACGTAGAGGGCTGAATGAAATACTGGCATTAATTCATATTGGCAGTGTCAGGAGAGGCAGTGAGCTGCTACATTTGATTGAAAGAGACAGGAGTACAAATGAGGAAATGTTTTGATTTGCTTTTTTCTCATACAATCTGTGCTTAACAGAGACACGTTGCAAACCAGGGTTTTGATATTTTTTGGAGGGGATTCTGTGACTTTTCCAACTTGATTGATAGCCTACAAACTATACTGTTTTTATATCTCTGCATGCAGTTTGACTATATGTTACACAATGAGTTCAGCAAGGCTGTGCTCAATTTCTTAATGTCTTTGAGGTCATGCAACAGAAATACATATTCCCCAAACAATGCTGGGGGATATAATACTTTGTGCCAGTTAGCCAAGAATTAATCATTATGTATCATCCTCAAAACACAGTAGTGGTTAAGTCGGGCTCCAATATGTACAGTCATTTGACTGCAATTTGTACTTTAGTTAAACCCACAAAGTAGAGCTGCCCCATAGAACACCCAGTGTGCATGCCATATCTGCCCTCTTGCAGTAATATCTGGCTTTTGTGAAATCTTTGCTAAATGATTCAGTGTACAAAATGTGCTCAAAGAGTCTGTGATCACACCATACTCGCATGCAATAACCTGCTCTGGCTGAGCTACAATACTTCTCAAGTGGGCACGCCTTCAGCAGATCCTCTGACAGCTACCAGGTCAAGCCCGGCCAGCAACCATTTACCCAGCCCCATTTTCCTAATACACATCTCTTCTTTAATACCCACAATCTGAGTCACTGACATTTTTTTTTTACACTATTACGCAGTTTCTCTCATGTTTGTCATAATCACTGCCAAGTTTGTGTATGCTGTTACGGTTGAAGAACACTAACCATTTCCCTTGGTGTTTGTTGTAAACAAGTGCGTTTTCCTAATTTTGTTAACAAGCAAGGTGTGTTTATGATGCTAATTCCAGCAAACAAGGGTGCTGTTTTCACTCAGTTTTATGAAGACGGGGAATGCTGTCACACATCATCTCTCTACAGCTCACCTCCGGCCCAGGGAAGCTTGACTCACGGTGCTGCTGCCTGAATCCTAAGGCAGAAATGATGCAGCATTATTACAGTGCTGCCGTTCATCTGAGGGATTAGCTTGGATTGAAAACAAGGTTTTTCCTTTACAACAAAAATCTACTGAGGACAGATCTGATTCTACAATATAATTTTGCTGTAAGAACTATGCATTATCAATTTCTGGAGACTGTCCTCGCAAAGACGACAAAATAGGTCATTTTTACAAGCAGAAATTACAACCCGTATTTACGTTTTTTTGTTAGGTGGCAACCTCAAGACGTTTGCTCACATCGAAAGGGGTCAGTTGAGGTGGTTCGGGCATCTGATCAGGATGCCTCCTGGGCGCCTCCTGTTAGAGGTGTTCCGGCCACTGGCAGGAGGCCCCAAGGCAGACCCAGGACACAATGGAGGGATTACATATCTCATCTGGACTGGGAACGACTTGGGGTCCCTCAGGAGGAGCTGGAAAGCGTTGCTGGGGAGAGGGACGTCTGGGGTGCTTTGCTTGGCCTGCTGCCCCTATGACTCAGCCCTGGGTAAAGGGGATGAAATGGATAGATGGCAACCTCAAGTTGTCGTAGCAATTATTATGGGTGCAAAAGAGGAAGTCAGGCGACGTAGCAGAAAGAGCAACTAAGTCCGCTTAGGTGGATAGACGGATCAAATAAACAGCACTTTCACCCAGGAGGCTGCTTTTAAGATTTTTTTTTTTTGGGGGGGGGGGGGGGGCATTTTTGCTTTTATGCACAGAACNCTAAGTCCGCTTAGGTGGATAGACGGATCAAATAAACAGCACTTTCACCCAGGAGGCTGCTTTTAAGATTTTTTTTTTTTGGGGGGGGGGGGGGGGCATTTTTGCCTTTAATGCACAGGACAGATAAGTGTGAAAGGGGGAGAGAGAGAGGATGACATGCAGCAGAGGGCCACAGGCTGGATTTGAACCCGGACCACTGCGGCAACAGCCTTGTACATGGGGCGCCTGCTCTACCCACTAAGCCACCGACGCCCCAGGAGGTTGCTTTTCATGAACCATGTGAAACCAAAGATGCTCTATAGCAAAAGATAACACATTACAAGCTGCATTAATAGTATAAAATGTTACCTCATTGGTGCGGTCGCCTCTCGTCCCATCCCTCTACCTCATACTACCTCACCTTAAAACAATACAATACTAGATACACTACAAATTTAATGATAACACCTTACTTTTCTGGTTTTTATCTGCTAGCTTAATATCAGATATCAACCCAAGTTTACTGTTGCAATCCATGCTGTTGATCAGTAGTGTCTATATGTGTTGAACTGGTTTGAGTGTGGGATCAACCAGTAATCAGGCTTTTCTGGTGGCACCTGAGCCCGGTGCTCCTGGATTATAGATATATGCTCTGTCACTCACTCTGTCTCTCTCTCTCTTCCTGACAGACGCCCTCTCTTTGGTGATGTGTCAGCTTTTTTCGTCCTTGGCTCCTCTTTTTGCTTGTTTTGTGCATTCTACAAGTACTATCCCACTACATTGATCATATATGCTCTCCCTACATTACTGATTCTATTGACATTCACATCCTACTCTTTGTATTTCTTTCATTTTGATCACAAATTCAGTGATTGTTGCTCAATATATTACCTTGCTTCATCCTTTAAAATGGTGGGTCTCCCATATTTGTCATGACCTAAGAGCCAGGTTATGACAAACTGTTGCCAGGTCTTGCGAGAGTGTGGCTGCTTCAGGTCTCGAGCAAAAATACTTTCCTCCTGATTTGTCTACTCTTTCACTGGACTGAATACACTAAGAACCTGCCACTATTCTCCTAAAGGGTGGGACAATGGCAAAACCTATGTGACACAGATACAGGAAATGACTCTGATGTGTAAACTACTTCTGGTGAAACCAAAAGAGTCATTTTAACATAACATGGTGTGTAACACGACGTATCTCATTCCAAGGTATCCATGTTACATGACATTACCCACCATTACCCAGTGTATTTACTGGAAGCCAATCTTTTTTCAAGTAAAAAGGTATTAGACTCTGTATAAGACAGCTTTGCCTATGAAGAGAGAGCTCTGTTTTGTCAGATGTGATACATACAACTACACAAGTAATACCAAAAATCTGTGGTCAGGCAACTAAATTCCCATCAGAGCAAAAAAAAAAGCCAGTATATGTAGCATATACATAGATTCAGCACATCGTAAAAGGATCAAGATGGAGCGTGTCACCAAACATATGTACAGCCAGGCACACACCCACGTATGCCAACAACATACACACATAATCAGGTCTCAGCTAATTGGTGCTACTGGAAATTGGTCACTGGAAGATGCTGCAGTTTGTACTTGTATGTGTAGGCTATTATCAAAAGCATCCATTTAGGTCTGATTATCAGTAGCCAGGATGTGTTACTTTTTAACTCACTTTGTAACAGCTTCAGTGTGAAAGCTATCATGTGCTTGTTTAACATGCAAACTTGGGTACAGTTCATAGGGTGAGACAAAATGAAACGAAATTTTCACTGTGTGGTAAAAACCTAAAGGGCTGTCGGATGACACCAAAACCAAAATATGAGAGTTAAATACAGAAAATGTTTAGCTTACAGTTAAAACTGCTTTGACATTGTTTAACTTTATAGGACATTGCTAATTCATTGATAGGATCACCTCACCAATTTTGCTTAAGTGCTTACCCACTGATTCAGTACATATCAACCTTCTCATTAAAACTACTATGTCTGAAAATTACAAAAAGCACTACTTGAAAGTCACATCACCTCAGGAACTGCAGCCAGACTAAAGCCAAAGGGAAACAGAATGAGTTGCAGCAGTCTGCTTTCACTGAGGTGGGACAACTCTCACTTCACTGTAGCCCATGAGGAGGCATCAGCATGTGAACTCTCCAATAACTGTATTTATATCTCATCAAGCTTTAACAAGACCACTGCTGCTGTGACAAACACGCGAGTCACCAGTGAAATATTTAATGAAGGTTATGAAGTGAGAGGGAGTGGAACGTCAGCGTCTTCCTACCGAAACCAAAATGATCATACTAATACAGCTTACAACAGACTACAATATGTGCGTTAGGGTGTGGTTCTCGCAGGGTGTGAAAGCACAGGCTAACCGAGTGGCATGATTCACTGACACCAACAGACTGATGTGAAAGTGCTCGATCTATTCTGTCAATGGACCAAACCAGGCAGGATATCCTTGGTGAATGACTGGTCTGAGACACCACATATTTATTGGGTGAGTCATGGGTTTCTCTGTGGCTGAACATTTTCACACTGTGATGTTAGCCGGTCCCTGTTCCTGTTGTATTTCCCAGATGCTAAAATCAGATTGGCAGCAGGTTCCACTGAGCTGTGATCTACGTGATTCAGTTGTTTTTACTTTTCTCATCAGTTTGATTTCACCAAAAACCTTTGGTGAATTTAAGGTGCGCCAATTTAAGGTGTAGCATTCACACTTAAAGAAATATTAGGCATTTTTGGAAATATGCTGGTTTGCTTTCTTTCCAAGTTATATTAGAAGATCTATGATAGTGTCAAATTTATGGATCAAAGGAGCAGTGTGTAGGATATGGTGGCATCTAACAGTGAGAATTGCACATTGCAATCAGCTGAAACTTCTCCTGTGTACCAAGCATGAACTGGTTAGGATTTCTTAGGTGTTTATTGTTCAGGAGATTCTTACTGGGAGTCAACCCACAGAGGTCTTTCCCTCTCCAAAACAAATGAACCAGTTGATTAAAACCAGTAAAAACACTAAATAAAGCACTTTCAAGTAACAAATCAGTGTTTTTCCTACGCTGTTCATCTCGTTGCAGATGGGCCAGTAGCCCAACACCTGCTAGTGTGTGCTCACCTTTTTTCTAGGTCAACTTAAGATCCAGACATTCAGGAGTTTTTTATCAGTAGCCAAATTATCCACAGAGGTCTTCTCCTCTCCAAAACAAATGAACCCAGTGATTTGAACCTGTAAAAACACTGACTATAGCATTTTAATATTAAAAATCTGCGTTTTACCAGTGGTGTTTGGCTCATCGTGGAGGTACTGCTAACTACGGTGGCCAACACAAAAACGCAAATGGCCCTATTTAAAGTCAGTGTTTGGTTTTTCCGATCAGGGACATTACATACTAAGAAAACTTTAGTATTATTTATTTATATATTAATATATATTTATTATAGTATATTCCCTGTCTGCCAATATATCCCCCCTTTATCCTACACACTGCACCCTTAAATATGGAACTATATGGTTAGCTTAGCCTAGCATACTCTGACCACACCTTGTCGGGAAAGTTCAGGAACCCCTCTATCAGCAGCTCATTAATTTACACCAGGGCAGTAGTCACCATATACATTGAGGGGGACACGTCCCCCCCAATGTTCAGATATGCCCAAAATGCCCCCCACCCCCCACCCCCACCCAATATATAACTGAAACTGAAAAACAACAACAAAAAAAACATGGTTTTTTTCATTACTATTCTACCATAGGCAACCACATACCACCATCCGAAATAATGTAATCATCATAATTATAACTAAACATAACAAGTCCCCATTATTATTACTGTTGTTCAAGTATTGAAGTTCTGCATGTGGTTTGTCCAAGTTGCCGTAGCAGAATGCCAAGGCTGGTTGCCATCAACATTGTTGCCAGACTGCTGTATATAACGTTCCAGGCAGGCAATGTAAATTTGTCTCTCTATCTATTACTAAATAAAAGTGGAAAACGAGAATGTAATATGAGTGTTACGTAGGCTATATTGTAACTGTTTATTGTGATTTTGTAAAGTGTTATGAAATTTTGATGTTGTGAATGGTTATTGTTTTGCAAAAAAGAAACGTATCTCATGTGGTGGTGAATTTGTACATATTTTACATTAGAATTTCAATGGCAGGAAGTAAGGGTGTGTGTGTTTCTTGGCAACCAATAGCTTGGTGCAGTGACATTCAGGAATCCCTTGTGTTGCTGTGATGATTCCAGTGCAGATGCTAAATTCCTCTGCCAATAAATAAACTGTCATTCATCTAGAAATAGTTACATCACATAACTACCTCAGCATGTTCAATTTAATCTTTTCATTTTGGAAAACTCACATATTACTGTTGAGTGTCGGAGAAGGGCCTGGAGTCTTCCCAGAATGTGTTGGAGAAAAAGAGAACACCCTGGACAGGTCCCCAGTTTAACACTACATTAACAGAGAAATACATTAACACCCATAGGCAATTTAGAGTGTGAAATTCAGCTTCCTCTGGACAGTTGAAAGAAACCCACATGAACCATAGACTGTATAAAAATGACGGACATAGCCCATTGGTTTTTGGACTCCTGTTTTGAAGCCCCGAGGTAGGCATTTTGGCTGCTGCCATCTTGCATTCTGAAACCAGAGGAGACCAAACTTGGACGAGAGGGTGGAGCTGTTAAGGAGCGAGGGGTGGATCTGACTCATGGACTGTGGTGACGCTGAGTAGACAGCCTGTCACTCAAAGCAGCTACGCCTTTAACTATGCCTAACGTTAAGCCTTAATGAAATATAAGTGGTTGACTCACCTGAAAACCCCATATAGTTGTCCTGAATGTTGAAATGAGCTATAGAGATCATGTCCTCTTTTGTACCAGGCTGTAAACATGTTTATGTCTCTTGTGAAGTTGGGCATTTAGAAATGGTGTCTATGGGGATTGACTCGCTTTTGGAGCCAGCCTCAAGTGGCCATTAGAGGAACTGCAGTTTTTGGTACTACCACGTTGGCTTCATTTTTCATCCCCAGATGTTGCTGCCTGACTTGAACATAGGGAAAATATAGACTTATGTGGTGATTTATTATGTGTGGCGCTCTCTGGCAGCCCCACCATTACTGTGGTGTCAGAGTCAAATGGCGGTGAGAGCATGGATGTTTGGGTTAATCATGTCAGCCATCAACCCCTACAACAGAAGAGATCTTTAATGAGCATCTGACATTGCAGAGCCATCTTGTCCTGAGACAACAGTGCAACTCAATGAGTCACATTTCCTTTGTCTACAGTTTCAATTGTTTCCATTTGTTGATAAGAAATAAGCTTCAGGGGGTAGGAATCCAGTGAAGGGGCATTCCCTGCTTTTTTGCAACCTGCCACACTACAAAGAGCTTTGCTCAGCCAAGCCTCGACCATCAGCCAGCTGCACTGAGCCTCTGAAGGCAACATCAGAGAGCAGAGTGTGGTTGCTGGTGGCTAACCAGTAACCATATTATGAGCTGAGCTCCTAAGTCTCTCTCTAAACCTTCTAGAGGTTCAAAGCAGCGGTGAGGTTTGGGGAGAAGGCCACTCCGTCATGCTCCCATTCATATGGCTGAGTATTGTGGTCCAGCGTGAGTGGATTGGCCAAATCGGGTCCATAGTTTATCAATGAACATCTGGAAAGTGGGTCTGCGTGTGGATGTTGGTTCAAATGGTGAATGATGATCTTAAATCATCTATCAAACCTTGTGTTCTGCGGCAGGATTCAGTGAAATTGAAACAATGACAAAACTGCCTTTGATGTGAATTTCTGAGATTACTGTAAGACTAAAAAGTTGGAATGAGGCAAAGAAGTGTAAGATTTGAGCAATAGTGTGCGAGGTTGTTCCCTGAGGAGAGTTATGTCAAGAGCGTCATGTCACACCTATGATGCAAACAATCAATTTCAACAGTTTCTGTTATGGTGGATGTCTCTACAGAAAACATGGAAGAAACATAAAGGCATTTATTGTGTGTGCTGAGAGTTGTGAGGTGTAAGGTCACCAAGAACACACAGTATTAAGATATTACCCTTTAAGCAAAAAGAACAGCCCTGGTTTCATTCTGGTTTTACTGTGGGGACATTACCAGTAAATAGAGATACGGGGTTGTGTTCATGTGTCTCGTTTCATGTCAGGCCAGTCTTTCCTGTCTTTAAAGATCAGAAAATCCTTGAAATTTAAAGAAAAATTTGAAAGCCCTTCAAGGCTGGCCAGAACTCCTCCCGGAGTCTTTCATGTCATTTTCCTTGTGACCGCCACTGCCCTCTCGTAGATTTTAAACTCTCTCTTGGGCCAAGACAGTAACAATCATATAATCATCTTGTTAGAGATCTTATTGTTAATACGGTTTCTGGTAAATGTAGGACACACATCCTGGAACATGCACTGCCAGCGCCTGTATATGCACGTGTGTATATAAATTCCCTTGTTCATGTCATGCAAGCGCTATGTGTATTTCTTTGGGGTTTTCTACAAATATTATGATCTCCATGTGTGTTTCTGTGCATTGGCTCCTGCGAGTATGTACATATGTGTATGTATCTGTGCAGTGTGTCTGCTTTGCAGTAGATTCCTGTCCCTCCTTAAAAAAAAAAGTGGTTTAGATGTCCCTGATTCATGCCACTGGGTATTTTTTTCCAAGTTTCTGTTTTAGTAATTAACTTTATTCCTCAGAGGCAGCGTAATATGATTGAAATAGCTAAAGAAAGACAGAAATATTTTCTTAATTTACCCTGGTTTCTGAGTGTATTCTCGGAAGTTAAGACGTTGATGTGGCTTTTTGATCCGTCATGGTAGTTAACTTGTCATAGTCATGCCTGTTCTTTTTAAAATGTCCTGGTAGTAAGTTGACCTGAGAAGCTGTGTGACAAATTGGGCACATTAGGCAGTCGCCACATTATTGCTACCACCTTCTCACAGCTTACAGTTTTCAGAGCAATTTCTCTTTAGATGGTACAGCATTTGAACCTCAAGTTACTGCTGTATGCTGATGATGTGGGCTAGGTAGACTTTTGTTTATTAGATCTACCTGTTTTGTGTGATTTTGTGACGAGACAAGTCTTACCAATATAGTTTTAAAAAATGCAACAATCATAGAAATGTAAGGTATGTCGTTACCATGTTTCTTTTCCTAAACCTAACTACAGTAACTTCACATTGAGAATGTAACATCATGGTAATTTTTTGTATTTTGTGGGATGCTATATTGTAGGATATCATACAAACCTCTATATGAGGATACACTGAAAAAATGTACATCTCCACTGCTCACTTTATCGAAGTTGGCCAGCTATAACCAAGAGGCAACCTCCAGAGCTGAAAAATGAAGCCAATGCAGAAGTGCCAAAAACTGCTGCTTGAGGCTGGTTCCAGAAGACAGTCAATCCCCATAGACACCCATGTTTGAATGCCCAGCTCTACAGCAACAATAAACATGTTTACAGCCAAAACAGTTGTGGTCTCTATAGCTAAAATCAAGTGTACGGAGGGTGCGTTGGTTGTTGGCGTTCTGGGAAGCCGTGTCAAGTTCTGCCTGTTACATGCATTGTCTTCTTTCAGAATATACTTCTGTTTTCACAGGAAATTTAACATTTGCATACAGTCTCTTTCAAAATAAACACACTACGTCAGTACAAAAACGCAAATTTTCCTCCAACAACAACTGACGTGGTTAGGTTTAGGAAAAAACCTTTATAATCTCATGGGACGTGAACACCGGCCTCCTGGGTGAGAGTCAGTGTTTGTTGGACCACTCCCGTTGCCCAATTCGGACTTTCACCGCCTTAACTTTCATTCTCGTCCTGCTGCGTTTCACCCTGATGCCGCCGAGCACCATTAAACTATAATGGCAAACGGCTACGTATCATGCTGATGTTAAAGGATGGCTTTTTTCGTCAGTGTCTGGAACACAAGTCACTGCCCAAGCACCGGATTTCGATGACTTTGGAGTGAGACTGGTGCGGCCCGCTTTGAGTGACTGTGGCTGTCTGTCAATACTGTCCTCGGCTCTTCAGTCAGATCCACCCCTCCGTCCATCATAGCTTCAGCCTCTCACCCAAACATGGTCACTTCTGGCTCCAAAAAATTATGATGGCAAGGGCCGACATGCCGAACTCGTGGCCTCAAAATGAGAATCCACGAGCCAATGGGTGACGTCATGGTCGCTATTTTATGCAGTCCATGGCTACAAGGGTTGCAATGGCAGTGGTACACACACACAAAAAAAAGACCATCCTGCTACATCGATTTGAATGGGAGTGTCAGTGCTGTCATTCTATTTCTATTGCAACAGCAGTCATTCTTTTGATTCCAGAAAAGAAGCTCTGAGGATATTTTAACAGGGCAGACAGATCCAGAGAATTTGAGAGAGAAAGTGGATGGAGAGGAGGAAAGCAGAAGTGAGCGGGAAATCACATTCCTGCAGCCTCCATGTGTGTGACACACCCCACTCACCCTGCACCCTGCCTGAGCAGCTGGCCAGCTCGCTTGCGAAAGAGGCGCTGCCGAAACCCCCTTTTGTTTTTCTGGCTTTCCCCTTCTTTTTAGTGGGGCATATTAAAACCGTCTATGGCCTTTCTGTGGTCACACAATGTTCCAATTTCCTCCTCTTCACTTTAAGTCCTCCTCTCCTTTCCTCTCTTCTTCTCCTCTCCTCTCACTGTCTTTATTCTGCCATCACATCAAGGAGCCGCCAAATTAGACGTCTGAAGTCAAAGCTCTAATCATACTACCGGTCCAGTTTCATTGGGTCAATTGGAAGAGAGGCAGAGCTGTTTTTCTCAGGACAGTTACGGGAAATTTGGAGGAAATATAAGTTCATACTGTACTTGGACTGGCCTTAATGTAGTTGTAAGGACAGCGCTATAAAATCAAACAAAGGTGCATGTGTTGGCCAGTTATTGGCCGACGGCCGTAAATTGCTTTGAGGATGTAATTAAAGAAAGAAAACTACAGAAAAACTGATATTTGAGAGCTTGATTCACCATGATGATGATACTGTATGATGATGATACTGTATGATGATGATAATGGTCTGTCCTTATTTCCTTCTCATTTCTGTGGTTTTGTGAGACAATGATTCTGCACAGTTTCCTGTAAGACAAACACAATTTATTCCCATCACATTTGTGTTTATTCTGTCATTATGTTGTGTTTGATTTATGTTATTCTTACAGCTTTGGACAGCAGAACGGATGGATGGCAGGTCAAAAAGCAATTTCTTATTAGGGGCTGAATAGAAATATGCATAGAGGCTGGATGTTCTCACTGCCACTAGTGTTTTCTTTCCAACTTCCCAAGCACTTTTAAAGGCCAACATTAAACTCCAGCTTTTAGCAATATGCCATCCACTGATACAAATGAATACTTCCTGAGGCGTAGTCAAGAAAGAACTTCTGAGCACTGGATTTCAGGAGTGATTTATGATTAAAAACAAAAACAATACCTTTTTAGTCCTTGATGATTGATGATTTACACCTTCCTACTCTGGTTTATGAATTAGGCCCTTTCAAATAGAACTAAACTTTCCCTTACAGAGTTTTTGCAAAGTGCAAAAGCCCACCACACCCATGAATAAATCAAATTCAGCCAAAAATACAAAAACATACAACATGACAATTAGCCAAAGCAATCCCAGGCCTCAGTGATTTAGATGGCGTGAAAACAGACTCATAATATTATATGAAGCTTTGCATGTCTGACAAGAAAAATCCAACAGATTTATTGAAGTTACAAATTTCTTTAAGTATATGAAATGTGACAGACGGATTGAGCAGGCCAACTGTTTATGTGTTTCTCACAGTGTTTCAGCATATACTGTATGTGTGTCTGTCTCCGTGTGTTTGGCTGTGACAGGGGAGTTTCCAGACTCCGCAGACCCTGATGAATGGGTCACTGTATGTCCCTGTGTGTGTGTATGTGTGTGTGTGTGTGTGTGTGTGTGTGTGTGTGTGCATGTGTGTGTGTGGTCAACTGTAACATTTGCACACTCACTTTCTCATCAATGCAAAATATTCTCCCCCGCAAAATACTGATCCTTTCTCTCATCACTGCACCATCCAACCAACACACACGACCTGCTCTCAGCCTGATGTCGCACTACAACAATATGCACACTCATTTCATGTGAAGTGTGTGATTCACCAGAGCTTGTTATTTCACCTGCTAGACGTCCCTGCTCCTGTCATGCCATGGATCATTTCTGACCCAGAACATCGTCAACCACTGGTCCATTTCGTGACTCACACGCACCGACAAGTGGCAATCTGCTCAACCTCCAGACACGCGACCATGACTAAATATCAACAGGGTTCCAAGCTACTGTGGCTACCCAGATTAACAGGCTAAGACTGGCAGAAACCCTTAAACCCCAGTCAAATATGATGTATTGGGGCTAAATATTACCACAATGATTTCTGCCCTGAAGCGATGAGCCTTGTTCTAAATGAAGACCATGAATCTGCGAGGGTGGGCTTTGATCCTGCCACTAATGACCAAAACCTGGTTCAGTTGTTGCACTGCAGGACTTTATTTGTTCCAGTGGAGTGGCCAGAGTTCATTAATCTACAGTAGTTCAGCACATGAAAGTGGTCACTGAACCATATCCTTTACTTTTGAGGGTTTTTTTGTTGAAACATCATTTTATGCCCTGAATACTGGAAACAGATTTATTTCTGTCGCGGAGCTGCAACTTGTTCACCTATTGCCCTAAACCATAACGTGTATATGGCAATGGACAAGATTTCTACTTCCTCACAGTGTACAAAAGTGGAGCCAAAATATCCCTGATATGGACACTGCCATCTTCGTCATTTCTCTGTAGCCGCAGTATTAAGTTTCTGCCCTTACACCTGTCTGACCCAATCACTGTCACACACAGTTTTCAATCATAACGTCACACCCCCTTCTTATAGCATCAAATAACTGATTAAAACTTGTCTACTTGATTTTTTTAGGTTGTCCATGTACAATTAAATGGAGGGGCGGGGTTTATGACCTATACTCAAGATGTTTTGGCTTCACTTTTGGGGAGCTCCCATGCTGTCCTTTATATACAATCATTGCTCTAAATGTGTGTTCCATTTCAACAAACACTATCATGAATACAGGTCACAGGGAGACCTATAATAATAGGACATAGAGTATTCAGTGAAGCAGAACTGAAATTAGTTAAATTACAGTCAGAGGAGAATCAGAGAGAGCTACAGGAGCAGAGAGAAAGACAAAATGGTTAGTCAAACTATATACTGTATATGTGTATGAGAAAGCAAGACAACCCCCAAAAAGGGAATGGTTTTTTTTGCGTGTGGTGGCCACAGACAATTGCTCTCCCCTTATCCTTCCTGCTTCTTCTCTAGTTTTGTGTTCTGCTAGTATCCTTGTCACTACTGGTAGCATGAGGCAATACCTGCAGCCCACACAGGTTGCACAGGAAGTCCAGCTCATTCAGGATGGCACATCCATACGTGCGGTCACAATGTTTGCTGTGTCTCCCAGCATAATCTCAAGAGCATGGAGGAGACACCATGAGACTGCCCATTACACAAGGAGAGCTGGACAGGGCCATAGAAGGGCATCAACCCAGCAGCAGGACCGGTATCCAATTTTTCTTGGTGGCAAATCACAGTATTGCAGCAAAAAATCCCCTAAAACCCAAAAAGCATTTTCTCCATAGACCACCATTGTAAAAGTGACGTCTGTAAGACTGTTGACAGGACACCTCAAACCGAAAACAAGTACTTTGGCTTTGTATTATGAATTTTTGACCCATGGAGGTTTTATTAGTACAACATTCCCCAAGCCATGAAAAGCAGTCTATAAATCTGTGATGTCATCACAATGTCAATTCTATAAACTGAAGGAGAACTTGGGAGCAGAGCCAGCAGGAGAAACACTTCTGTGCATATTCAGTGGGCCGTAAACCTGGAAGCTAGAAGATATTTTTTCAGTATATGCACCAGGAGACCAGTTCCATTGAACTGATAGACGGATCTTGACATCCAGTATTTAGATATTATTATACATCTATGACTCTCCAACATGTTAAATGTTGTAAAAAGATAGAGGGCTTAAAGGGATAGTGCACCCAAAAATGAAAATTCAGTCATTATCTTCTCACCCATATACCGAGGGAGGCTCAGGTGAAGTCTTAGAGTCCTCACAGCACTTACGGAGATCCGAGGGGGGAGTGGGTAGCAGCACAACTGCACACCTCATGGCTGATGGCGACCCAGATTAAAACGTCCAAGAACACATAATTGAAAACACAAAATATCTCCATACCGGTCATCCGTAGTGATCCAAGTGTCCTGAAGCCCCGACATAAAAAGTTGCTTGGAAAAACGTCATTCAAACTCTGTTTTTAGTCTCATTGTAGCCTGTAGCTGAGCACCAGAGCCCTCGGCATATGGGTGAGTAGATAATGGCTGAATTTTAATTTTTGGGTGCACTATCCCTTTAAACAGTACATAACCATCACTATAATATGTGGGCTTGTTGAAAAAGATGGAGAAAAAATGTATGTTAGCTGAGAGTTTAGACAAAAATGCACAGAAGATGTTGTATTATAAAGTTTATATTTCCCCTCTCAAAAAGTGAGGACAATCAGATGCATAACTTCCTGTGTTCATCTTCCAAATCCTCCTGTCTTTTTTTTTTTTCTTTTCACTGGAGCAAGGTTGTGTTTGTCCCCGAAACATCCAGGGTGCATCTTGAGTGACCTCTCCGGTCTGCTTTGACGACGTAATGTTTTCTTCCTAACGGTCCCATTCTCCCAGAGAACCTCACTGTAGTGCTGCCAGCGCTCTGTCTGCTCCTCTCATCAGAACCAGTGAGACGAGGACACAGTCCCTCTCTGTCCTCCTGCTTTTACTTTGGCGCTCTGTGTTTTTTTCTCTAACAGGACAGTGACAGATTTAGCCCATCAGACAAGAGGAGAAGGAGAGACTGACTGGCAGGAAAAATGAAAATAAGTGCTTCAGGAAGAAAGCGGGGAGATGTTAAAACGATAGAGAAAGAATGAATGAATGGAAGAAAGTTTGCGTGGCCCTAATTTGTCTACTTCCAGAGAAGCTAAATGGTCTTTTGTCAATGCAAATGGGCTGAACAACCGCTGTGAGTGGGTCTGCTGTTAAGGCGATGATGTCACTGGGTCCCAGTCAGAGTCTAAACAAATTAAGATGAGAAATAACCCTACTGGCAAATGGATAGCAGAAAAAAGGCAGTAGTGTATAAAATGAAAATATGTTAAATGTGTTGTATTAAGGCCCAGAAAACCAATCAGCCTCTCACTTTTAGTGATAGGCATGAACACAAAATGTTCTGCCAAAGCTAACACAGTTGTGACTATTTCACATAAGAGAATGCTGTTGTTTTTCTCTCTGTGCTCTTCTCACTGGTTGGAAGTGGACACAGGTGGGGAAAAAAAGTATGTCACATACTTCCATGGACTTATTAGAGTTTAACAATATTTGATTCAAAATGTGTTGACAGTCAGTGGGTTGTTTCTGTCTGTTGCTAGCAACTGTCAATCAAATCTGGTCAAATTAAACCCAGGTAAAGCAGATCAGCAAAACACTGCTGGAGACCAACAAACAACAAAACCAGTTGTAATTTAGCGAGTCACTGCTGTGTTTCCAGCGTCTTTTCAGGCTCCAAATGTAAGTGTTTTGTAGTGACCTGTCAGTGTATTTCCATCTGCTTTTTAGGCTCCAAACGTGGGTGTTTTGTAGTGACCTCTCAGTGTGTTTCCATCTGCTTGTTAGGTTTCAAACATGGGTGTTTTGTAGTGAATTGTCAGTGTGTTTCCATTGGTTTTTTAGGCTCTAAACATGGGTGTTTTGTAGTGACCTGTCGATGTGTTTCCATCCGCTTTTTAGGCTCCAAATGTGGGTGTTTTGTAGTGACCTGTCCGTGTGTTTCCATCTGCTTTTAAGGCTCAAAACTAAGTAATTTATAGTAACCCATCGGTGTGTTTCCATCAGTTTTTTAGGCTCCAAACGTGGGTGTTATGTAGTGACCTGTCAGTGTGTTTCCATCTGCTCTTTAGGCTCCAAACGTGGGTGTTTTGTAGTGACCTCTCAGTGTGTTTCCATCAGCTTTTTAGGCTCCAGACGTGGGTGTTTTGTCATGACCTGTCAGTGTGTTTCCATCTGCTTTTAAGGCTCAAAACTAAGTGTTTTGTAGTGACCCATCGGTGTGTTTCCATCTGCTTTTTAGGCTCCAAATGTGGGTGTCTTGTAGTGACCTTTCAGTGTGTTTCCATCTGCTCTTTAGGCTCCAAACGTGGGTGTTTTGTAGTGACCTCTCAGTGTGTTTCCATCAGCTTTTTACGCTCCAGACATGGGTGTTTCATAGTGACCTGTCAATATGTAAAGCAGATGGAGGTTTCAATAGCGGGTGTTTTGTGGTGACCAGTCTGTGTGTTTCCATTGTTTTTTTTAGGTTAAGTGGGAGTTTTGTAGTGACCTGTCCATTTGTTTCCATTGGCTTTTTAGGCGGAGTTTTGTAGTGACCTGTCCATTTGTTTCCATTGGCTTTTTAGGCTTAAATGTAGATGTTTTGTAGTGACCTGTCTGTGTGTTTCCATCAGTTTTTAAGGCTCCAAACGTGGGTGTTTTGTAGTGACCTCTCAGTGTTTTTCCATCAGCTTTTTAGGCTCCAGACGTGGGTGTTTTGTAGTGACCTCTCAGTGTGTTTCCATCTGCTTGTTAGGTTTCAAACATGGGTGTTATGTAGTGACCTGTCAGTGTGTTTCCATCTGCTCTTTAGGCTCCAAACGTGGGTGTTTTGTAGTGACCTCTCAGTGTGTTTCCATCAGCTTTTTAGGCTCCAGACNTGTCTGTGTGTTTCCATCAGTTTTTAAGGCTCCAAACGAAAGTATTTTGTAGCAATCCCTTGGCGGCGACAGTGGCACAAAAAGCAGTTGGTTTTTACCAAGACATCCCTACTTTTTCTGCCAAGATTGTGCCCCCAAAATCTGGTATTTTAAGACAAAACATAATCTTTTCCTAACCATAAGTGTTTTTTGTGCTTAAACCTAACCACATGTTAACCACAGCATTGTTGACATTTAAAGTTTCAGTGTGTTCACTTATCCACTACTAAACATGTTTATGTAACGTATCCGTGTTTTGCAGAAACCTATGATTCCAACAGTTTTTCAGGTGATTTGGTTGAATCGTTAAAAAACCAACAGTTTTTCAGGTGATTTGGTTGAATCGTTAAAAAACAGCTGGTGATGATTTGACTAATATTCATCAAAATTTCAACACATCCAATGAACAAAGAGAAGCCCACTGTGAAGCAGTCAAAAAGATATAATGTAAATTTAAGCTCAACAAAAATCAGTCATGTGGAACATTTTCAAAGTCACAGAGCCAAAATCAGTCTTGGCCCAGCTTTTTAAACTGGACCTATTTTCTACAGGTGGTGAGAACTTTCAGCACAGCATGTGACAAAGATTTATATGCAAAAATCACATTACCACATGTTGTGGTGAAAAGTACCTCAAGATGTTTCTGCGTCAAACAGCACACGCCTATGTGTAAAATATGACACACGTCAAACAGCACACGCCTATGTGTAAAATATGACACATCCATTTGAGGATATGAAAATCTCTTCAAAACTAAAACTGTTAAGATTTTTATCCTCTGCAGACGTATTTATAGTTTTCATTAAGTCATTAAGATACACTCATTCACAATAGACACATAATAAAACACATTTCAGGAGCGTTCCCGATTCTCCCGCCCAAGTCTGTATTTCACTTTAAATAGTGCCCAGAAAAATAAGGCAAGCTGGTGACCTGGAATATGCTGCTTGTAATGATTATTTTAAGGGGAACAGCTAGTATTCCAAGGGAGCAAAATTGTCCAGGATCCTAATAGACAGCAGCATAATCCCAAACCCAGAGCCGACAGCATGAATGAACATTTATATGACAGCTCCAATGTTCCATAAAATCAATCATCCATCCCAATCCGCTTTTCGTTTTCCTGCCTTACCCCTCCCTTCCTGCTATTTGCCGTATCATATGTTCCACCATATGCCCTGGGGAAAGAGAATATACGCAAACTTTCATCTGTGAGCGACATGCTGTCATCACTATTTGGGTGGAGGGAGAAGATGCAGAGAGAAAGAGTAAGCATTAAGTGAAATATAGTGGGAGATGTCACCTCTGTTTAGGTGGGATAGAAAAGCGCAGAAACTGAAATATGCACAGATAGATGGAAAGGTGTGTTTGCATGGAGGGTAATTTAAAAGTGAAGATGCAGAAGAGACAAGAGACGTTCTACAAGTTATTTTTGGGGGCATTAGGTGCTGGTGGGTGGGGTCTGTGGGCTCTGGAAAGACTTGGCCCTCACAGTGTTGCGGTCACACGTTTTGACAACACTGAAGGCAAAGATGAGCACAAGTTAGTCCAGGAGGTGGAATCTGAAATCTGAGCCAGCAGGATGATGGCAAGAAGACAGCAAAGAGTGCAGATGAGATGAGCACATCACGATAATTACCAGAGCTGTCTGTGATGACCTACCAAGCCCATCAAATCTCTGGAGAAAAGTTGATTCACCATTATGACCCTGAGCCAGGGAAAAGGAACTAAGGACGACACCCTCAGCTGAAGTACTGATGAAGGGAGCTTGTGGTGGCACCTTGGCCAGCAAAGACAGTCTGCAGTGCCATATGTAAAAGAAAGCCAAGAAAGCCATTGTAGTAATCACTGTTAGACCATAAATTGTTAATAAGCCCATTTGCGAAAAAAAAAAAAAACGCTCCTTCGAACTGTGACTGCCATAGCTTAGCAACTGTAAGAGGCACGGCAAGCCTGTCAAGCTTGGGATTTCTCAACATACCAAAGTGGTGTGCATGTGGCTCGAGTAATACTCTGCCTTTGAAGAGTTTTGAGGGTGGTGTATTTTCTTAGCCCTTCTAAAACTAAAAACACAACAGCCACAGGGCAAAGAATGGCTTTAACAATACATTTGTCTGTTAGAGTATGAACTGCGTTGTTAGCCTGTCCAGCCAACTAGCTTACTACCTACAGTAATAACCTAGCGTTGGGCTACTTTAAGCCCAAGGAGCACTCTCAAGATAAAGCAAAATAACAGTCTGATTTTACTTTTGTCCTTGTCGTACTTGTATTACTAGGACTAAATAGCTGTACACTGCATTACAACAACAGAACAATGCTGTTAACTGATATTCTGTTAGCTTAAATGTTGTCTGTCTGAGGACATCTTTTTGTCTGAGAAATGTAGCTTTAGCATCAACCCTTCTATCAGTCTAGCACAATATCATGTATGGGCCTAATGCCGTTAACTGCATATTTAAGACTCAACAACAAGCTTTGCATTCAAATGAGTTTGCTGGAAGCATAAACAACCAGGCCCAGACCATGTTTTCAAAAAACTCAGCTTTTTATTTTGTTTATTTATTCATTTTAGCCATCATATAATCAAGTTAATCCAATTTAAATAAAAGATCTCTCTTACAAGGGAGACCTGGCTAAAAATAGAATAGCAGCAACACAGAGTTTCGACACTTAACATAAAATTAACACAAAAGCACATAAAAATTCATAATGTTAAAATCAATAGATTTCACCATACATTTACGCTCATTCAGAGTGACCAGCTCAGGATCACTCTGCAGATTGTTCTATGTAGTAGGTGCAGAGATCCTACACACCTTTTTTTTTACCAGTTCAGTTCTGTTTTGCTGGGCACAACAAAATGCAAAAAGTCCTGCAAACAGAAAGTGTAAATTCCATTTAAAATTTATTTAACCATAAAAAGCTTCACTGGAATCAAAAATCTCCTGTACAAGAGTACCCTGGCCCATACAGGCAGGAGCACAGTTAAACAAAGTTGCAGGCATACAACAGACAGGTACAGACAATAAATAAATCAGAAATCAGGTCAGTTTATACTGGATCACTTAGAGGCAAATAGCTAATCAAAGCATCTATTACTTAATGCACATTCCTCCAACTCTTCCAATCTATTTTGGAAAACAGTGAAAGAAATCAGCTCCCCCAGATGTCGGCAGCAGATCACAAGCCACAAAAGGCAGCATACATTTAAAGCCCTTTTTCCCATTTCAAGATCAACTTTGTGGACACATGTGACAGAGTGTAGCTTTCAGCATTTTTCAGATGGATAAGTTTACATAGATAGGAAAAAAAAGCTAGTTAAGAATTGACCTATAAATAATACGTCAATACGCCAGTTATTAAGTCTACAGATGGATGATGCAAACCAGCCAACTTTAACATACAGGGAGGAATGGTGAGTGAACCTCAATGCTCCATGGTACACAGTATCTAAGGAGAGAAGGCATTGAGAATATACATGCAAACAGAAAATGGCACTAAAGTCAATCACAGGCATAAAAGTAGCAACAAGTCTTCTGTTTACATCAAAAGAAAAACAAGACTTTTTCCTGAATTAAAGGCCAAGCCTCAGCTTTTTAACTTCTTTACAAGTTACTGAACGTTGGACTTAAAACAGACCATTCCTGTAAAATTCGCCTAAAAGCCTATCCGAGGCATATTCAAAGTAAATTGAAAGCTATTCTTGAACGATTTGGAGTACATACACATACATAGTCTCTTTTGAAAAGTAACACTCTGATGTTTTTTCCCCAGCAGTCAGACTCACTGTAAGCGCTACTGGCACTGAGTAATAGAAGTTTAAACCCAGCGAAGTAGATGTTTTCTTTTTTTTATCTCTGCCTCAATATTTTCTTGAGAACAGATACCTGCAGATGCCTACAACTGGGATTTATTGGCTGTGAAACCACAATGGGACCATAGCATGAAAACTTATCAGTCAAAAATTTAAATTAGACAACAATAGCAATATGTTTTTCAAAGGTTTTCTCCAGGGAGGTTTCAAAAATTGAGATTAAAACAATGTAGTGAATGTGTAATTAGTGGAAAAACAAATCCACCATGACAGAAATGTCTATTTAGGAGCTTATTGAAAAACACACAAGTTAGAGTTTAAAAGGTCAGAGTTTGATCCCAGGGTATCATCAACATTTGAGAAATTACAACATTTGAAATGATGCAGTGGCAGTCCATGGATATTTATGGATGTAATATTATGTTGGGATTGAATATCTTACTGGGTCTGGGTTGTCTGGATTATTTTTGCAAATGTATCAGGAGCATTTTTGGCAGATTATTATCAATCAGTGGATCACACTGAGGCTTATAGGTGAGTGATAACTGTTTGTCTGTTTGTTGGGTGTCTGATGGAGACGGTTATTGTACCTGCTGTGGTGGTTGTATCTTTAAATAGTGTATCAATCGAATTATCGTATCTTTCTAATGACAAGTGTAAGGATGTGCACATGTGGTCTTCTCATTCCCTGTCCTTTGCCTTCTGTTTTTGCCTTCCTATTGTTTGTCTCCAGTTTGTCTTCCCTGTCTGTCAGTGTGTGTGTGTGTGTGTGTGTGTGTGAGTGAGCAGGTGGGTCAGGGAGCTGCAATCAAGTTGACACACCTGCAGTTTATTTCGCACTTACCTCCAGCTGTATTTAGACCGGTTCTTCTCTCCAGCCGTCGGCAGTTAATTGCTTAACCCGGTGTGGTAAAGGTCTTGGCTCCCTGTTTGAGACCCAGTTTCTGTGTAGGATTCTACTTACCTGTTTTGTTACCTCTGCTGACTCTGACCACCTCTGTCTCCAGCCAACCATCGCCAAGTCATCTGCTTCAGATCTGCCTTGCCTGCTGACTCCTTTGCCTGCCTCAGTCACGCCTCAAGCTGCCATTACCCTCACCGTCTGCTCCGCTTCTCAGCTTCAGCAAGACTCTGGATTTTCCCCATTTGTTTCGACTCACACTGCCCTGGAACATAATAATAGACAGAGGGTTTGGTTGCTTTTTTTTTTGAGTTTGTAAAGTTTTGTTTTGTCAGGATTGAAAATAATTTTTAACTCTTGAAAACTGTATTGTACAGTATCAAAAGCTTCTTGTCATTGACAAAGTACCTGATACTGTGTATAGGAGCAGAGCAGTAAATAACAGTGTCATCTGCATAAAAGTGAAACTTTGCATTAGACATATTTTGTTTGTTCGCACAGATACTGTTGATATAAGAGTGGTTCTAAGACCGAACCTTGGGGTACACCATTTATTACATTAAGAGAGCAAGAGGCAATGCCTTCAGCCTGGATACACTCTGATCTGTTTGATAAAATTTTTGTAAACCAACAGACAGATTGTTCTAACAGTCCAATACTAAGAACTCTATGCTTCATTATTGCATGATCGAAAGCTTTAAAAGTCTTAGACAAGTCAATAAAAAGGGTTGCACAGTGTTGCTTGTTGTCCAAAGATTCAGTAAAATCATTCACTACCCTTAATGCTGCTGTGGTTGTAGCATGTGTACAAAAGTTAAGATTTAAAAGATTTGTTAATGGTAGCGCATGAGCAACTAACTTTAAAAAATATTGTTTTAGGTTATCTGGACCTTCTGGTTTTCAGGTGTCTAAAAGTTTAGGACTTTGTGCACCTCTGTGACAGTACCTGGCTTAAAACTAAAAGACTGACTAACAGTTACCTGAAGATCAGAACAAACAGGATTTCTCTTGTAGATGGTTTAGAGTGTCAGTCATCAGGAAACCAGTGGCAATAAAGTCCTCATTGAAACAATCAATGCAGGGGGGAAACTTCAATACCTTTTTTATTTACAGATAAATAAGCCTAACAACAATTAGCAGGCTAATTAGCTTAATTAGCTTATTAATAACAGCTGATAAGAAAAGGCCATACAGTTGTCATTTCAGCAAACAAATTTAAAAAAAAACAGTCACTGCCTAGAAATATGAAACATGCTTTTTTTTCTACCTGTTTGTCATGGGAAAAGGTTAACAAAATTAAAACATTTTCCTTGAGGTTGGGGAAGGTTTTGGTCATGATTAAATGAGAAACTAAAAAGTAAACATCTATTCACAGTAAAGTGGAACTTCTTAGAATTAGTTTAGCACTGAACCCAGCTCAAAACAACTTTATATGCACACACTTAAACTTTCCATGGCACTATTTCAGTGTCAAACTACAGCTGTTAGTTGTGCCGGCTGCACATAATCCTTAATTTTTAGTCATTTAATGAAATTTCAGGAGACCAGTAATAGGAAACATATAGTGGGAATCAAGACATGGAAACAGAGGAGGAAAGAGACGGGGGAAAAACATGATGAATTAGTGGATGCTCATCATATGATGTCTGTAGACAGTCTTACCTTTGATTGGTTCTGTCAACTTCCTTTAGTGCATCCTCTCCTTCAAAGCAAGCCTTGTTTAAATGTTTCATTTTTGGAAAGGTTTTTCGATGGTAGATCTCATAAATGTGAATACATCGCCAGTATAGTCCCATTTATTTGGGAAAATAAAACAATACAAGTACCCTTTAACTCAACTATAGTTGATTCCTGCTTTTTTGCATTCACACATACAAGCTCGGTGTGCATATTCACATATATGAGCGTCTGCATATGAGGGTGGATTTCTTTCCTGACACATGGGACAACTTAATGCTGATTTATGCCTTTTCTTCTCTCCGCAGTCAAGAGAAAGTTTTCCCACCTCAATCAGAGAGGGAACAAGGGAGAGAGAAAATAAGTAAAAACATAACTAAAGATGTATTAAGCAAAGGAAAAAATATTATTTGGAACAACGGCTGAAAGGGGCTATAAGTAAAATAAGATTAGTGTTATCTGATCTTAAAAAAAGATGGTATATGTAACAGCTTTCTGTTGTCAGGAATAAAAGCGGACACAGTGCAGACCAAATTCACTGAGCCTCAGACATGACACACAGGAAATCCTGCAAACCAAAAGAAAACACAATAAGTGGTTCTTTTTTGACAGGTGAGTTTAAGACAAATTCACTTTCTTGTAGAGAAATGTACTTTAACAAATCCCCTCTTTTAAAAGGCTTTAAGACTACTCAAAGTTTAAAGTGAGTTTGGGTAAAGCAAACGTCCACTTTTCCATAATATGTCCACCTTGATGTTCATCAATCTTATCTCGCCATTCGGCATATTTAATTGATATTTAAAAGTATTTCTACATAAGTATTTACATCAGTGTTTACAACAAATGCTAATATTTCTGCTAAAAGCCTCTAAAACAGCTTTTATAGGAGCAGTGTGTAGGATTTAGCGGCATCTAGCTGTGAGGATTGCAAAGTGCAACCAGCCGAAATTAAAGCAGGGGCGTAAATATAGACAGTGCAGGCAGGGCACTTGTGCTGGGCTCATGGGGTAAGAGGGTCCATACAGAGTGGGCCTTCCAAAATGGTGCCATGTGCTTTATATGCCTTCAAAAAGGCAAACCCATCTCTATCATGGTTTTCTTTTCTTTCTGTCTTGTTTTTTTTTGTGTGTAAAATAGCCAGTAGCAATCCATAACAAAATATGTTCTAAAATAAAGCATGCTTACTCCACTTAGCTCCACAAATTATAAATAAGGTATAAAAACTATTCAATTTGCTCATGTGACAATAAGATTATACGGTAGCTAGCTTAGGAGCATAACAAGTAACCTTACAGCCTTAGAGCCTGCCATAATAACCTGCACTGGGGCCCATCGTAATTACCTAACGCTACTGGTGCCAAGTTTCTCCCAGTTAGGATTCCTTCAGTTTTCATTATGCAGGAGGTTTTTATGGGGAGCCAAATTATCCGCAGAAGTCTCCTCCTCTCCAAAACAAACAGGCCTGGTAATTTATACTAAAATCATACAAAAAAAAGCAGTTTTATATTACAAATCAGTGTTTTTCCGGTGCTATTTGGCTTGTTATGGGGGAGTCTGCTAACTACGGTGGCCAAAACAAAACCCACAGAAAATGAGAATGGCCCTATTCAGAGCCAGTGTTTGGTTTGTCCATTCTGGGCTACTGTAGAAACATAGCAATGCAACATGGCGGACTCCATGGACAAGGACTGGCTCCCTATATAGACATAAGCGGCTCATTCTATGGCAACAAAAACAAAGTGATTCTTCATTTTTTTGTGACTGTACACTAAAGAAACATACTTATTATGTTATGTTCCATATCTGGTAATTTATCCTCCTAAATCTTACACACTGAACCTTTACATCATGATCATAAACAAATGCATGCATGCACACACTGAAATACACTCCCTGCAAGCCATTTTTTTTCTATTGACTGAATACTTTAGGTGACCTTGTTTTACAGAGAAGCCGACAAGGACCGATGTCAGGTGAGAATTAAGTAATGCTGAAATAGATCTTGTGGAGCCACAGTATTTGCCAAATGAAAGCCTGGTGTTAGTGGTGGCCCTCGCACATTTGGTGCTCTAGACGAGCCTTAAGTTTCTCTCCCAAAAGATACATTTTACAAGATGACATTGAACACATCATGAGAATGTTAGGGTGGCGGGAACCCAGAAATAAAGGCTTCTCTATTATTTCGTTGGCTTTGCTATGTTGTTATGTTGTCGTGGCATGTAATATTTCAAAATGATAGTAGTAATAGTAGCATCTGCCTATACTGCCTATGCCACAGGCCAGCACTGCTTGGTGCATATGAACACTTTTGTGTCATATGTGACTAAATATGTCACAATATGACAGTAAGAATTAATGCCTCTCTGGTCTCTACTCTTTTTAAAGGAGTCAGGTTGGTAACATGAACCGTTTTAATGTGCCTCTGAGAAACTGTATCAATTTCTTTTTAACAATTCTCTGTTGGAATCGATGTGTTTCAGCTACACACCATCAAGAATTTGCCTCTCCACCCTTTCTCTTGTCACAGTTTAACAATTCAGCCTTTGATAAAATTTATAGGGTGAATGTGAGCACAAAGGGCAGAGTAGGTCTTTTTCGCAAACTGTCACCAATGTGGACCCATAATTCAAGCAGCGCTTAAAACCACACATCACAGATTCAACCCACATATCATGAGCTCAGCCCACACATCATGGTACTGTACAAGCTGTAATACAGTCTGCAGCTTGCCCCAGATATTCTGGAGTTCATTTTCAGCAAACTGAAGCCGTCAGTGTGAGGGCAAAACACTGTTTGTGTTAATTACACTGCTGTAGGGTAAACCAAATTGTGCTGCATACATGAAAAAACGAATATGGCGGCTGCTTGAATCCAGGATATCAAATCCATGTTAAAGACACACACACCCAAACACACTTCAACACACACGCATACAGGACGAGCCGTGCCTAAAGCAACACTAGTGGCTCCAACCTCAGCCTTCAAAAGTCGCTCCAGCCTTCTGTTGTCATTCCATAAGTCATCCACCACAAATTAAATTTTCTGTGTCAGTGATTTATGCCGTGAAGAAAAAGCCATAAAAATAAAGATCACTGTTTGAGTCCAAGGACGTCTAGTAGCCTCCTCTAAAACTTTTATTTTCTTATTCTGAGAAATCGCAGAACAGCATAAGTCACTGAACATCCAGAGGTGTAGAATCGTGTCATTTTAAAGCCTTGTATTTTGGTAGTAAAACTATTTAAAGGCATTTTTTTTTACAATTTGGTTCTTCGATATTGCTATAATTAATTACAGGGGAGAGGACACTTTTTCTCTGCTGCAACCACTTGTAATTTAGGCTCACACAGCAGGTGCATTTTACATTTTGTTTTACAAATTTGAGAATTATGATACTGTTTAGAAGTATTAAGTAGTTTTAAAATTAAAAGTAAAATGACAACAACTATAAGATCCACTGCCATATCTACGAAACATAGATATGTGTCTTACATCATCCACTCCAATTCAGTGGGGTATTTACTTGAGTACTTATATACAATTTTGATCCACTTTACTTTAGTATTTCCATTTTCCGTTGCTTTGTACTTATTTGCTTAACGACATTTATTTGACAGCTATAGTTACCAGTTACTTTTCTGATTCATATCTAACATACAGGCCTAGAAAACAGATGTTCAAGGTATAAAATATGATGAATTGTTACACATTAGATGACTTGAAAGTATATGAAATAGTTAAAGGACAACTTTGGTATTTTTCAACCTGGGCTCTATTTCCCCATGTGTATGTGTGCGTATGATTCATGGGTACCACTCGTTCTAAAATTGGTTCAGTATTGAGCCGCGAAACGAGCTAAAATGGTAATGGGGGCAAATGCGTCCCGTATAAAAGTGCTTTTTTTCGCCACTGACCGGTTCAGATCGCCAGTGCTATCTCTGTAGATAGCATATTGTAGCGGCCCTGGGGCAGTGGTGAGTGTGAATGAGTGGAGTCAGCTGTCAGTCAGTCTTGGAGCAGAAAAGCGGAAGTTGTCCCCGCTTGTAATGTAAATGAGTATGTGTGTGTGAAGTGCGTGTTACGCTAGAAGAGTCAGAGGACTGAGTCTTTTACGTGCTACCCCCTGGAGTGTTACCGGAGTTTTTGGAGTGCTTAAATAAACAGGCCTTTTTCCCGAACGCAAGAACAGGATGTCGCGCAACATTATGTACATGTACATATAAATGGCGAGATGCTGAAGTTGTGGCTAGTTGTGCTACAAATGGATGCTAACACTCCTCTCCAGACACTGCGCCTTGCAGACCATCGGGTCTGCAGTGCTCACTTCTCCCAAGATGACTACTGCCAGCCGAAGAAGAGAAGACATCCAATCCCGAAACACCTCTTCCTCAAGAAAATGGCTGTCCCACGAGTAGAGAGAGCTACAGACACAGTGGAGAAAAGTTCGTGACATCACACAGCCCAGAGGTAAGGGAAAGGCTAAGTTAGAATGCTATTTACAGAGATAGCACTGGCGATCTGAACCGGTCAGTGGCGAAAAAACACACACTTCACACACACATACTCATTTACAATACCGAGCGGGGACACCCTCCCCCTCTCTGCTCCAACACTGACTGACAGCCGACTCCACTCATTCACACTCACCACTGCCCCAGGGCCGCTACAATATGCTATCTACAGAGATAGCACTGGCGATCTGAACCGGTCAGTGGCGGAAAAAAAGCACTTTTATACGGGACGCATTTGCCCCCATTACTGTTTTAGCTCGTTTCGTGGCTCAATACTGAACCAATTTTAGAACCAGTGGTACCCATGAATCATACGCACACATACACATCGGAAAATAGAGCCCAGGCTGAAAAATACCGAAGTTGTCCTTTAAATTACCTGCATATTAGATTGTTGCTTGCATAGTAATGTATGAATTCTAATAATCAAACTTTAACTTTTGATACTAGAAGTATATTTTGTTGTACTTTTGCTGAATTAAAACTATAAGGGTAGGACTTACAGTGCTGTAGAGGGTGATATCACTACTTAAGTAAAGGACCTTAATTCCTCCTTCACTGCTGCTATTTACAAGACGAGACAGACTCAAGAGGTAAACTCAAAGGTGAGCTGAGGTCATCTCGCAGTTAGAACGTGAGAAGTGGTTACACATGTGCGTTTGTGAATGTGTTGCTCCAATGTGTGTGTGTGTCAGACACTGATGTTGAAATCAGTCATTCAGTCACCCTCCAAAGACTCAGCGTGAGACAAACAGGTTGTGCTGCCAAGACACTGATGTAGAAGACCGGGAAGCTTTAAACTGCAACCAAACCACTTTCACAACGCGTTCAAGGGAGCGAGGGGGAATTCTCCGAAAGACTAACTTGTCCACAGTGACATGAAAGTACCATTCAAGGTTTTCCATCATCTTATTTTCTGTTTATTCCATCAAACTGTAAGTGGGCTGTGCGTAACGGACTGTTAAAATGAGCAATGTTACTAATTGGCTGAATCAAGTAACCAAAAGAACCATTAGATATTCCATGTGCTAAACAATAATTGGATTTAGGGAGTGGAAACAAATATTGCAAAATGATCTTGCTTTCATTATATGTTTTTTATAAATATATAAGATACAAATTTATAATGTGTTCCTATAGTAACTGGGCCTAAAGACAATCAGCACATGCTCACACAAGACAATCTGACAAGGAAGAGAGACACAGTTTGCTCTTTTAATCGCCTTATCCAACAACTGACAAGGCGATTAGCACCAAATCTGTCTGTGTCTCTGGCAGCCTGCTTTGTCTGGTGTGCATACTTAAGTACAAAATGTTAAGTAAACATCAGTGGTTAGCAATATCCTAAAAGTGAGACCATGTCCACATTCGTGCACACAGAGGTTTACGAGTCTACAAAAACATTCACAATTCAGATTTTCCTTTCCCACACTGAGCCACATTTTTAACTCAATTATAAAAGTTAAAAAAGTATGATTTTTAAAGAAACAACATTAACTCTACAGGTTGCAACGCAGATGTTGTTGATATAAGCACTAAACGAGAATATAAACACAACACTTTTGTTTTTGCTCCCATTTTTCAGTTGGAATAAAATATCTAATACTTTTTCCAAGCACACGAAAGGCTTAGTTCTCTCAAATTTTGTCCATAAGTTTGTTTAAAGCCGTCGTAGTGAATACCATAATCCATAATCCATTCATAGATACATGCGCATAGAAAAAGTATTAGATCTTTTTTCCCCAAATTGTGAAAAATGGGATCAAAAACAAAAGTGTTGCATTTATATTTTTGTTTGATAAATGATTCTGGCACTAGTCTTCTCAGAAAACTCAAATAAATCAGGATGGTTCTTTTGTAATTGTATGATAACTAATGAATAAATAAAATCCTGGATGTAATTGCTTTAGTTTGCCCTGTTGAACACTGATGTGTTGATAACTTAGAGGAAACAGTTTAGCACAATAGGATGTGTGTTTAACTTTAGTTGATGCCCCAGTTATTACTTGCTCTTTTGCAGAGGTTATTTCCAAACTTGTAGGTGTAGTTCAGACACAGACACAGGAGGAATTTAAGCTGAAGTCAATCATGGAGAACAGGAAGGATTTTTAATATTTAAGTGCAACCACAGGTCTGGATGAGCTATACTATGAAAACAGCGCGACATCCAAAGCTTAAGGTGGAGTCGTGAGAAACGGTGAGGGCTCTAGAGGTGGTTTTCTCAACACCCATCTGACTCATATTATTTAATATCGCCAGCTACTTGCACACGACAATTTGAGGCTTACAGCTCCCTATCTAATCCAATGTTTCATCGAGAGTGAGATAAAGGCGTTTGCGCAATCGATCACTCCAAGTAGTGTCTTAATTCCTGAGAGGTTACATTACGAGGAGGTTTATAATCTCAGTGAGATCAGAATTTGATTAAAAGATTTCTGCATTTCTTATGAGGATAAATGGAGTGGTGTCTGTGTGTGTTATTAGACAGCATTGCCACACTGTTTGTTGTCAAGGAGGAGAAAATTATCTGATATGTTTGATTTGTTACTGGAATAGGGTCTTATGTTGGCATTGTCTTCATTCACTGTGGCTTTAAAATTAATTTTCCTCAAACCAATTATGGAATAGTTTGTATTATACAGCTATTTCTAGTTTTAGAGGCAGTCTAGCCGACTTTTCTCAACAAAAACACAGCACTCTGAGGATGTTAAATCACAGTCATATTCACCAAAAGACTGTTTTAACTTAGTTGTAGTAAGGCCAATGAAAACAAAGATTTCAGTGCCACGTCTGATAGCTCAAAGGTGATAATGATGGTGGTTTGGTTTGTCACTCAGTACTGCACGTGCTCTGACTTATACTCGTCTGTCTGCCTGAACGTCTGCCTGCTTTCCAGTCTGTCTATCTACCAGTGCTGGAATGTAATTTGTGTATGTATGTTATAAACATATACTTCACCACAATTCAGTAACAAAAACTTTTTATTCATCACATTTATCAGACAACATTAGTTACTAGTTACTTTGCAGGCAATTTTAGACCCCACCAGCTTTTGTCTGAAAACTTATTTCTGACAATGATAAAGCCTCTGGCAGCAAGGGCCAATAATTTGGGCTGATCTGGTGTAGCCAGCGGATATCCAGGCCAAGACGTTCTCTCCTGTGCGCCGGTCTTTTTGGCTTATCACTATAAACAGATATTTGCATATGGATACAGGTACATTTTAAAAAAGAGAATATAAAGCTAACTCATCATCAGACGATAGCCGATGGGTTCTGAGATTGCATTTTGGCCAGCACGCTTCACATCTTCACATGCACTGTTTACGATCATCCAAACATGATTGGTCAATACTACATGGACTACAAGCATATACCAGAACACTTCTGATACCAAATTCTTGTCTTGTCACCCACAGATTCTGCATACATACATATGCAAAATCTTTTTGTAGAGATTACTTTGCAGACTACAAAATGTCATTCAACCAAGAAATATGATGTATTATTACTATTATAATAATTATAATTAATATAACTATCATTATTATTATAGATGAAGCTATCTGACAGTGTATTAAGTATTTGAAATTAGCTCCACCTTTACCAACATGTTAACATTAGTCTATCAATGATCATAATACAATAATATAACATTATTCTGGCCCTTCTGCACAGTAAATACTTTAACTTTTGGTACTATTTTCATACTAGTACTTTTGCACTTTTACTTAAAGGTGCTGTATGTAATTCTGGAAAAAGATAGTCGACTGTTGAGTCTTATTTCCAGGTTGTCAAATACCGACGTATTGGGTTGGTGGTTCAATCCAACTGCCTCTACGACTAAGGTATCATCGCAGAAGCATAGCACCCACCCTCAGGTTCCCCTGTCAGGTTAACACGCTCTGTCAGCACATTTGCCATTGTTAGCACTGATTGTGGAGTTAGCGCTGTTAGCTGCTAGCCGCCGGCTTAGCTACCTCCCTGTTGAGAGCTGTGCCCAAACAACTCTGAGTTTCGCATAGAGCCCTTTGAGTAAAAGATTGGAGTACTTCTTTTTCTTCTTCTTTTAATGACATCTTTATTGAATGATAATTGCAAATCATACAGAACTGCAACTGAAACAATATCTTCCCTTTACCATCCCCTCCCACCCCTACATAATAGTTCTCTCCTGCTTAGGAGGGAGTGTTTGAAGGCAATTAAAATAAACTATCAAGCATTGCCATTTCTTATTGAAACTGTCTTCAGGGTCCCTGAGAGTGATTTTTATCTTCTCAAGTTTAAGACAAAATACCAGATCTTTGAGCCAGACAGAGGATGATGTGGGGTTAGGGGACTTCCATTCTAGCAAAATTCTGTAACAAGCTAACAGAGATGCCACTATATTGGCTTGTGCTGCGGTCAAAGTAGTAAGGTCCTCTGGGACCCCAAACAGAGCTATGAGAGTGCAGGGCTGCAAATCCTTTTCAGAATTTCAGACAAGGTTCCAAAAATGTAGGCCCAGAAGCTCTTTAGTTTGGGACAAAGATAGAACATATGAGCCAGATCTGCAGGGCTGTTATTGCAGCGGTCACATCTGTTGTCAACACTTGGGTAGATCTCTGCAAGTCTTGCCTTACTAAAGTGGATACGGTGCAGGACCTTGAATTATATTTATAAGTCTGAGGAGAACACTTCTTTCACCACTGCTTTCTACCAAGCACCAGACCCCCATGTTAAAATGCCAAACTTTACAGCAGAAATAAACATGCTTACAGCCTGGTGCAAAAAACAGTTTTGGTTTCATGACAATGGCACGGGGGTCAATTTTAATATAACTCAACCTTTAATATTATATTAAAGCATAATTAAGGGTGGGGATGATTTGAATGACATGTTGCAAGGCATCAGCACAGTCTATGAGTCAGATCTACCCCTTATTCCTCCACAACTCTGCCCCCCGTCCAAATATGGTCACTTCTGGCTCCAAAAACCTCAGATAGCAAAGGCCAAAATGCAGAACTCGAGTATACGAACCAATGGATGACGTCATGGTGGCTACATCCATTATTTTATACGCTCTACGCTATCTACCATAAAAATGCATTGTTAATCTGTCTCATAATAACCTCTTCTCTTTACAGATAAAGAAAAAACTCCTACATGCAGAGTGGTGCATTCCCACTCCCTTTTAAAATTGGGTGGTGTCTTTCAGCTCTGAAAACAAAATTACTTAGTGTCCATTTATAGGGTTCAGGGAAGCTGATCAAACTTCCCCATGGGGACTTTCTCCGGGAAGCTGCGGCTCAAACGATGCAAATGACAGCAAATCAGGCCTTGCATCAGTACCGCATGCTACAGTGATTTTAACAAGACACTCACACACAAGCACGCACAGAGAGGTGTATATTTAACTTTTACTGTTTCTGGCACTTAGAAGTATCAGTTTCAAGCATCCAAACAATATAAAGGGTCTAAATCTCCAGGCAACATTTGAGGTGACAAAACTACTGCAGTTGTACATCTGGAAATCATATACATTATAGTGTTGGGTGAAGGAATAAGAAGCATATGACTCATATAGGATTAAACAAAAACAAACAAAAATTTCTGTGGACATCACAAGGCACAAATATGGTACTGCTGCTGTTTATAATTTTCCTCGAGGGTAAATGTTTTGTCCAGAGGATAAAACTGAGTCCAGAAACTTGGTTTGATCAAGTGCCACAGGCTGCAATACTGAAGAGAAATACAGACAGCGAGATGAATATAAACATTTTGTTAAGCAAACAAGGCATGTTTTGCGGCTGCGGCAAATTTTCCTTTAAACGACTGGACAAGTTGTTGAAAAAAAGAACATTAACGGTTCATATAGAGGCGTAAGTGCTTTATATTGTAAGCGAAAACAAGCTCCTGGCTTTTTTTTCCTCTGCTGTCATTTGAATAGCTGGTTAACATTTTACTACTGTAACAACAAAACTGACATTTGATATAGTGAAGTTGGTCTGTTCATCACAGTCCCATTAAAATTCATGGCACGAGCACAAAGTGGAACTCGGAGAGCTGTGAACATGATGTAATGATGTCACACACAGGTGAAATAACCAGTTAAAACAACTTTGGTGAAGGGTAAGGATTAGGTTAAAGCAATGACATCCAAGTTGAGGTTTAGCAACAAAACAGCTTATTTTAGGTTGGGGAAAGCCATTGGTCATGGTTCAGAAAGACCAACTTTTGCCTAAAAGTTAAACTTCTCTCAGTAAGATACTTCCTGGAAGAGCTGGATATTGAATCCAAGTCAGCAGAGTTTAAGGCAGATGTAAACACCCATCCATCACCCCAACCACAGCACCATTACTTTCCATCATACTGTTTCCATGTCAAACAAATGGCTGATTTTGTTGAAGCAACATCATCTTTTCATGGGGTGGAGAAATGTGCCTCTCAGCTTTCATGCAGGTACAGTACCACATACTTGCTTTCTAAGATATCATTTCTCCAAATTTCCGAGGACCAGGCTCGTCTGTATCGATGCTGCATGTGTGATTCGAGAGCCTGGAGCAACATACTGTCGGTCAAAAACTTGTGTCAATATGGTGTCAAAGTGAAATTTTAGACAGCTGCGGTAAAGTTGTTACCTGTATATATTAGCGGAATCAAAACCTTAATTTGTTTTTGATATCAGTTTTTTTCCTCTGAAAGTGTTGAACTTGGCCACCTGCCTGCGTAACCTCAGTCATCAAATTCTAGGATTTTTGTGTTTGAAACTGGTCTCAACAATGAGAAGACCTGAATGCAGCTTATTCTGGCATTCTCTTTATTTACGCACTTATTTCAACAAGGCCACAATTAAAGGGATATTTTGCTGATTTTCAACCAGCCTTGTATCATAGCAATGTGTGCAGTATGTGTGAATGAACTGTAGTAAACTCACCTCCATCTAACCAGAGGCCAGAGCTCCTTGCTTATCTCGCAGGGTTTTTGTTGGCTTTGGGGCTGTTGCTCCAACTACAGATTATATCATATTAAGTTTTTATACAAAGAGTATAGAAGTGGATCAAGCGAGAGACCGGCCCCTCTCACTTTCTCTGAAACTCAGACCAAACTCAGATCAAACTGTAACACTAGGCAGTGCTGATCTAATATAAACCCATATTCAGTTACTGTATTTCTCGCTTAAAATGTCTTCAGAAACATATTTCAGTGCACTGTTTGGCTGTAATATAAGAATTTGTAAACAGGAAGTGGGTGCCATACTGTTTAGTGAATTGTAAAAATAGAGGCTGAAAAACTACGATCAAACAGTTGAACTAAGCAGTGCTGATCGAATATGAACCAAGATTCTGTTACTGCACTGCATCTTTCTCACCTAAAATGTTTTTAGAAACATATTTTAGCATAGCATGTAGCATAGCACTGTAATTCGAGATCATTTGTAACCAACTGGCCTCCATATTGTATCCTGTGTCAAAACAGCCAAGCTCACATTGTGTGATTCACTGATTCAGTGTGTGCATTCTTGTAGTTGTAGGTTTTCTACCTCCTTATCAAGAGTGAATGCTACAGCCCGTTTCTCTATTTCCTCCAGCCCAATCTTACTCCGCAGTCGTCAAAATCTGGCACGTGGGCAGTGACTTGCAGTGTCAGACACTGACGAAAAAAGCTGCCCTTTGTGGTTGCTCTTATAATTTAACAAGGGGAAACGTGGCGGGACATGATCAAAAGTTAAGGTGGCGAAAGTCTGAGTAGGGTGGGTGGGAAATACCAATTTTCACCCAGGAGAGCAGTGTTCACGTCCCATAAGATTATAAAGCCAAATCCTGTTCTTTTTTCCTAACCCTAACCACGTGCGTTAGCTGTTGAAGAAAAAAAACATCAATTTGCAGTGTTGTACCAACGTAGTGCATTTATTTTGAAAGAGACTGTATGTAAACAGTAAATTTCCTGTAAAAACATAAGTGTATTTTGAAAGAAGACATTGCATGTAACAGGCAATTTGACATGGCGTCCCAGAACGTCAACAACCAACGCACCCAGGGTACCTTTCACGTCGTATGTGGATGTGGAAAGTCCATGACCAAACGTCAGTGTGACGAGGTCGGAGTGAGAATGTGTTGGTTTACTCTGGTCATGTACCACCAATTCCTAAGTATTTTCATCTTTCTTTTTTCTGTTTATGAAAAGACCATTTTTCAAGCAGTAAAATATTTTTTAAGAAGTCAATCTTTGAGAGCTCAATCTGCAATTCAACTGTAGCTCAATATTTAACATGAGATTGGCAAATAACTAAACCGTTTACGCAGGTATACAGGGTACAACCACCTCTTTTTTTCTGCCATCTATAGTATAGCCACCTATATATATAGTATAAAAGAATATATATGAGAGTATACCCACTTCCTCCTCAGTAACCTACCCATCTACCTAAGAGTACACCCACCTCATAACACTACACCACTGGATACACCAACACTGTCATACAGTAGGTCAGCGGTTCCTTTGGTTTTATTGTTGACCTTATAGAGCTAAGTTCTTCTCGGGCCTCTTCTTTTTGCTCTGTGAGTTGTCTTTGAGCTACTGATCTGTGGCAGGTTTTTCTGTTCTTGGTGAAATGGGGATAATGAAGCACTTCAAGAGATTTTCTATTGTCATATACTGACTTGTTTTCTAGTTTATGGTTGAATCTTGTACACAGGTCCATCTGCAGTTATCTTAACTGCACAATAAACAACCCTCTAACAGTAGAGACTAAGTTTCCAAGGCGTTTCTCTCTACAACACCGTCTCTAGATTGAAGGGTGGCTGTTGATACATCTGCATCTGCTCTAAACAACAGATCTACCAACTGGGTGTTGTTCATACAAGAGGAAAAATGCAGCACAGGCACCAGAATAAAACGTTGGCACTGTACACGTATGCCACCCATAATATCATATGTTTGTACCTTTCATACGTACGTATCATCTAAACATTTCTAAAGTGTCGCAATTCTGATTACATGTACATGAGCTGAGTTTCTCATTGGGGAAGGAGAGGATGATGGGAGAGGATGGTGGCTGGTGTGATACCACGGCGAGATGGCTGCCAAGCAGCAGATAGCAGCAGGCCACTGTTCGAAACCGACAACCAACGAAAGTGGGTATTTTTAATGGCACAAAGGATATTTCTGTTCATGTTTGCTGCTACAAACCGGGTATTTTAAGCCAAAATATGATGTTTTTCTAACCCTAACCAAGTGGTTTTTGTGCTTAAACTGAACCACACGTTAACCTCAGCACTGTCACAACATAAAATCAAAAATTGAAGCACAAAGAAAAAAACATTTCAAAATATCCACTACATTGGAACCGTACAAATGTAACATATGAAATACATAAATGTAATGAAATACATAAATGTAACATACTGTGGTTTGCAGAAATGTACAATATGAACATTTATTCTGGCAATTGGGTTGCAAAAATGGCAAACATTTGACAACTCGCCGAGTGCAATTATAAGCATGTATTACATGGTTTTTTTCCAGTCTGCTTTCTTGTAATCAAGAACACTCTTTCTCTACACAGTTGCATTGTGGGTGGTATGGAGTTGTCAGCGAATGAGTTGTTGTAGAGACTCCAATCCCAGCCCTGATCATGATGATTTTTTTTTTTTTTTTTTCAGAAAATAGTGTGGAAAAGTGTGGAATCTGTGTGTGCGAAGATCATGTATGCAACAGTCTGCCCAGATTTATTTTTGGTGGCTAAGATTGCGCAAAACATGTGAAGTGATTCACCACAAGCACATACTTATGACCACCTTTGCTTTGCTCCATGTGCACGTAATCAGCTGAGACTTCTGCACTTTAAAGGTTGGACTGATCTTACTGTTACCCACTGGTGCTCTCTGAGGAACGTTTAGATGTTTCTGCTTGACGTGAGTAGTTATTTAAGACATGTGCTTTCAGTTTGAGAGGCATAACCAGCTGCTTTCTGTCACCAGAACGTCAGAGAACTCCTTTATCTTTTCTTCTGGCTGTGTACTAAGCAATCTCCAGGGTAAACTCTGCCTCTTGCCCTGTGTGTGCGAGGATAGGCTTCATCTGCCTATTATGTCACTAACCACTAGAGGAGAGTCAGGGGCTGTGAGGAGCTTGGCCGCACTGACCCGAGATCTAGGGAGGCCCATACTGGCCTCATAAGCAGTTGTGTACAACAATGCAGTAAAATGAAAGAAATACGGTATTATGGATTATGCTTAAGGTAAGCATTTTTATACTTCTGAAGAAACCTTAATTAATCATTGATTTAATGCACCACCCAGCAAGCATGCTCAATAACCCAAATCCAGTGATGCGGTTTACACCCGGGCCAGACATGATGTCATTGTGCTAGTGTCGGCAATAACAAATACGCTGTGAGTTTCATTACAAACTTTCATGCTTGAGTATGGCTTTTTTAATATGTTTTTCAGAGTGATCACAGTGAGTAAAAAGGGGAAATCATCCGGTGGGAGGAGTGTTTTATGGGAAAAGACAAAGAGATGAGTTTTCAGATGGAAGGTGGGAAGCTGATGTGTTGTTCTGACCACACTGAGAGGGTCTTTCCATAATTGGTTAGTGAAATAGAGGAGTGTGGTACGTCAGGCTGGCTCAAGGCCTCGATATGGGAATGCAGATATCTTTAAACACTTTAACCATTGTGTTCAATCTGAATCAATACATCTGAGTTTCTGAATGTGATTATTTCAGATGCGTAGAAGCAAAAGCCTCTCAAATTTGGTAGAAAACAGCAGAGTGTCACAGTATAACTCCAATTTGGAGAAAAATGCTTCTTAGATTACATCAGTCAATACACTGAAACAGATTCTGTTCTTGTAAATGCGGTTGTACAACTGTCAAAACCTAAGATTAGCTTACTTTCCTTTTTCTAGATTCAAGCTAAACTGGGTCCTTGTTGATTTCTGGATGAACTTCAAACTGCTGAGAAACATAATAGGGTAGCAACACCTTTTTAAATCCTGCACGCCCTCAGCTCGTTAGGAAATAAATTGCCATTTTCAGAGTCAAGGAAAACCCTAGGAAAAATGCATTCATTTGACTTCCAACTGTAGTTAAAGAAGTTACATGACCAGAGAAAACACAGACAAGGAGCTGCAGCATTTGCCTTTGCTCAAGAGATAGAAAACCTACAACTTCCAGTATCCACTACGTCCAGAGTTGGGTATAACGCGTTAGAGTACTTTGATTACTTTTTGCAGTAACGAGTAACCTAACGCATTAGTTTGCTGTTTGAGTAATCAAATACTTAAGTACATTTTCAAACAAGACATCCGTTACTTCCGTTTCGGAGCTGGTCCTTCAGCTCCGAAACAGCAACGGCTGTCGTTTGGTTCTAATAACGGAGATAACATTAAACCTATCAGTCTGAAAGAAGCCACGGAGCTTGTGGCACGCTACGTGGTCGGAGCTGGTCCTTCAGCTCCGAAACAGCAACGGCTGTCGTTTGGTTCTAATAACGGAGATAACATTAAACCTATCAGTCTGAAAGAAGCCACGGAGCTTGTGGCTCGCTACGTGGTCAGAGAAATGCTGCCGTTGTCTACAGTGGAGTCT
>NC_065511.1:19217140-19328483 GCF_006386435.1 Epinephelus moara | reverse complement strand
AATGTAGGCTCAGTGCCCTGTGGTCCATTGCCCAATAGGAAATGTAGAATACTCAAAAGTACTTTAAAAGTGCTTGAGTTACTTTTCTCAGAGAGTAACGTTGGAAGTACTTTTAAAGTAATTGAGTTACTTTACTCAGGGAGTAACGCAGTAAAGTAACTGGTTACTCTTTTAAAAAGTAACGCAGTAACGTACTTTGATTACTTTTAAAGTAACCCTTACCCAACACTGACTACGTCACCCCAGACCAATAAACACTCAGGTGGGTGACATAATGTGAGCTCGTCTGTATTGGTGTTATGGTGTCGGCTGGTAACAGTTTAACTGTAGGCTAAAAATGTTTTTCGAGAACATTTTAGGCAAGAAATAGGCAATGCAGTAACAGAATCTTGGTTCATATATGATCAGCACTGCCCAGTTTTACCATTTGATCTCTTTGGCAGTAGGGCTGTCAACAAATATTCTAAATTCGAATTTAAATTCGAATTTGAAAAAAAAATGGACTTTCGAATGTGAAAATTGATATTCGATTGTGGAGAAAAAAAAAACACCACCGCAGCTGTCCTCTTTGCGAGTGGGAGTTGGCATCAGACGCGCATTTCTCCATGCTGGTCGACAAGCGGTTCTGCTCCCAACGTCATTTTTGAGCAATTTTGACAGCCCTATTTGGCAGCCACTTCCTTTTCACGAACTCTCACATTACAGCCAAACAGTGCAAATGGGTGTAGCTGTGGCTGCAGCAGCTATCTGGCCTACCCATCAGCTACATGACTCACCCACCACATACCTACACGTCAGTCCAAAATCAACTCGTTCGCTCCTTGGTCCAGACACGAATGAGGTGAATCATGTATATCTTAATGTATAATGAATAATTATAATGAAGTGGCTTATTTCTGTTTGGCCTCATATTTATTCGCTAGAACATTGCGTTGTTGCAGGGTTCAAATAACCATTCCGTTAGTGGGCCATTGCGTTAGTGGGTTTGTCTTGTACTGATGATGGGCTCAGTTTGTAGGGTGTGTTGTACAGGCTCCAAGCTGCATGTGGCTGCAGCAATACCTCAAACAGTGCACTAAAATATGTTTCTGGAAACATTTTAAGTGAGAAATAAGCAACACAGTAACATCATCTTAGGGCTTGTCCCAATACCCCCCTTAGCCCTACCCCTTGGCCCTACCCCTAGATTTGCGGGTTCCCGCGAGGGGTAGGGGTGTCCCGATTCCTTTTTGCGTGTAGGGGTAGGGGGCATAACGAGGGGTAGTGGGTATGAAACTAGCCCTTCAGAGTGAGGGATTTCAGATGCTGACTTGCCAGCGAGGGGTAGACGTCGCCATGGCTACCACCGAGCAAGAGACGGGGAAAAAAGTTTTTATTGCTATTCACGATGTCTAGATTGGAGTTGACAGACAGCTAGCCAGCTAGCTAATGTTACCATCGTCAGGTTGCTAGCTAGCTAGCTCGCACTATCTGGCATCTGTCATCTGTCCTGTTCTGCAAAATTGTCGGATTTTTCACATTGCGATAACACGCCAGCTAGTATAACTATGCTGCCTCGTAATGTTAGCTGGTTAGCTAGCTAGCTAGCTAACTAGCATAAGTCTCCTGTCGAACATATCTTATTACTCTAATGGTACATTAGTAGCAAGCATAATAGTAGCTATTGTTACTGTTACGTTGTAGATGCCGGTTGGAAATGTAGATGGCTCGTGGCTTCCTGTTTAAAATAGTTCTGTATGCGTGAATGTAACCGTCGCGGTGACATAGTGAGTGGTGTCCCAATTCCTAGGGAAAGGTTTCAACCCCTACCCCTCGTTGCTTCCTTTCGAGGGCCAAGGGGTAGTGGGCAAGGGCTAGGGGTAGGGCCAAGGGCTAAGGGGTGGTGGACAAGGGGGGGTATTGGGATTGGGCCTTAGTTTACATCTAGCATTGCCTAGTGCTACTGTTTGACCAGAGTTAGGTCTGAGTTTGATAGAGAGAGAAAGACAGGGTCAGATCTCTCCTCAATACACTTCTATGCTCTCTAAGTCCTTGGTGGCGGACATATGAAAATGCAGAAACACAATCTGTAGTTCGAGAAACAACCCCAGAGCCAACCTAATCCGCTGGATGACAGAACATTTCATTTGCCAGATTTGAGCCGGGAGATGAGCTGGGAGATCTGGGCGCTGGTTAGATGGAGGGAAGTTTACCACAGTTCATTTACACATACTGCCCACATTGTAATGATACAAAGCTGGTTGAAAAGGCAAAGTATCCCTTCAACCTCAATTTAATTTTTGGTATTATCCTAGTATTTTGCAGTCAATATACTTGTCAGTGTTTTCAAAGTTTTGAGATCAATTAAACATCTCATTTGAGGTTTTTTAGAGTCAGCACTACTGATTACAGAGACCACCAGTGTTCATGGTTGACTGCTCGGGAACTCGTCAGGGCACACAGAAGATTAAGCGCTGAAGCAAACATGACTTAAACATGACTTTAATTGATTCCTGGTGAGGAGTATTCAATGATGGTGAAAATCATCTGACTCACTTCCTCCGAAAAGTGAAATCATAAAAACAAAGAGAGATCACTCAGTGAGTGACTTCGCCTGTCACCACACTGTGCCGCACGTCTCGTTGCTTTTCCAGAGAAAACTCTTTGTCTGTGCCCGATTCCCCCATAATTACCAGGAAACACAGGCAGCGCAGTCACTTCCACAGCTGTAACTGGGCCAACAGTGAAATTCGCGCTCTACCAGTAAATTAATGTGGTTCAGAGCCGAGGTTAGGTAAACATTTTATATGCTGAAGTTGCTGTTGTCTGATTTGTCACTGACACACATGTGAGCAGTTTATGCTACGAATGGTTCTTCCAGTGTTGTAAATGGGTTTTTAAGCAGCAGAGAAAACAGGGCTGTTTTGTGGTGTGGTTACCACGACAGAGTCAACCCTCAATCCAGGAGTGTGAATCACATTCTTAATTAGAGAACACAATCTAAACCACATGTAAACAATTAGCCTTCAGGATAGTAGGGTTGTTCCTATGTATGTGTGCGTGTGTGTAGGAATGCTGCACTTTCCCAGACCTCTCCTGAAACACTGTAACAGAGAAAGTCCCCACAGATTGAAAGAATGATTGATAACTGATGGTACACACACACACACACACACACACACAGTGCACCATCTACGACTCTACACATAAGCTGTTTTTTATTATCTAGTTAAATGAAATTACAAAAATGGACACGCGTTAAAAAAAAAAAAGATATCAGACAACAGACAATACAGACTCAGTGAAAATAGTCACAAGTAGGTACAGTACAGCTAATGAGTATGTTGAAGTTACAGAGATAATTCTTTGGACATTTTTTGCCTCCAATGGACAGGACAGCCAAGTGTGAAAGGGGGAGAGAGAGAGGGGATGACACGCAGCAAAGGGCCACAGGCCGGACCCGAACCCGGGCCACTGCAGCAACTGCCCCACACATGGGGCGCCTGCTCCACCACCAAGCCACCGACGCCCCTGTTTTGATATATGTTGCTGGGAGTCTGCCTTCCCTTAAATATAATGGAACTAAATGGCACTCAGCTTGTGGTGCTCAAAGCGCCACAAAAGAACATTTGAAAAACTCAACAGGGATGTCTTTTTCCAGAAATCGTGACCCGGTTACATAAGATAACTTGTTGTGAGCTGCTTCAGGTAGGAACTATTTTCTTTCTGCCAAACTACACCCACCAACTTGATCATCGCGTGCAAGGAAGTGTGCTTCTGCTACTAGCGCACCACTGAGCTTGCTAAAATTACAGTTCAGCCAAGGAGGATGTCATTGATGTTTTCATCTCGTGCTGTCACAAGCACGAGCCTTTCATCCATGAGTAGATGCATGTTTGTCTCTGCGCAGTGATACACTTGCAGTTTTACATAGGGACTATTTTCTTTCTACCAAACTACACTCGCCAGCTGTATAACTATGTTGTGTCTATGTAAAACACCCATGTATTGTGGCTCAAACGCTGCTGGGAAATGCTGTGATGTGTCCGTTAAAATACACCCAGGTTCAGCAGTAAACACAGTGCCACAAATGACGCTGTGCAACATTGCAATGTGCCGCTAAAGACACTAGGTTTGGTGCAAGATACACCAGTGGAAATGCTACAAAGGGCTGCCAAAAAAGCACAGTTGTTGTTGGGGGTTTTTTTGGTCTCGAACAGTGATCTGCAGCTTGGCAGGCATCTCATCTGGATGCCACACCATCCACCACCCCTTCCAATTTCAGATGACAATGTCATCACTTTAGAAATGTTTATATGTCACATATGAAACGTGCCACATATTTGTGGTTTGCAGAAACATACATGCCAACATTTTTTTCCAGCAACTGGGCTGATATTTTGATGTTGGTTTAGAATCCAGTGCTCTGAGAGGAATGCCTTCAGCTGGGAGCTGATAAGTGATTTCATTCTCACCCTTTTTATTTCATTAAGGGTCAATCAAACAGTAACTGTTCCCATGTCAGCGTTAATGGCTTTGTTTGTGACGGTTAGCCGCCACGTATGACTTTTATTTCACGACGTTGGCCACACAAATGCGTGCTGCTGGCATTGGTTGTTTCTTTTGAACTGTCATTAAAAAAGCCGCACCAGCTCGCCAGTTTTTGTCCGCGACACCAAATGCCAGAGCCATTAAAGAGCCCTCGTACCAAAATACACAGCTCTCAACATCGACAAATTCCTCAGCAGAAATGATATAGACTTCGAAGCTTGGAGCAAACAGTGGTAGAAGCCAAAAGAAACTCTTGTCAGACTCCTTGATATCGAGTGTGTGAGGCCTGAAATATTTTCAAGCCTCTGTATGTGTGTGTGTGTGTGTGTGTGTGTGTGTGTGGTTCAAAATGTTTTTCAAAGATAACCCAAAACAAACATTACAGTCAGCAGCAAGATCTGATTAATGACTGCAACTTGCCCAATTGTGTAACAGGCCTATATTTTTTTGTTTGAAGAGCGCAGCATTAGCAACAGTTGAAATAAGTTGTAACTTGACAGTAAGCAGAAAAATGTGTTGCCATTTCCCAGCCAATACTGGGTGTATTCTAAGGATGTAAATACAAATAACATGATAAGACGCCAACAACAATACAGGCAGCGAACCATTCAATTCTTCGGCTGCTTTTCAAAGTGATCACGAGCCAGCTTGGTCCTTCAGGGAGCAACAGCCCGTGTCTGATTAAGATGAATCTGCCTGTTTTCTTCTCCTTCCAATTAATAGTCTCGATAAGATCAACCCCTCCCTGAACTTCAAAGGACTGAGCGCACTAACGCCCCTGATGACTTGCCTCAGTGATGGAGAGCTTAAGACATCCCAGGAAGCATAGCTCTGGAATAAGGAAATTGCGCTTTGTGCCAAGACATGTGGCTCTGACCACACTCTCTTCTTTACTTTGTTCTTTGCTCTGTCTCTTGTCTCTCTGTGTGCTCTTCTCTAATTATGTCTCATTTGTTCTCATTATTTCTTCTCTGTCTCTTTTCTCAGTTTATGCCAACCACCCCCCCCCCCCCCCCCCCTCCTTCTGCCCCTCTGAGGCCTCCAAACCCTCTAATCCCTGTATGTTTTCTTCACATAGTGACAAACCAGAGGATGCAATTATGCAAGAATCTGTGTGTGTGCATGCATTTTTTTTTTTTTTGTGCACGGACACTTTTTTTGTCTTGTCTTTGTGTTCGTGGGCGTGTATATGTGTGCGCGTTCGTAATATACATCTGTGTGTTTGTTTCTATGTGTGTGTGTGTGCGTGCGTGTGTAAGCGTAAAACCTCTCCCACTAAATGGTTTGTGGTCTGAAGGGTGGGAGGAAGAGTAAAAAGAAGAAGAGAAGAGAGGAAAAAATGTGCAGGCCCAGAGGTGCTACTCCCTTGTTGTTGATAAGAAAACATTCCAGTCGCTTCTGACTCAGGCATGTTTAACATTACACACTGTGCACTCTCCATGGAGCCTAAATGTTTACATTATATTTCAGATGATTCATCAAAAATTTCCAGCATGTCACAGTTAATTCATTGTCAACTGACACTATTTACTTATTTTCACTTTGATAAATTGCATTATATTGTTGTCTTATATTTTAAAAACTACTGTAATGTATCTATGGAACAGTCGGTTATCTGTGTGTTGTTACATAACTGTCAATTTAACATCCTTCAGATGCAACATTGCACTGTGCAATTTTACAATGTGAACACTATGTGGACAATTTCTCTCTCACGGGAATATTAAAGGGCACTATATAGTTTATGTATTTAACACACTTAAATGAAATGGCGACAGGTGTAAAAAGTGCTCTAGGTAGCAAATAGAAAGTGGTTTCAGACCCAGCCTCTGTGATTCGTAATATAATTTAAGTCAAAGTATGGTTTACCTTGAAAGTTGGTGAACATATAGAAATAATTGCACCACATCGTATTATACCTAACGCTACTGTTGTTCATCTATTGATCTCTCAGTGTTAAATTATGTTATAAACTGCATTTGTAATAATACAATTTCAAACTGACCGTTCGCTAAGCCCCGCCCCTTTGTGATGGTCCAACAAGCTGTCAGAGTAAACATGGAGCCCACACTGTAACTAAGTGCACTCCCTGAAGAAATATTATCATTTTTTTAGAAAAATGAAACAGTGATTCCAGAGAGAAGCAGACAGAGAGGTCTACAGTCTGTGTTTGAAGGATATATCCAGGATGTCAAACTGACTCAGCAGCAACAACAGGTTAAAAAGACAAAGACAGTTAGAAGCTAAAGCCGAACTATAGGCTACAGATCACAGTGTAAAAGTGAACCACCACATCACTGCTGATCGCCACAGAAGACAATGAATTTAAAGGGAAACTTTGCTGATATTGAACCAGCTGTGTGGCATCGCAGTGTGTGCAGATGAACACCAGCACCCGGATGGGCAGAGATCTCTGGGAGAAGTCAAACAACATTCATCTGGGCACACTGCGATGACACACAGCTGGTTCAATATCAGCAAAGGTTCCCTGCTTCCCTTCACTGGTTCCTGTACAGCAGGGTCGGTCTTTATTCACTGTTATAATCATTACAAAGCAAAAGCACCATGTGTATACATTCAATAGGCTATATCTTCAGTAGCTAGCTAGCTAACCCTACACTTTTCAGGGTTTGATTTTGGTTTTGGAACAGGGAAGAAACACATATCTTTTTCCACCCTCTCCAGGTAACGAGTATCATTAATACACAACGTGCCCCAGGTACAACATTTAGCTCCAAATCCACAAAACCAGCCCGAAAATGAAGAAAATCTGAAACGATTGCATCATAGTCAATGGAGCACAGCTGTGTTGATGTCAGACACTGGTCTGAGCCAGCCTGATGCTACGTTATGATTGGCCAGTCTGCGTCCAGGGGCGGGACTTAGCAAAGGGTCAGTTCCAAGGGGCAAGATGTACAGGAATGCAGTGATCTGTTAAGTGTTGTTTGATATTATGACAAGTAACTGATAAGACTCTATAAACAAGTGTATGTGCGTGTGTGTATGTGTGTGTGTGTGTCTGTGTGCTCTATAAACAGCACAGCTCTGTTCTGACCCTCTCTGCAGCGTGTTTGGTCATTAGCGCTGCACTGATCCTCTGGTCTTGTGGTTAAAACTATCATTCGGTGCACACTGGCGCATGAGATACTTTACTGAAAATCAGGATCTTCTTCAGTGGTCAGTTATGACTGGGAGATGATGGGAGTGTTGGTGCTCTGTGTGTTTGCAGCCGTGTTGAACTACATCTCTGCCTCGACAGAAGTCTGCACCAACACCCTTCTACCTGGAGCTAAAGGTAATGCAAGTCCCAGAATTTGCTTTGAGCTTGCCTGTGTAGGTGTGTTTGTTTTTAAAAATGACTATATGGTACCTAAACATTTTAGTCAAATGTCTTATTGAATACACAAATCTGTGTGATGCAGTAATTCAACAACAACACTAACAAATCTCAAATAGAGTGTTTGGGTTCTTGGGTGCTTGCAGTCTTATTGTCTCTTCACACTGTTGGAGGTGAGACTATACAAGTTTATGACCTTACAATAAATGTATAGGAGAGTTAGTTGAATGTCCTTACAATGTAAATGTCAGTACCTATAGGTGTCAAATGAAAAATTCTGAGGGAAACACCCCTAATGTGCTTCAGGGTTTATAGAGCTGGTGATGAAGGTAGCAAGCATGTAATGTCCTGCAGTTTATAACCAGCAGTCTGTTACCCCATAGTCTTTTGGAGGGAATGCCTCCCTGTGTGTGCTTTCTATTTTATGACATCCAGTAGCTTGTTCCCCCGCTGATTCAGACAGACAGACCCAATAAAATACACACTTAAGCAAAGCAACTGTTTTTCAGCTCCATTCAGGCTACTGCAAAAAATTGGCTTTAAGTTCTGGAACACAGTAAAATGTTAACTAGCTTCATTCTTGTGGACAAATATTTTATAAAAGTAGTTACTGAACTATGAAGTGGTGTTTATCAGGAAAGTGAAAAGGCAACAGTAACATCACGTACACTTTCACTTGGAAGTGAGTGCACATTTTGTCAGCTTTCCACTGAATCTTCTGTACCGGTAAAAAAGTCCCATTGTGGCAGCGTGTATTTATACAGCTGCCAATAAACTGAACTGATTATTTGGATAAGACTCATCTCAGATACTGCTGACCACAGGCGGTCTCTGGGAGTGTGTATTCTCACGGCTGCGTATTTGAGTGGGTGCCGGACGTGCATTTTTCTACGTTACATACCCCGAAAAAATGTCCACACAACTGTTCTTATTTATTTTAACTTTTTCCAACAAACATGCTTTTATTGCGTTTACGGGTACTATGACCTCAGCTGTAGATTTACTGGCATATTATTTTGTCATTGAGACATAAGTATGTCAAAACACTTCGGTTTCTTTGAGAAAAGTTTGCTGACAAACTTTGAATTTACTCACTTATGTCACATAAAGGGATCCCGCTGCTTCAATCAATGCCAGAATATTTTTGACACAGAAAACCTCTCTTTGATTTGACATCTTAATCACACAAGTGAGGCGTGTTAGTAATGTAATTGTACATGGTTTCAGTTCAGTAGTCCACAAAAGGAAATCATTTCATGCAGGCAGAAACATTTATAAATTACAGTGATTTAGGTTACTTGAAAATGTCTACACAGCCTGCAGAACTGAATAATCAATTTTCCTAAGTACTCCTCCAGTCTAATGGAGGGGGTTTGTTACAGTCCTTCATTTCAAAAGCCCAGCACTTAACAAGATATAAAGAGCTGTTGGCATCAACAACTGGGGCAGAATTACAGCTTTAATAGACACTCAGATGAAACCTCTCAAGATTTCTTGCCAAGAGCTCTTTGAACAGCGGACCCACCAGAGATATTTCTCCTACATCTCGTTTGTGCTTTCAACTCTGCAAACTATGTGGTGTCACTAATACTTAAAACAAGTAAATGCTTTTGAAAATGATATTGGCTCGGATCAGTGTAGATTAAAATGGAATATGAAGAGTCAAAAGACTTTTATAAACATCCAAAGTTGATTCAAACTTAACCTTACAGTAGGACTTGCACCCGAACCCACAAGTGGGCCTGCTCAGAATCTCGTACACAAACACTCACTGTCCCGGGCGCTGTGCTGTAGTAGATCTTGGCCAGCCTTGAGTTTTGATAATGTATCATCATCCTGTGATGGCTTCAATATTTCATCCATGCCAGCAGTGAGTGGGAATATACAGATTTAATCCCTGCCTCAACAGGAAAGTAAGCTACCTTGGAAACTATCTCTGAGAGGCCCCTTCTGACCTGAACTGTGCATGAAACATAACAGGAAACAAGTTCTCCTTATGCTTTTGAACTCCTCTTTACTGTCTTTCCTTTATAATCCAGGGGACCAAGGTGAAATTGGAGAGGAGGGAGATCAGGGAAAACTGGGAAAGAATGGACCACCAGGACTTCCAGGTATGGAGCATATGCTGTATATGGAGGGGGAGAGCGTATTTATTTTGTCATAACTGGCTATTGTAAAGAAGAAATGGGAACAAAACAATACAAGGCACATCCCTGATAAATTATTACTGCACCAAGAATAAAATCAATGCAGTAGAACCTCCTACGACATACTTCATTTGCAAAATGTCACTTAAATGAACACATACCAACCAGGAAGAGACTCAAAAAGACCCCAAAGACACACAAAACATCTACAAAGAGATGCAAAACAACAGCAAAAAAGAGGCACAACCAAAAGGTCAGTGTGAATTGCCGCTATGTTGGAGAGCCGGTGGGGCCTTTTGCATATCTGTGCCCAGGGGGCCATTGTCCCATAATAAGGTTTTGAATACAGCCCAATTAGTCCTGTTGATTCCATGCATTCTTCCTCCTTGTTAAAACCTGATGCATACATTACCCATAACGCATCTTAACTGCAGACAGCTCAGATGGAGGACTGTGTGTGTATGCTAGTGGCGGCTAATGTAGCCTTGAGCCACTAGCCTCAAGCAGAGATAAGCAGCTACACTTGACATCACTCCAGAGAGAGCCACTAAATGCTTTTTATATTATGTAGTAATACTCCCCAAGACCCCTACACAGACTTTGATCTGTAAAATTCCCCTTTAAAGCCAGCATTAAAGTCCAAATAAAATAACATTTTGGTTTGTTATCAGACTGTGGTTGAAGATGATGCAGTGGACAAGTATTACCATAATCACAGTGACTCCTGGTCTGTTTAAATGGCACCCACACTGGCTAAATTACTCCATGAGTCACAGTAGAATCAACTTGAAAATCCCTCGAGCAGAAGAAACCTGGAACCTGAAAACATGTGGTTGACTAACAGTGACACAGGCCAGTTGTAGGTCACTGTGTATTGCTTGGTGATGATTGAACTATACTTTGCAAAGTTTGGAAGACTAGAACAATGGTTGCCACATTTCTATTTAGAAAATTAAACTCTTTTTTTTTATAATGAAAAATCCTGAAAAAAATCATTAGTATTGAAATGTGGTGGAATAATCCCACCCCACTAACACCACCCACCAGGGGGCGATCAAGATGTTTTGGCTTCACTTTTGGGGAGCTGTCATGTCGCCCATTTTTATTATGTCCATTCCATTATACAGCCTATGCACGTGAGATTAACGATGGCTCTGTGTAATTCCAGTGTCCCAGTAAGCCATGACAGTGTGAGGTAGTAGTGTGTGGTGCATTTTATCATTTACACCTGTGCTTTTCCTGGTGTTGCTGAAAAATCCTGCTCTTCTGTCTTCATTGGCATGGTTGCAACATGTGTACATGTGTACAGACAACTGAAAGTGGAATAAAAACAGCAAAAGTAATGGGCGGGAATGCCTCACGTCTCTCTTATGTTTGCACAGAAGCTTAAAGTCTGACTTCACCCGTCTGTATCACAAATCATTTACATTGCTGCTGTGATATGGACAAACTATCATGTCTTAGTTTCTGTACAGTGAGTTTCCAGACAGCCTGCGTGAGTTCACCCTGGCAGCAGGTTTTGCTTTTTCCTGCTCTGTACAGCCTGCTTTCCTTTGCTCTGTGACAGACAGACAGACAGACATATGGACAGACAGACCAAGACTACTGTGTTTCTGTGGCGGAAGCAGACGTGTTAATTGCTGCTGAGGAAAGCAGCGGCGTCCTGCTTCACCATGTGTTCCAACTGGGCTGGTAGACTAGCTGGCCAACAAACCAGCCATATGATATATACAGATGTCTCCCCATACACACACACACACACACACTCAGACACAATATACTATATGCACACAAGGCATGCAAGCATATAGACACAAGGAGGTAGATGTACAAACACACAATACATAATTGTATATACACACAGACGGTATAAAAGCACTGCTTCCTGGCTGCCCTCTTGCTCTCCACAGATGTTTGTTTTATTCACCCAGACGTCCTCACACACAAGCACATACATGCACACACTCCACAACACCAGACACACTTCACTCATCAGACCGTGTGAGAGACACATGCCAGGACTGACCAAGTGTTTTCCAAAACTGTTAAGAAAAACAAAGCACACATATATCTATACATGTGAACCCTTTTTCAACTTTGCACATATTTTTCAACAGAATAGCAAACCCAATCATTATGGTTTTTACTGTGCGTACGCTCGCTGTAGGAATGAACGCAGGTTCCTATGATGAATCTGTGACTGCAATATGTCAGCAGCTCAACAGATGACGCATGTATTCCCTGTCTTAAGTTAGGCCGTTTTACAGGAAGCAGTTGCTTAATTTTGGAATGTTAAAAGGGAATACATGACTGTGAATGCTCCGGAGGGCAACAAAAACAATTTGTTGCTCCAAGCTTATTAATGTCAACAAACCGTTGTGCTGGATTTCTGCGTTTGTTAATTGTGCGACATTTACTGTAAAGCTGCTGGTGGAGTTTAGGTGGGAAATGTCAGTGGTACAGACTGCAGAGTTAGGTGTTACATAAGGTTTTTAATTTTTGGGAAGAACCTGTTGGGACAGCTTGCATGAACCATATGTACTGCAAATGGAAAACCTGGCTGAAGGCCTTTGTTTCATGCGACGCAGCTCTCTTTTCTCTGTCGACTGAACTCTGAAAAGCAGAAATACCAGTATTCGTATTTGCTCACTATATGTGAGCAAACAGTGTGCAGTGAACGATCTGATCTGAGGCCTGCTTAGCATTTTAATCTCTTGTATTTTTGTTATATCAAGCCTCAAAAATGTCTAGTCCATTAAGCCCTTCTGAAATAGCTTAAGGTTGTCTCAGGCTCTATGATTAGAATGAAAAATGTGGCCTTCACCTCATTTATCCTGCAGCAGCTGGAGAATCCAGACGTTAAACCAGTTGGAGGGGTTGGCCATTATAAAGAGCGACTGCAGTGATAGGGAGGACTGTTATCTGGAAGTTTAGATAGACGGTTTAACTGGCAAGCATAAGCACTGGGAAAACAACATTAATCAGCTTTTATAGACACAGAAGGAATAACAAGAGACCAGCAGATTAAATATCTTCGTATAGCGAAAAACAAACACCTATAATCACGGGTCACAATCGCTTCTCGGGACAGCATCGTTAAAGTATTCCCTCAGGCATGCATAGTGAAAATTACGCAAAAATAGCACACAGATCATGGTGAAATACTGCAGTTTCCCATAAGCCACAGCTTTTCGATGTCTACCAGACCTCACACAATCCATAAGACCTCACACCCTCCGCCAACACTTCTCACAAATCATCAAGTAGAAGATCAACATGAGGAAGTGGGAAATGGGAAATAGTAGTGAATAGCTGGCTGTATGTGTGTGTGTGCGTGTGTGTGCGTGTGTGCGTATGTATGTGTGTGTGTGGCGAATCCCTCTAAAAGCAATAGGCCTCTCTAATGTGTCACTTAGTATTTCAAACGCCATCAATTTCCAGCTGAATAGTTTCCTGAGGAAATACTCGTTCAAATGCTGGCAGAAAGCCTCCAGTCTGCTCTGTAGTTTTCCCATACACACACACACACACACACACACACGGACAGACACAGACACACACACATGCACACGATCTCTCTCACACACACACACTCTGATATTCTCTGTCCTACACTTTCACTGTAACATCCAAAACCATGCACCCCTCTCAGTATCTCTTTGACACCGAACTGTAACAGCCTTAATATGATTGTGAAGTGACAGGTGACGTAATCAGATTACAGAAGGACTGTATCTGTTACAGGCATTGTGGTGACAACAATCAGATCAATGGTAACAACAGATAATCTCTATAAATGTTTAAATGAACTTGTGTAACAGAACTTTACACACTCTGAAGGTAATAAAATTACACAAATAAATAAAGTACATGCATTTACTTTATTATTTACTTGTTTATTACATTTTAAAGGTGAACTTCCATTTTGACTAAATCAGCTAAACCGGCGACAATGCATACTTTGCAGGGGCGTAAATACAGAGAGTGCAGTGTACTGGTGGGGGGCCCATATAGAGAGTAGGCCCTCCAACAACGTGTTGGGTGGAGAATGGGCCCTTATGGTCGATTGGAAATATGCCTGTGTTCAAAGAAGAACTTTCATTAAATTAAAAACATTGTGATTTGCCATATATGCCCTCGAAAAAGCTTCTTCTCCTTAAATTATAAATAAACAATAAAAAATATTAAATCAAATTCATTTCATAATTTTCTGTCATATACAGATATCTAATGATGATTGCAGGGTACTGTATGTGTTAATGTCCAGTGTCAAGTCCCTGTTTGATCATGTGACAAGACAATACCTGCACAATAGCGTGTGCTCGAGTCCATCATATAGCATGCACCGGGGCCCGTCGAAACAACCTCACGCCACTTTCTCACAGACTTCACTCCACAAACAGCCTCCAGTTAGTACCCGAAATAAATCAGCATTTTTCCCCTCTATTTATTTACTGGCAAAATAATAATAGCAATAACAGCATCAATTTAGGAACCGAGCTATGCAGCGATTGTTGGAAAAAAGCCTCAGGGCAGGCAATCTCTGGGAGAACGCAATTATATTGATTAGGCTCGAGAACAACAAAATAATCAAAAAACAAAAGAAAAATGATGAAAGCCACGAAACGCCAAGTCTTAATTGTAAGAATATGACAAGCCTGAACGACAGAATAAAGGATCTTTGAAAAAAATATGATGAAGCGAGTTAGCAGTAATACTTTGAGATCAAATGTGGGGTTCTGGTGCGGCTTGTGTATGCTAGCTTTTTCTGTGTGTTGTGCATTTTGTGCTGGAAAGTCAGAATCTCAGGCCGAGATGATGAGGCTCTTTTGCTGTGTCCCAAAGGCCCTACATTGTCTCCATGAACAACTTCTCCTTTCTCCCTTCCTCTCATCCTCCATCTTTCTTTCTTTTCATCCCCAGGACTGACAGGAGAGACGGGGCTTGAGGGAGAGGCGGGACACACAGGGAAGATGGGGCCTATTGGAGATAATGGTACAACAAATAAGTCATTTCTCATCGAATGTAAACCTTATCTTTTGTTTTTCCTTCTCTATCATTTTCTCTTTTTCTTTATCGTTAACCCCAAACTAGATATACCTAGAGGATTCATTAGCATTAGCAAATCAAACTGGCTGTACACAATAAATCAAACAAGAGAGAGCACCAAAAAAAAATGAGAGGAAGAATTATGGACTTTATAACCCTCAACTCTGTGTGAATTTGTCTTGCTTCCACTTTTTTAACCTGCCCAGAGCACACTGCAAAAATGCCAAAAATGTAGCTGTGAGGTTTCTACATGATTTTAATGACTTTATAATTGCCTAAAAGAAGAAATACAGTTTCCTGGACTCCTCCTCGGCTTGGACTGCAGCTCCATAGTCATAGACTCAAAACATTAAAATAAGTAGAACGGACATTTCTACACAAATCAGCAAACTAAATTAGTCCCAAGACTAATACACACAGGGAGAAATTTTTCCTATTTCTTTTATGTTTTAAATTATCACATCCAAAGATAGAAAAAAACATAATCCTACAGTATGATGTCATGTGGCCGCTTTGCCAGGGTGGCTGAAACAATTTCTATCTTTATTTTTATTTTTATGAGCATTCATGTTCCCGTGCCTTTCTAGGCATCCACTCTTTTTTTCTCAGTATTCATTAGGTTTAATACACTTACAGGAAAGTGGCTGTGCATCAGCCATCTTGGGGCAAAAGGAGTGAGGTCACAGGTTTGGATTTTCCTTGATCCTGACCGCCTGCAGCTCATAAAACACCTGGAAAGAAAACGCATTTTCAGAGCAGTGTCGGCTTTAGCGGAATCTGCAAAAATTCAGCTACTCTTTTACAGAAGTTTGATCCTGTTACAGGCTCACTCACAGAAAATAGCTGCATGTCTACGTTTACAAAATTGGAGTTCATTCAAGATAAGATTATTACGATACATGAGAACGTATTCCTTGTTTCTGCTATAATTCAGTGCATATGTCGGCTTATTATTAGAGTGTTTACAGGACTTACATTTAGCTCGGGCAAAAGAACAACTATCTAAAGCTATAAAACTATAAAACAGCCGGACTGTTTGGGGTGAATTGAACTATATGCTCCCATGCAGGGGTGACACTGCACTGCACATCTAGTCGCATTTTTATCCTCATAACTCACAGAGCTTCTATACTGGCAACAAGACAGCAAGTTTTAAGTCGGAAATGTTGACTTTTCATTTCGTCAGGGTGCTCAAACTGTAACTGTATTTCATCACAGGACTTACTCAGGCTGATCAGATTGTACGGGTACAATATGTCCTCACACAAAAACAGCATATTGTGCTGTTTGTACTGCAGCCCACTTCCCCAAAATGTGCAACTGTCAGTTACCTCAGTGAAGCTCACATACAAGTGAATATGTTCTGGATTACATTTACGCACAAGCTTACTTATTTACCCACATCTCTATATTTCAGAAATGTTTGTCTTGTCATGTTATGTATACATATATTAGAAACAATTAAATCTGGGCTACAAAGGTCAGAATTTGACCTGTGTATATCTGCATCTGTGTGTGGCAATATTCAAAATGTTTCATGTATGATACAGCCATCTGGTGGTGATATGTTGCAACTACATCACAATGCAATCAAATAACACAAGAAGCTGTCAGCATATTGAATTATCTGTAGATTGTCAGTCATAGTACTGTATTATTTATTCATATTTGAAGCTATTGAAAACATTAAAAAGTGAACAGCCAGGATCACAGATGTCAGAATTGAAAGACATGTCTCACATTAAATTTCTACCCCTCTGCAGGTAACAAAGGTGATACAGGTTTGGATGGTCCCTCTGGATTAAAAGGGAAACCAGGTGAGTATGTGAAGATACCCATCATTCTGCTCCTCTCAGACCAACATGATGTTACAGCTATTTTCATTTACTAATAAACAGCCTAGTGAGTTCTGTTCATGAGAAACCCGAGCTGGAAAGAAATCGGGATGTGTGTTAGGAATATGAATGATTTCTCTGTGCTCATGTAAACACCATATCCCAAATATGATCATAACCAGGATGAGCCTCATAAACAGGTGAGTTATATCCATGTAACCGCATCTACTGACATTTCAACAGTCAGTTTTGTAAGTGGGTTTGAATTGGTAAACATAGAGTTGGGCAAACTATATTGGTGTCACTCAGTTCATTAAATAAAACAAACATTTATTTGTGGCTGGTCCCTATAAAATGACTCTGAACATTCTTGAGGATGTTTCTACTGCAGGAATACAGCAGGGCAGCGTTAAATACAACTCAGCTGTCAAATAATATCAGAACTGTTTTTATTGGGTGTGTACGCCTGCACACTGGAGTGGCATTGCAAATATTGATTTTCTTAGATATCAATTTAAATACCCCAAGGCTAGGGTGGAACAGGTGTTTGCCATGCAGTAGGACTTGTCTTCATCTAGTGACTGAGGCTCTTAAATGGCGTTCATATCACACAACAAGAAAGCACAGTGGTGTTCTACTGTAAGGTCTTACAGTCATATACTGTGATACAGTTTGTCACAGTCACAGTGCAGGATGGTGATTCTGTGCTATTAAATCCCGTACACACTCAAATGATGTGCTGGCCTTTGTTTAATCCATCAGGCACGACATGTGACTGCGGCAGGTACAGGAAGGTGGTTGGACAGCTGGACATCAATGTGGGCAAGCTGAGGAATGCTGTCAAGTTTGTGAAAAATGGTGAGTGCTGAGTAGTACTGTATGATACTTATGGTTTAGCACAGTGGTTCCCAACTGGTCCAGCCACAGGGTCCTCCCTGTGTTCTCCTCAGTCCTTAGTTCAGGGTCCCACACAGTTTAATACTTCAGTTTGGCCAAGTCTTTGAGCTAGTTTGCTGTCTCTGTTAGGTAGCTGTCCGTTAGTCCCTCACTCTACAGCAGGAAACAGCTCTTCAGAATAGAAGTTGCGCGTTTGAAATCCACTGCACTTTTTTTTTTTTTTTTTTTTTTTTTTTTTTTACAAATGGCATGTTTGCAAGTCGCTTGCGGTCTATTCAGAATGGACCCATGACCCACTTTTGGACCACTACCTACCAGTTGGGAACCACTGGTTTAGCATACACTACAGTAAGTGAAGTGACAGTAAGCCAGCTGAACATCCTCAAAAGTGTGAAAATCATGGCATGCATCTCTAAAGATAAAATATAGAGTGAGAAAATATATGGAGTTAATATTGAATTTCATGAATTAATATGCCATGGTTTGGTTAAAATTTAGTCTTTATTTTGTTTTTCCCAGTCAATTGTTTTTCCAATTGTTCCAATACCACATGAATGCAGAGTTAGAGGCAGCCCAAAGTCACTGAGACCTGCTCACAGTCAGTGAAATTAACTCTAAACTCTGTCCTGTGCAGTCATCTTAGGGCTGAAGGAAACAGAAGAGAGGTACTACCTGCTGGTGAAGGAGCCCAAGAGGTTCAGAGAGGCTTCAATGAACTGCAAGCTGAGAGGAGGCACACTGGCCATGCCAAAAACCAGCAATACCAACCGTCTAATGGCAGACTATGTCAGTCAGGCAGGACTGACAAGAGTTTATATCGGAGTGCAGGCTCAGAGCAAGGACACAGTAAGTGGTCCTGACACACACACTGCAGCAGGTGGAGTTTCAATTTTTGGTCTGTTTGTCCATGTTTGCCTCTGTTTTCTAAAGGAGGATGAGTATCTGTACTGGCAACTGGAGGATGAGTGTCTGGGGCTAAGTTCTCCTGCTGGTTAAATAATGAGTAACTACGTTTCGAGAGTGCTCCCTGTTGTTACTGTATTTCTCATTTTTCCTCTTCTGTGTTTTTGTCATCAGGATGGAACGAGCAGTCATGTTTATGCAGACTCCAGCCCTCTGCAGGGGTTTGCAGCCTGGAGTCAAGATGATCTCAGTTCCAGTGTATCTCCCACCACAAACTCAAGCTGCGTGGAGCTGCTCAGCACTGGGACATGGAGTCATGTGGAGTGTGAAGCCACCATGTTTTTCATCTGTGAGTTCCCGAAGAGCAGGAGAAGAGGAGGAGGAGGAGGAGGAGGAGGAGGAGGAGGAGCAGGAGCAAGAGGGACCCCTGCCCCAGCATCATCATGAGTCGATCAGATGTTCAGACTTGCATGCCAAAGAGATGTTAGTAGACATAGAGATTTTGTTTTGTAGAATTGGCAATTTATATAATAAAAATAACTGACATGAAAAAGAAATGTGCCTGCATCATCAGATAAGGTTGCTTTTTATTAAAGGATGAAGTAATGACCAACTGCTCATTAATGCAAATAGCTAATCAGTCAATCACATGGCAGCAATTCAATGCATTTAGGCATGTAGACATGGTCAAGACAACCTGCTGAAGTTCAAACTGAGCATCAGAATGGGGAAGAAAGGTGAATTAAAGGGCTTTGAACTCGGCATGGTCTGAGTGTTTCAGAAACTGATGATCTACTGGGATTTTCACCCACAACCATCTCTAGGGTTTACAGAGGATGGTCCGAAAAAAAGAAAATATCCAGTGAGCGGCAGTTCTCTGGGTGAAAATGCCTTGTTGATGCCAGAGGTCAGAGGTTAATGGCCAGACTGGTTCAAGATGATAGAAAGGCAACAGTTTTCTATGACCTTTGTGTACCCATCTTCTGATGGCAGCTTCCAGCAGGATAACGCACCATGTCACAAAGCTCAAATCCTCTCAAACTGGTTTCTTGAACATAACATTGAGTTCACTGTAGTCCGATGGCCGCCATGTGCAGCCGACATATCTGCAACAACTTTTTGACACTACTATGTCAATATGGGGCAAAATCTCTTAAGAATGTTTTCAATAACCTCTTGAATCTATGCCATGAAGAATTACGGCAGTACTGAATGAAAAAGGGAGTCCAACCCGGTACTCCAACCCTCCATCTTTTTGGCAGATGACATTTGGAGTCTGTCACACATCTCATCCAGGAGCTAGTGCCTGTCTGCACAGCTCTACTGCTCACTGTCTCCCACACACAGGTGAAGTTGCTTTGTTGCTGTTGATGGTACTGTCTCACCCTGAAGCCACCGATAGATTCGGTGGATGCAAAGGGAAATCAGTGAGTGTGTATCCCAGCCACTCCTTTCTACATGTTGGTGATACGTTCTCTCCTCCAGACACATATTTAGGTAGGTCATCACCATTTCTTTACATAAGTGAGAAAGTGTGTATGTAGATGTACTGTAATTGCAGGTGATATTTAAAGGTGACAATGGCCAAGTGAAAGCAATCATATATTTAATATTTTACAAGGTCTAAAAAGTGATTTGACAATTCAAAATGATCAGTTTCTTGCAACAAAAACTTGAGAAATGACCTTGAAATACAATCATGGGGAAATGAGTGCAGCACTGAATGTGAAATAGTTTGTTTCACATGCATATGTGTGTCCATCTTGTATCTACTTTAAAATTCAATGTAGGTGACCATTGGCAAAGTGACAAGGACAATTGCAGTCATTATCAACAAACAGACCACAGTGTTTCAACAGTGGTTTACCTTCGAGAATGCCCAAAGTGACATCCTGGAGATTGAGGTCTGGGACGAAGATGGGGGTCTGAATGGCAAAGATGACCTCATGGGAAAATGCCAAATTCAACTGTATAAGTCTGTCAATGATAAGAAATGCAGTTTTGAGAATGGTGAAGTTTTACTGTGGTACATGTGTCTTTAAAATAACACATTTTAACTGTTATGGAAAACAGATAAAGTAGAATTTCTGTTTTGTTTTTTCAAATGGATGTATACTTTTATAAATGTTATTTTCAAATGAGAAGCAGAAGACAAAAGAAATCCCGGCTAATATGCCATCTTTGTGTGTGTAATCTGACTTTGGTATTACACAAATGAAAATCAGCAAAAAAGTTTTCTTCTTCATGTATGGAAATGAAAAAATGTGATAATTTTTCTGCAAACAAGAATGACTGTTAATGACCCATAATGACAATTATACCTCAAAAAATATGATGGCAAATTGTAACCTACACATGTGAAATTAAAGATAAAATTGGGACAATCGAAATCATGAATTTGTGTCAGTGATCTGTTTTTGCTTTTTACTGTAATGGTGATTTTTTTTTTTATCATATTAATTTTAGACTGTTATGGTTGGATTTTAAACTGTTTTAAACTGAACATCTCCAAATATGACTGCTGCTTCACCCCGGACATCACCTTTGAAGAGCAGCTCCCATGGGGTCCTCAGATGTCATTTTGGGTAGGTGAATGATTGAGAGTGGCAAAGTTACTCTGTATAAACATTTAGGTTGCCAGCAGCTTCTGTCTTAAACACATGGCAGGATTGCTGAAAGGGCCTACCGGACACAGACCCAGGGACCTAAAGTGGCCTTCACCTGTAAAATGTCACACAAGTCAACATGTATCAACAAGGAAGAGTCTCAAAATAACTACAAAGAGAGGTAAATGAACTACAAACAGAGACAAAACAAGCAAAATGGACTCAACTGAGAGACACAAATTGACCTTTGAAGGGGCACAAAATGACAACAAAGACATGCAAAGGAACTACAAAGAGATGTAATGACTACAGAGAGAAACAAAACAACCAAAAAAGAAACAAACACACCTCAAAGAGAAACAAAATGACTTCAAAGATGGACCAAAGAACTACAAAGAGACAACAAACGACTTAAAAAACCCGACAGATATACCCCAAAGTGACACAAAATGACTTGAAGGAGACACAAAACAACTCCAAAGAGATGCAAAGGCACTAAAAAGAGACACAAAATGACTACACAGAGAAACTAAACAACCAAAAACAATTACAAACACATGTCAACCAAAAGAACACATTATCACGTAGAAACACAACACCACAAAAAGATGCTGACAACTACAAACCATATCCTTTGCATATCCTTTCTGGACTCATTCAAGCTAAGGTAGCCTACTTTTATTGTATAAACTGGAGTTTTTCATCTTTATAACATGTAAATGTAATTGTTCAGCCCCCCTCAGAAGTTCAACTAGTGGTGTTTGGAGAAACTCCGATAAACCCTGTACTCTAGGCTACCTGATCAGCTCAGGTACAGCAGCTAAAGTTAGAGACAGGGTGTTGAAGGATATAAAGAACTCAGGGAGTTTATCTTACTATATAAAAAATAGATACACTTTTTAATGGAAAACATTTTGACTTATCATATCACAGGTAAAACAGCTCTACATGAATGTTAATGTTGCTCTGTGTCTGCTGGATGTTTAAACCTGCAATTGTTGGCTAACATGTCGGCCACAGCAACTTTATAAGGTCATATGTGTGTCAGACTGTGTGCACTGTACCCCAAGTGGCGAACAAATCAGTTACAGCTTTAAAGCAAAAGTATACTGTGGACATTTGGACAGCACATACAGTGACTGGAATGAAATGGAAATACTTGAGATTAATTATGGTCTGAGGTTTTCACTGTAAATGGGCAATAACTGCATTGTGTGTCCATATGTGATTAACTGTACATGTGCTTCCATTCAAAGCCCAGCAGTAAAGAGGGGCCGCTGGGCCCCTGGTTCAGCCTGAGGTAAAGCTAGACTTGAAAACAGTATGCCGAGGATCAAGGAAGTCTGCAGGGGAAGGGGTGTGGTTGTATGGTAACCTGTTCAGACTTCAGGGTTTGGGGACATTCAGTTGCACAGCGGTCTCCAGTTAGCAAAGTAAAAGTAAATTAACTATAATCTTTAATATTTGCTTTAATTTGTAGATAATAGCACTCAATAACACTTGTTTTCTCCCTTCCTCTGTGTGTATGTGTGTGTAAAGCCTTTGTGCTGCTTTCTGTGCATGAAAGGTGCTAAAAAAAAAAGCTGAATTTATTTATTCATTTCTCACATAATCTCTCTCTGAATTAATCATTAACTTAAAAGTTCTGTAGGTTTTTGAGTATTGTGCACCTTTAGGCCACTAGAGGGAGACACACTGATGGTTTGCATTGGAACATATTATTGAAAAGAAAATGCCCCCTAAGTAAAACAATTTTGTCTCCATACAATCTACTGCAGTATCAATAACATGTTAAACATACAAGCACACACTATGTCTATGTTTTTTTGTCTTGTTTTTTTTGTGTGTGTGTGATCTGCCTGCATTACTGACAAACGTACTGAATGATCTTGCAGCTGTGCGATAGTTAGTGGTTGTGTGGCATCAATTAATACATGGTTGCTTTTAACTGAATATAACTGTGCTAATAATTGTGAACACTCACACACTGAATATTACATTGTATCTATTAAAATGCTGTCATAATGCACTTCATTTTTATTTATTCTGGGGATTGGATTCACTATTTATTTGGGATTATTATTGGTATCACTATGACTATGCAGTGACGGAAATGCTCCAACACTATCTCGTTGTTTGCCACCCATATTCAATGTTAAGACCGTCCTTGAACTGAGCCAGTCGTCAGGATCTCCACCTTTGGTCACGTAATGATGCCTGAACCAGCCTTATTTGCTGAACGAAGCTGTGTGAGGGAGATGTGGCTAAAAGCTCGGGAAAAAACTGTCAAATTAATTTGAGTTTACCTTTATCATGCATTTTCCATTGTTTGTTATACTGTTGAACATGAGCAAGTGGGTTTAAGAGAACAAAAACTGCTGTCTTTATGGTGACCTTCAATATTTGCAGTGACTTGCTGATTGCTGCCCCACTCTTTGGGCTTCTATAACCTACAGGGTCACATGGCAAACTATCAAGGCTATCAAGACTATTATCACTTAAAGCCTACAGCTGTAACTATGCCTTTATATTTAGGCCTGAAAAGGTTATTATGAGTTAGGTCAGTTACGCCATGTTATTTCTTAAAACCACAAGTTCTCACACTTGAGCACATGAACACGGGCTGACATCCTGTTATTTGAAACAGGAAGTAATTCAAAGGGTTTTGCTGACTGTCCTGTAACTGTGCCACCCTTAAAGGCTCAGTCCGCAATCCTGAGGCAAATAAAAAACAAAACTTAATCACAGGCTTAAATACACTGCTACTGTACACTGACACACAATTCTAAGCAAACAGCTGTAATGTTAAGATGGTAAATATAAATAAATCTGCAAAGCAATCTTAACAAATGACTATGATGAAGAAATACAGTATATACATTATATATAAAAATGTAATTAAGTGCTTCATATATCCACTACAACTCACAACTAATGTAAAAAAAAAAGAAGATCTCAGAGTTCTGCTTTACATAAGACCTCAACCCAAGGGGTTGTCTTTCCTAAACCAAACATGTCTTACCCACTGTAGGTTCCCATTTGCAGTGTCAGCAAGTCTTGAACCTTCATAAAAAAAAGACAGAAGCAGACACTGACCACAAATTTCACAGATGTCAGTGGCACTGAACTGCAAGTCACTGGAGGCTGGGGAAGACAGTGTGAACCTGATGGCTTATGATGGTAGATCAAAGTATGGATGCCGATCTCAAATGTCAGGTAAGAATACACATGTAACCACATTCCTGTCAGTATACAGCGCAACATTCACTGTAGCCAAAATAGTAGTAATTATAAAAAGGCTATCATGTCTATGATGAAATGTAAATAAGGACAAAGTGCTGCTAATTAAACCATTTAACAAATTACACATTGCTTGTTTTTGGTTTCATTGCCTTATTGTGATGATGTGTTTTGCAGTTTGGATTGGAGCTGCTGGAGTGTGTCTGGGGCTTCTTCTACTGATTCTGATCTTAGGTGTGGTGGCCCACAGTAAGTACAAGTCTCAACAATGAGCATAAATACACAGCAAAAAACTCCCACTGAACACTCAAAATCAATCAGTACTACCACTAGGACTTGTCAATTGATAATTTTCACGGTTTTCCATTGATTCTAAAACTCATTGCAGATTCCGGTGCCATCAGTCACTGGGACGTGAAGTGTGAAAACCTGATCTACAGCCTGACTGTCGACAGAGACAATCTGAGAAATGAGCTGGACCAACTGAAGATTCAATCCAGCAACCTGACGAGAGATATGGAGGTACTTCAGAGCCAATACAACACCATGGCGGCGAGTCGAGATAAACTACAAGAGGAGGTCATAAGGTTAAACGAGACACTCAGAACCAGAAGCAAAGACTCAAACAGAACAGGTAAGAAATGCTAGAAATTAAAACTTGAATGGAGTGTTCTTTGATTTGGATTCACTGCTGTACAAAGCAAATTGAGGGAGAAAATAAAGGTACATTGTCAACCCCCAAGATACCTGGCTGAATCATAAAACGCATACTAGTATATTCCATGAGGGTCAGGATAATAAGATAATGTATCAAAACTAGTACAGCGTCATATCAGACAACCTGTTAAATTATCTGCTAGTCTTTCTAATCAGCACACGGTTTGGTTACTGATGAACCACCAGGTCTCAATAATCCTGTACTCTCTGTTTAATGTTAAACAGAAATGCTGAATACCTCTGTATAACTTTAAACAGAAAACACAAAATCCTTGTATTCAAAATAGCAACTCTCAGAGTCACAGTTGTGTAAACAGTAGGTGTTTTGCACCAAAAGTGAAAGTTTAATCTGTGTAATAACTATCTACAATATTCTGCATAGTTATAGGAATAATTAAACCGATTGAAGACTCACTGCATGACACTGGAGCTATGAGTCTTTACAACTCAGTGAAGCTTGATATTTTTGTTACTGTACAGAGACCTAGAAAAGTGCACTAAGCAAAGTGCAGATCTCAACAAAGTATTTAAGACACATAGAATAGTATTGTAACCAAGCATCCTGAGATCGCCTCACTGTATAAACTTAATAAGGAAACAGCAAACGGAACAATACATCCAAACTCTAATTTAAATATTGTTATTTATTTGGAACATTTTGGAACAACCAACAACAAAAGGCAGGAAAGATTGTAAGAGATGGATTAAACAGAGTAAACAGTATATGCTGCTCTGACATGAAATACAATCGTTGGCTAAGCTTACATTTTTAATAATATGACTAGCTGTACTCTTGCAATGCAAGAACACTGCTGTTTCTTTATTTTCATGTGTCCTTCATGCTGACTTTTTGCCCTGTGTGTGAAGCCTTAGCGTCAGTCATCAAGTACACATTTAAAGGAGCAGTGTGTAAGATTAAGGGGTTGCAGATAGGGTCGTGCCGATGGGTGATCTGATCGCCCATCGGCGATAGAAGGGTTGTTTCACGATGTCTTTTTTAAATGACGATGCAGTCGCGAGGTGTGGGGGGGAGACAGCGCGTTTGTGGAGCATGCTGACGAGATCGAGGCTGAACAAGGCTGAGTGAGAGGAGACAGAGGAAGGCTGCTTAGTGAGAGAGTGAAGGGTGGGGGTGGGGGGGGGATCAACGCCTCCGCCCGCTCGACACAAGTGTACTCGGGCGCACTATAAGCGGAGCGGACTCCGCGAGGAATGTCCGCAGTCATTCGGGCTTTCATAGTCGAGCGCACTTCCGCGTTGTAGTTTCCTGTAAAAATGTCCGTGAAAAATCCCCGCGATGTGAAAAATACATGCCGAGCAGTCACTGGTGCGCGGAGCGGAATCCGCGCGGTCGTAAAATCTGAGCTTTGCGTGCACAGGGCTTGCGGACGTCCGCTTTGAGTCCGCGCGGACCTCCGCAGAGTCCGTTCCGCGTATGTTCTGCCCGAGTATGTTCGGGCCGTAACGCGCATGTCGCGGAGCGGTGAACAAACCAAACAACACAATGTCAGGAGAAATTGAAAAGATAAGAAATTGAAAAGATATGCCGTCTATGTAAAGTCAACTTGCTAATTAAGGAGCCATTACATGTTCGAGAGTTTTATAAAGCTGCTCAAACGTCAAAGAGAGGCTATAAGTGAACGTTTCAGCGGCGACGCGTAATGACCTCACCCCCCGGGCGATGACATCGTTCATCGGCGATTTTACTAGATGGCGATAGGACGATAGGATATGGACAAGATCGCCCAACTCTAGTTGCAGACTGCAACCAGCTGAAACTTGTCCTGGTTAGAATTCCTTCAACATTTACTGTTCAGGAGGTTTTTTATTGGGAAACGAATTATCCACAGGGGTCTCTTTTTTTCACAAAACAAACTGTCCCAATGATTAAAACCAGTGAATCACTGAATAAAGCACTTTCACATTAGAAATCAGTGTTTTTCCAATGCTGTTTGGCATGTCGCAGGCGGGCCGCTCACCCAGCGCCTGCTAATGTGTGCTCACAAATTTTCTGATCTTTTAGAATCATCTGCATCTGTCTTTTCCTCTCCAGAACAAACAGACCGGGTTATTTAAACCATTTAAAACACTGAATAAAGCAGTTTCACCTTAAAAGAATCTGTTTTTCTGGCACTCTTGTTGCATAAGTGCTGCTAACTGTGGTGGTTTGGCACCTATAGAGCCAATGTTTGGCTTGTCCGCTTTGGGCTACTGTAGAACCATGGTGGTGAAGGTGCCACCCTACCTTTCCTATTTAGATATAAACAGCTCATCTGAAGATAACAAAAACACAACAATTCTTATTTTTAGGTGATTATGCACTAAAGAAAACATACTTCCAATGTTATATTCCATTTTTGCCAATAAAGCCTTCTAAATCCTACACACTGGACCTTTAACACCTTTTTAAAACAAGATAAGATGACTCAGGTGGACACATCAAAAGTCAGCTGGAGACAGCGTTTTTAATCAAGTCACAATGCTAATGTTAGCTTAAGTAGCTACCTAGCAACAGCTGATGAAATCTGCTAGCAACAGTTGTCATTTCCGCTACAGTGATTGAGTATTGCCTCTGTATCTTGTTCATTATCGTAGTTTCTCTTTTGTCTGTCATGTGATCTTGATGTTTACAGCGGGCAAGTGCTGGAGGATTGGTCATTTTAACTTGCTATAAATAACATCACTTAATGGTGGAAACTCGAGAAGCTCCCAACTTGTTCCCTGATGGTCTCCAAATCTTACCAATGGTTTCAAGATCACTATAACTAAAATTCACTTGTACTGTCTCTAGGTCAACCTTGCATCCAAGGATGGAAAACATTCGGGAACAAGTGCTACTATTTCTCTCCCAGCGGAGTGACTAAAACCTGGGAGGCCAGCAGGAAAGACTGTAAAGAGAGAGGAGCAGACCTGGTGATTATAACCACACAGGAAGAGCTGATATTTGTCAGCAAAATGTATGCAGTCACCTGGATCGGTTTGACTGACAGAGAGCAGGAGAACACGTGGAAGTGGGTGGATGGGACTGATCTAGTAGGCGAATTCTGGCAAGCCGGGGAGCCCAATAATAGTGATGGAGGAGAGGATTGTGCTGAGGTCTCACGTTCGGCAAAGAAATTTAATGACGTGCCTTGTAACAGAAAATTTTCATGGGCATGTGAGGCTTGAATCCCTGTGGCTAGCCATTCATTTGTCTTTCACTTCATGTAATTCAAGCCCTATCAGCCACTGTACAGTAGGCTATCCCACTGTCTCACGATCTGATTGTTATTACTCTTCCATACAATAATAGACAGCCCTTCAAATATACTGTTACTTTATTCTTTTAATTTCTTTTATGAAATAAAAGCACTAAATAAATATAAATGTGATATAGCCATTGAATGAGCTTCCTTTAGTTTTCATTATCTCACTTATTAATATTTTGTTCCTACTTGTATCAATAATTTGTAATTAAAAGCAAAAAAATACAAGTGTAAGCACAAAGTTGTATCTTCTGGATGTTTTCTTCGACTGCTTCTAAAATAAACAATTAAAAACTTGGAAAATAGAATAATGGATTGACTCATTTTATATTTCGCAATTTCCTTATATAAATCTTGCAGCATCAGAGGTTGCTGCATTGAGTAAAGCTGAAGAATCAGCAGTTTAGTCCAAGAGGAGATTTATCTCTGGCTTCCTGCTGCTCCATAGATGACAGTGAGGACTCCAGAGACCCATCGAGTTGAACGTCTTTCCATGTACAGATAACAGGGTCAAATAGGCCTATGTGTTTCCTTTATGCTTGCAAAAAAAAATCTGGCTTGAAAAATATTTCCGACCTAGCAGTGCAACAGTTGTCTTATATCACATGATAGGATACAGGGTCTTATACGGGTCAAAGTCATTCTAATTGCCATTTACACTGAATTGAACTAAGCTCATTGCCCTTTAAGAGGTTATATCAACATTGGTTCACATAACCCAAGCCCTGGTTAAACATTAACTGTGGCTTACCATAAGAAACTGCTCTCACCAAGTGAAGTAACACCAAAACTATTTTGCTTCACAATTTGATTAAAAGAAAAAACTGTGCTGTCAGAAAACCTCCCTCCAGCACTTGATATTTCAGCTCCATGTTTTAACGCAAACATGGTAAATGTGACAGAGTCTATTTGGAAATCAGTTCTTTCCTCTCTTCAGCTGCGACTCTAACCTTTAAGCTAATATTTACTTTACAAACTTCTTTGCTCCTGCACTGGGTAGGTTAACCAGCACACACACTGTTGTTCCTTAGCCTTCATTTCTTTTCAAACAGAGTTAAAGAAATCAATGTCATCAATAGTTTCAGATTTTTTTCCTCTCACTATTGTTTCTGAGCTGTGTTGTCTGTTGGCAGCAGCTCACACAGAGAGGAGCCAAGCTCTCCAACAAACTGACAAAGCCAGAGTAAAGTTGCTGCCTTCAGTCAGTGTTGGAATTACCAGAAGTGCTGGATGAGCACATACCTTTACAATGTGAACGATTGCACAGTTATCAAGAATTGACATTTAGGGTGTGGAGAGTGTAAAAGCCATGCAAACAGGAGGAGGATCGTTGTTCAGGTGTTTCGTCATTGTAAACACATCCTGGTGCCTTTTATTACATACTTGATATACTACCTATACTACCAACATTTGATGCAGACAGTAGATTTACTCTGCTGAAACCAAATTCATTGGCATGTTATAACCATCAATACATGGGTTGTGTTGACTGACATGAGGAAAATGCATTTGGTTGTCATTCATTATGGGTAATGTATTTTCTAGTGTCCCTTTCTGTTGTAATAAGCAACTTCTACCTAATAAATTAAAAGCGTAGTTATATGACTCGTCCACATTTTAATGGCCTCATCCAGCCCATGTTGCACATATAAGAAGTGGTGTAAGAAGTATATCAATTCTTAAGTTAAAGTACCAATACTACTCTATGCATATACTCTGTTACTAGTAAAAGTATGTAAGTACCAGCAAATCTCACTCTGCTGAAAAAATGTCTCCATCTGTGTTGTGCTATTATATATGATGCTTCTGGATTATTATTTCTGGTGCATTCATGTGTATCAATATAAACAATAATATTGCATTTACGTTCCTGTGTGTTGGATTTAGTGGCATCTAGCAGTGAGGTTACTCCCATGTGCCAAGCGTGCAGGAGAATGGTGGCCGTCGCAAAAACACAAATTGCCCTGTCTATAGCCAGTGTTTTAATTTGTCCCTTCTGGGCTACTGTTGAAACAATATGGCTGACTCCATGGGAGAGGACCCGCTCTGTGTGTAGATAAATGGCTCATTCTGAGGTAACAAAAACACAATGATTCTTAGTTTCATGTGATTATAAACTATAATTGACACATAGTTATCAATATTATATACTTTTTTTCTGCCAATAGATGTCCCTAAATCCTACACAGTGGACCTTTAATGTACATGAATATATATGGTAGTTATTTGATAACAGAATTTGACTTGTCTTAACTATATGTTGCATTTTTCTGCTTTTTAGGTTGTATTTATTCTAACTATTACGTACTGCATTTTTCTGTATATACTGCTGGGTAGTTTAATTTGAAGCAATGCATCAGATTCTTTAAGATCATCATGTTTGTAGCATCACTGTCCTTTGAGAATACATATAAGGAGAATCATTATCAATTAGTATTATCAAAAAAAAAACAACACTATTATAAGCATCACATTGAGGTACAGAGTTTGTAGTGTATAGGAAGGTTATGAAAAATTCTAATATTAAATGTAACTAAGGCTGTCAGATAAATGTAGTGGAGTGTAAAGCACAATATTAGCCTCTGAGATGTGGAATAGTATTATAATTTTGCATAAGATGGATGGAAGTGCCGCGAAAGTATGTAATGTAAATGTATATTCCACCACTGCATAAAATCTTGTGTGTGTGTGTTCAATTTAATCTACTGCATTTATAGTCATGTTCACAACCAATTCAAATTTGGAGTCCCAGTTGTGTTTATTTCGCACACATACAAACCGGGCACCTGGGTGTAGGAGCTTCCGTGAGGTCCTTGAATGCAGCGTCGGTTTCCAGGGAGTGGCCCCTGCACCTGTCCGACCTGTTTGGGGGACACATGACTCCGGAGGAATTTCCTCCGCTGCTCCCGTTCTTTGTTGAGCGGAGTCTGTTTAGTGGGAGACAGAGGGTGAGAGCCAGAGGAGAGGGGGAGATAGAGAGAAGACAGAGGGAGATATAGAGATGTCGGAACCAGCCACTAACCCCGCTGCCACCTCGTTCCCTGCGCCAACTATTTCTCTACCTTTGGGACTGGAAGTACTGAGAACTTACTCTGGAGCTCTTGTCTGTGTAGAAATAGTAAGTGTGTTTTTATAAAGAGTTTAATAATGATGTATGTTGTATTCTTCAATCTACCAGTGACCTCTGTGGTGTTGTGGAGAGAACATGCAGTCACTATTGCTTTATTAATAATTAATAGCCTTATGTTGCTCAAGTCCAGTTAGACTTTAAGTAGGCTGAAACACGGTCTATCCTCTGTGATGTGCGGTGTACTCAGTCTTGAAGTGTTGCTATTAACACTCTGATCGTCACTGTGATTGCCTGAGGCTGGCTGTAGTTGCTTATGTTTGACAGTCAAAGCAAGGTTAAATACCGCCTCGAGCAACACCTGTTTTTATAGTCCAGTGTGGGCCTGTAAAATATCAAATTTGCAATGTGCATCACCTCCTCTAACAATATCAAATAGTCTCTTTATATGCCACCTGTAGGCTCATGATGATTTGACTACTTATCTGTACAGGCCTGTTTGCAGTTGCAGGCCTGTACAGATAGGCCTTCAGGTGGAAACAGAGTCATTTAAATGCAGAGTTGAGGCTGTTATCAGCCCGTACCCAATACTAAAGCCTTTGCCACAGTGGTGCCTCCAAAGGGATACTTGATACAATTGCTCACCTTTGCACTGGACCCCCTTAGCAAAAATAATGGAGGCTAATATTACTGTATTTAAGAGGCTGTGGCATGCTTATGTAGTAGTATCTTGTGAAACTAGACAGTACCACCTATCTCAGCATAGCTTATCAGGAAGGGGGCTAAATAATGCTCCACATTTAAGCGAAATTTTGGGAACAGCTGGCATGGGCATTTATAAAGGGGTCCTTTGAACACTCACAATCATGCTCAAGATATTCAAAAAAATGGGTTCTATGGTTACCCACAAGTCTTCCCCAAACGTGAGAAGGCTCACCCAGCTACCAGTCAATATTTTGTTCCTTACAACCAATATACTGCCTTAAATTAAAAAATTTTTAGGAGAAGGACAGTGAGCCTATTTGAAGAGCGATAAATTGCCTAACATGCAGATACATAACACATTAATAAAGGATAGTTGTGGAACTCAACATGTTAACTGTACTGGTGTTAGTCTATGCATATCAGATATTTAGCCATATCAACTGTAAAATAAGAAAGTATTTCAGTATGCAATTCCTTAACTTTCCTTATCGACAGTTTTTAACTACCCTATATTCTATTTTCAAATTTCTGAAATTCAGTTATGGCTTTTTGGTTTGGTTTGCCACCCCAGACTGCCATAACACTGACATGCAGTGAATTTTCTTTAGTGTTTTAATCAATTTTGTTAACTTCATGTTTAACCCATTGTCCAAAACAAACCGGAGAACATAATGTATAGTTTCCCTTGCACCACACATAGTGCTTTTAGCATGAGACAACATTGATGTGAAAAGCAGAGTGTATTATAAGCAATATTTTAAGATAAATATACCTCACAATTATAGATGCACTAATCAGATGTTACTTATCCACATTTAATACAGCTTCAAATCATATCATAAAATTTGGTGTTCATTTAGTCACAGCGGGCTGGTACACCTCAGTTGTTTCTGGTCACCTAACATAAATCAAATGAGTTCCACTCAGCAAGGTATTTAAATAATTTAAAAATTTAAATATGGCAAACAGAAATCAGTCTTATTGGATCAGGAATTGAGGCTGTGTAAGTTGAGGCATCGTCAAAGTACAATACACTAGTGTTGTCAAAAATAATGATTTATTGCTACATCGATTTTGAATATTTGAAATGGTTTCAAAACTCAGTATTGATACACCGGTACCAGCTGCGCTTTCTCACTTTGTCTTATTGTTAATGTTTGCTACAGTCGTTCTGCTGTCCTCTGCTACTAACCAAGAAAAGAAAAATCTTTGTTTGACTTTTAATAAAAATGAATACGTTTTATGCCCTCTATTTTTCTCCATTGTATCAAAAATGGTATTGAATATTAATATTTTTCAATACGATACGTATGGAAGTTAAAAATTCCAGTATTGTGACAACACTATAATACACCATACCAGTAGTATCTGTATTATACCTGGTGTCTCCCTGGTGTGTCATAAATAGTTAACAAACCTGTAACTGTACAAATGTGTCCACTGAAACATAATCAATGATTAATTGAGTCCAAGCTCTCTCTGTCAAAGTGCTGAATTTCACAGAATGAAATTAACTGCTTCTGTGCTTGTGTCTATCCCCAGTTATTTGGTGGTCTAGTATGGATCCTGGTGGCTTCCTCCAATGTGCCCGTGCCTCTGCTGCAGGGCTGGGTGATGTTTGTCTCCCTCACCACCTTCTGTCTCTCCACCGCCTACCTCACGCTCCTCCTCACCGGCCTGGCTGACCGCATCAACACTGACTGGAATTCCTTGGTGAGCTGTAGATCAATGAGCTGTCAATTATTCAGCTAACCTGTCTGTGTCCATCTGTCTTCCCAGTCATTGATTCATCCTTCTGTCTGTATGTCTATCTAGCTATCCATTCACAGCTGTCTGTCTGTCTGTTACACCACCTGTAGATCAGTGGATTAGTGTGACACCATTGGTAGGACTCTATATTGCATCACGCAGCATAGCTCCATAGTGCTAAATGTCTAAAACTCCACGGGGAACCTTTAAGATGTCTGTCAGCATTTGAGAATGTTGCCATGGCAGCAACTGTTGTTTCTGGGCGTGAAAGTCAGAGATCCAGTTTAATGGCAAAACTGCAAGTCAGTGTTATGGCAGTGACATTATTTCAGCTTGTATTATGAAGTGTCAGCATATCAAACAGTGACTGTGCTACAAAATTGGACCTCAGTTAACTGTCCCAAAGCACATTAATGTTAAACAGTAGTCTAATATACAACGATCTATTGTACATTCTTAATGTATGAAAAGAAAGTTATTTTCATGTCGTTGTGATTGCTTATAGATTGCATAATGTTTTCACATATAATTTTCATGGCTGCTAATATGTAAGTTCAGCTATGAGGAACAGAAAGAAATCCATTCGTGATTTCACCACCTCACCACACAGCACTTGTCCAAGTGTGGGCACACGGATGCACGTTTGACGCATTGTGTTATTATATTACTCACAATATCATGTGTCAAGTCTTAGAGGAAATAGGTCTTTCACATCACGCATCAGTAGTGTGTGTATGTGTCTGCAAAACTACATTTTTTAGCTTAACACAAAAACATACTCCATGAAAAGAGCTTGTTAATGTGTCACTGACAAAGATACTACAGACATTGCGTTTGTAGCATCTAAGACAATCTAATAACACAAACTCAAGGGATAGTTTGAAACAGGTGCTCACTGATACACTAAAGTTCACAAACTGTGTCTTCAGGGTTATGATCGAGTTACACAGTGAGGCAGATCATTTTTTCATAGGCGAGGACATTCCCACAAAGTTTTATGCCACTTATTCAAAGATAAGCAGTTATACTTCCTCATCTTAAAATGACTCAGACATTTCAACTATGTGAATTAAACCACTAATGTCTACTGGCAACTTTTATTTCCATGTTCTGGCTGATTAAGTGTCAATGACCAACCACAACCCCAGCTGAGTTGTTATGAGGACAGATGTCGGTGACTGCTTTAACACATGCAAATCATTGTTTTAAAGAGGGCTTGAAAGACCTTCTAGCATCAATTACAGCTCTGGAGATTTGTAATTTAGGCAGAAATGGTAACTCAGATTGTTAGAAGCTGTATAAATGTCTACATTTTTCGATCTGAAAGACAAGACCCATCGGAATAGCTGCACTCTAAGCAGACCACAAAATCCCATGTAACTGATGCAGAGCTAGGATTTAATGTGGAGACACAATACAACACCAAGAGTAATAGAGCTGCATTGATCAGTCGAGTAATTGATTACCCAATAAATAGAAAATGTATCACTTAATGACTTTGATAATGGAGTCATTTGCTTTCCATTGTTTTACATTACATAAAATTGATTCTCTTTTTGTTGTGGGCTGTTGGTTGGTCAAAGTTATACAGTATTGACATCACCTTGGACTTTTGGAGATTGTGATGGGGATTTTTAATTGTTTTATAGAACAGCTGGTTAATCATTTGACGGAGCTAATAGTCCCCAGCCCAACTGATAAAAAAGTAGCGCTGGGCGATGTGGAGAAAATCAAATATCCTGATATTTTTTTGGACCAAATACCTCAACATCGATAATTACGATAATATTGTAGGGTTGGCTATTGGTGCTTTTTGATAAATTATTATTAGTACTTTGGATATGATAGCTAACTGGGTAAAGGCAAAAAGTAGAAAATAGCCAGTCTGGTAAGTTTGAAAAATTGCAGTACTTTACTGTAATTTGGCCTTTAAAACCAGGAAAAGACAAAATGTAGGATTATGTTGCAGCCCTATTGTGAAATAGCTCCTGTTGTATGTACTGTACAGTGTAAACAGTAGCCCAGCTGTAAACCTAATGAGCATAGCCTACTTATTATATGTAAAAGATATTATATAAAAATGAGTCAAGGCTATAGGCAGTCCATTTACCTTGCTTAAGATGTATTAATAATGCACCCTAGAGCCTACATGTAGTCACAGAGTACAACATATAGAATGTAAATAACATGAAATCACTATTACAAGAAAATCTCTTAGCATTGGAGAGCATGTTCCATTAGTGCAATAAGTACAGGTGTGAGAAATATATATTTAAGTGCCATGTTGCTGTATTATGTCACAAGTATGGGCTCTCAGACAGAGCCAGCCTCGCCTCAGTCTCCCGGCCCTGCTCCCAGGAGTAGCCAGGCGTGTGGGGTTGTTTGTTTTCGGCCGAACAATGAGTGACATGGATGATGAGCTCACACCAAAACGCAACAAAGGCCCGCCTGTAGTCCCGCCAGGCTCGCAACACAAACTCTCATTAACCTTCTTTACTCTCTGGCACACCCTCTGCCTCTCTCTGTGTCGTTAATCCCTCTCTCTGTGTCGGTCTTTCTATTTTCTTTCTTAAAACGATGGTTTCCACATCAGCTAAACCTCTTCAGTTTATTGTATTTTTATTCTCCTTCCTTTATCTGACATATTATGCTTTATAGTTCATGTAAGAGCTTGATTCGTTGACAGATAGCCTAGTTTGTTATGTGAATGCCAAAGTTCAGATGGCTGATATTTGTCTTATAACTGTCCAATACAATAAAACTTACATGTTGATAATACGTTGGTCCAATCTACTGCTACTACTTGTTTTTTATTTCTAATGCAATCTCTCTTCTTTTCCCCACAGGATGTGATTTACCATTTTGTCGCTGTGCTTTTCTACTTTGCTGCCTTCGTTTTGGAGGCAGCAACGACAGCAGCAAACGGAGGAGCTCATGTCAAGCCCCTGCCTAACAGCACTGACACTGTCATGTGTATAACCTACCCTCGGGGCAATATATTCACAGTCCTGAGTGACAGGCAATACAGTATTAATGTGGCAGCCACGGTGAGTGCTATATATCTTTAAAAAGAATAAGTCAGTATAATTTGTGCATTTTAATTCATATTATTATCATATTGCAGTACTATCTGAATGAATATAGCCTAATGTGAGACACCTTTGTGACTTTCTGAGGTAGGGGAGCTGCTGAAAGTGCCTTAGAAAGCCAATATCATGTTGCAATAGAATTTACACTATTCAGAGTAATATTTAAAGGGACAGTTCACCAGATTTGTTTGGTGTGAGTTGCTTTTTGTTGACGATACCGGCCTTAGAGATGTCGGCCTTCTCATGAATATAATGGAACTAAATGGCACCTGTCTCATGGTGCTCAAAAGGCCAAAAAAAAGAAATACATTTGAAAAACTCAACAGAAATGTCTCTTACCAGAAATCACAATCTGGTTACGTAAGATAATCCACAGACCTTGTTGTAAGCAGTTTCATGTAGGAACTGTTTTTATTTCTACTGAGCTAAACCTGTAAATTTGAAAGAGACATTGCTGTTGAGTTTTTCAAATGTATTTTTTTGGCGTTTTGAGCACCACAAGCTGAGTGCCATCTAGTTCCATTTTATTAGAGATAAGGCAGACATCTCTATGGCCTATATCTTCAACACTCAGCAACTCCCACCATGACAATCTAGACTGATAAATAGCACTACAGATAAGAGGAAAAATATGTGTTTTTGGTTTTGGGTGGAACCGTTGGAGTGTCGAAGTAAAACTAAATCTGACTTCAGCCGTATAGTTCTTTTTCCAAATATCCAAATTCTTTTGGACAACACTGTACAACAATGAAGACAAAATATTCTGGATATGGTCGCTGCCATCTTGGGCTAGGAACGTCATTTGGAGTCAGTCTGTACAGTTGTGATCACCACGGTATTGGGTTCCCGCCCATACACCTGTTTGACTAATCACGAGCAGCGTTGTTTGTTTTTCTTATTAGTTTGGTTGCAATAAACACCTGAACATACATACATCAGTGTGATATGGACTACCTAAAATGATAGAAACCATTTTGGGAAAACTTGATTTGATGTGCACTTGAGTTTTTAGCTAACATAAAGGGGGGCGGGGGCTATGACCTATCCTGCAGCCAGCCACCAGGGGGCGGTGGCTTTGGCTTCACTTTTATGGGGGGTGTCATGTCTTCAGTTTTAATTATACAGGCTATAGCATATACAAAGTAACCCCCCTGTTCACTAAACTTCAGCTTTGGTGTTGTGTGTATTTAGATTTTTGCATTCGCCTTGTCCTGATATCAGCTAAAACTGTGGGCTGCGTGATAAAAAAAGGAAGTGCTAGCCACTTTCTCTGACAGATATGCAGTAGGTTATGTTAGGTTACGTGGGGTGAGATTGTACTTTAGGTTGACAAAATATACCCAAACCATGTGCTGGCCCAAGATTTAAATTGAGGAGCTCATGCAAAAGGCAACACTTCTGTGCTGCATTTCCATATTCTGTCTATATTGTATGTCAAAGAAAAGGCCATTTGAAACGTTGAAAAGTTTTGATCAATGCTTATTTAAGCCATTTATCATGCAAAAAACATTTTCTAGTTAAGGTTATAAAATGTTTCACTGAGCTTTTCTAACATTTCATATATTTGTTCTTTGCTTTCTCTCCTTTTGTCTCCTTGTCCCAGATATTTGCATTTGTGGTGACACTATGCTACGGCTGCAGTCTGGTGATGGGCTTCAAGAGGTGGAGGATGTAACCTTGAAAACCAGCGTAAACTAGTTTTGTAACTGCTTCATAACTTCAGCACGTATTTAAACATCAGCCACACTATCCAGAGCTCGACAGAGAGCACGGCTATTGAGTTCAGTTCAGTGCAAACTTTGTTATTTCCTGATGGGAAACAGCAAAGCTTTATATGATAACATTTCTGCCTTAGTCAACACATTTGTTAAGATTTCTGGACAATATTATTCCTACAGGTTTCAAACAGGTTCAGTCTGGGCTGTTTAAGTCATTTTAAATAATAGCAGTCTACATTGTTCACATAACTTTATATATGAACACTCTGAGGCAACACAGAGTGATTTTGCAAGATGCAATTAATGCTTGTGACAGTTATGGTTTTGTTTTGCCACCCACTTTGTTAATCATACAAATATTTCCCCATACTCTGTGTAACATCCTCGTTGGAGGGAATATTTCCCATTTCCAATACCAAGAAATATGCCAATGTATGCTGCTATAGGTTAGTATGCACAGCTGAAAGTTAATGTGATGCAATTTCATCGAAAGACCTTAATATTGCCCCATTTCCTGAGTCACATCCTCATTGGAGGGAATATTTCCCATTTTTGATACCACAAAAAATGCTTATGCATGCTGCTAATCGGTTATGCACTACAGAACAGTAATGTGATAGTGCAATTTGTTTGAAAGAGCCTTTAAGGCAACGTGATGTTTTCACTGTCCTCCAGTAACCTTGGTGCTAAGAAGCTGTAAAATCACTCTATGTTGAAAGCTGGAGTGCTGAACTTTGTCTCCCCCCTCTGGCAGTGAGAGTAATTACACAAACACTGTTGAAGTGTGCTTATGATGAATGCCTGCAGGTGAACTTGAGCTTTTGTTTTTTACTTCAAAGGTTTTATAATTAACATTTTTATGTAGATGAAGAGCTTTTGGAAAGGTGCAAAATGAAAGTATTGTTTTTCCTAAAAAATATATTGTGAATTAATCATTTTTTAATTTTTGTGGGGCAAATGGTCAGCTCAATGTCTGCCCGGTTGCCATGAGCTAACACTTACACCAAAATTGCCCATCTTTGTTGCTAAATCTGTTAATAACTGTTAGGTAACGTTAGCTGTAGGATGCTAACAGTATGCCCTGTAAATCTGTGTGTGCAACAGACTCTGTCCCCGGTGTGGAGCTCACACTCCTGCAGCAGCAGTCTCCTAGCGGATGTAGACACAGGGGGACCACAGATGTTTCACAATAAACAGAGCGAGAGCAGGACAGAGTCTCTCTCCACTCGACCATGACACGTGCAGGTTGTGCAATAAACGGGCAACTACTTATGCTTCGAGCAACAGTACTGTGGTGATATTAATGCAACAGAAGGGGGAAAGGGGAGTGTGACATCTTGCAGCTATTAGTTGCTTTAATCCTTCTTCTGAATGCCAAGCTACCTTTCTAGCTGGAGCATCTACACTAGAAAAGTTTTTCGAATGCTTCTTAGGATTGTCCACCATAATCCTAGCTGCTGCTCGATTGCTATGGTCTCTCACCCTTCCTGCCCCCTAAACATAAAGGCATCACGTCAAATGCATCACTTGCGTGCTAGCACGACAATTTTGCCGCAGACACCACAGACACCAGGCTTTCCCTGGTGGTGATAGGCTTAATCGGCAATGTGTGCACCCATTTTTCAACATCTATACGCTCTGCACTCCAGCTTTTACACAAATGTTATTACAATTTTATATGGCCACTATTTAAAATGTGAGTTAATCTAATATTTGAATTTCAAAGTTGTAATCTTTTCTTGTGAGCAGATTTTCTCAGTATATTTGGTATAACTGCTTTTCACAATATTGTTGACTAATGTGCATTCTCAGTCAACATTAGACATGCAATTATATCCATTACTATTTAAAGTTTCTCAGTGCTGTCCTATGTGTCTAACTCCACTGACGTACTGATAAATATCATTTGACCATTTATTTGGTTAAATAGATTTGTCATTTTAGTGACTTTTACTGCAAATTAATCATTTAATTTGACCATCAATTAAAAAGGAATGCTTTTGTCAGCAACTATATTTCAGTGATCTTTGTGTACTAATGGATCATGTATAGTACAGTATGTTTGTAGTGTTTGACCCATATTGTAACTGTGATAATGAATCATAAAATTAACCAAATCATTAACTATCTTGCTACATGATTTATTAGTTGTATTTAATATATACTCCTGTTGGCATTAGGCTGTTAACTTTTATTAATTTAAAAATTGTTTAAATGAAGAATTTTTGTTTTTTGGCACCTGCTGTTTTGTTCGTTTGTTTTTGTTGTTTTTTGTTTGTTTTTGACATTTAAATGCATTTTAGAACAACAGAAATAAAGGTTTTGAAGAAAAACACGTTGCACTTGTCTTTTCATCATTACAGGGTGTGTTGCTGTCTGCCACAGTGTCTTCTTTGATGCTACCACTGAGAGGCGCCAGAGTCAGAAATACTCAAGCTCAACACATAGGGGTTTTGTGAGAGCAAACCCAGCAAGTGAACAGCGATAAACTGGCTTACAACACGGTCCCAGGTAGTATAGTTTCTCGTAGAATTTCTCAGGTTGCACAGTTCAAAGACTTTTATGACAGGAACTGAGACGGTTTCTTTCTAAAATTTAACACATTATTTTCTTGCCTCCACCCCTGTCTGCCTACCAGTGGCATAACTGGAATGGTACTTAAAAGATACAGTATAAAGACTTGGCTAATAATATTCAGAAATGCTTTTACAGGTCTGGTAGGGGTTCTGTCTACCTCCATATCAGAATGATTTTCTAAATTTTCTCCAATGAGAACACCACATTCTAATGACAACTTCTTGCAATTGAATCCACAGCAGAGGTTTTCATCTATTTTAGCTGTTTCCAACATGCAGTATGGGGCGGCAGTGGCTCAGTCCACAGGGACTTGAGATGGGAACTGGAGGGTTGCTGTTAAAGTTCCCAACCAAACCAAGTATGGAGTGTGGACTGGTAGCTGGAGGTTTGCCTCCTGGCCACTGATGAGGTGCCCTTGGGCAAGGCACTGGGCCCCCAACCACTCGGGGTGCCTGTCCTTGAGCAGCCCCCTATCTCCAACATCCCTCCATTTAATACATGTATAGGTCCTGTATGTGCAAATGTGTGTATTTTGGGCCTGTGTGTATATGACAGGTAAAAGAAAAGGAACTTCCCATCAGGGATTAATAAGGTATGTCTTCTTCTTCACCTAAGCACAGGAAACATTTACTGCTTGTGTGTCAAATCAATTCAGCAACACAAATGAAGTTTAACTGCATATGTTTGTGCATATTGTCACATCACACTGAGATACTTGATATAGACATTGATGTATCTTGAGGATGTAGCTGTGGTTGTCATTAACCACTCAACTAGTCAGCATTCCTTACCCTAACTACACATCTATACACTGTTTAACCAGGTTTACAGGCATCTTTCCACCACAAAGTGTTGCTGGAGCTGGCAGGATGCTGCAATACTCCAATTTTTATCATAAGTTTACAATGTCAATGTTAATTAAAGACATTACACTGTATTTCTGCAGCATTACAGGTTATTGCTTGTGTTAAATAATATGTATACAGTATGTATGCACACAGAGTATTTAAGTGAATTAATGTCACATAATATTTTTGTGTTTAAAAGCTGAGGAGTGCAACAGTTATTATATGTAGCAACACATACACATTTGTAGGGATAACATGGCAGATTTTGTCAGAAAGCTCAGTGCTAGTTATAATGCCCATGCAGCCCACACCAGAAACGATCATCATGATTGATTCACTATTGTTTAGTTCAATAATTGGATGACATTACCATTCATACTACACCATATTACATTATAACCCCCTGCAGTAATTTTATGTTGTCATTTTCATGTCAGCCACTGGATGTCGCCCGGTATCTACAACTGCTCAACTTTACCATGTTTAACCAATGTTTACACATAAATAGTAAAGCGATGGCATCAACAAAAAATGTTGGTGGCGCTTTCCAATATTGTGCTTGTCTCGTGCACCTTCAACACTCAGTGAGTCACAATAAATTTAAAAAGAAGAAAATACCTTGTTACAAGGGAAAAGTAAAAAAGAAAAAAAGAAAAAAAAAGTCACGTTATCTTATTTAGACTAGTTCATGCATTTAGTATTTGCATTTAGCTGTGTGGTACAATATAATACAATACAGGTGAAAAACATAAAGCAACTCGTGAACGCGCCTTACGTCCCCTGTGCTCGTTCATTCACTGCTCACCTCTGCATCTCCCATCATCACAGAGTCAAGTCAAACAGAATACCACCGGAAGTCTTGCTGGTATTCCTTCACAATAAAAACATGTCAAAAGGTAAAACTTAAATTTAAAGTTTAACATGGAGCTTTTCGTGTTTGATTTAACACCCATGTTAGACAAATGCTATTTCATTATTTCCATTATATTCAGTCCCAATTCTATGACAGAGACTGTTCTCTTTAGGGCGACTTTAAAACCTTCATCAATTAGACGTTTTATTTTGATGTAAAACATAAACCGGAAGTACGTGTTTTCTGTATTGAGGCAGGCTTGTTCGTTTCTCGTCTTGCTTTTCTTCTCCCACTCAGTCAGTGTTGAGAAGGCAGCAAGAACACCCGTGAGTGTCGGCATTTACCTGTCACGATACGGAATAACGTACCACCTTAACATTTGGATTATTTCTAGTTTCGACTAGCAAACTGCTAAAGATTATCTCCACGGTCCAGCCATGGGTATGACCGGGGCGGCGTGGAGGGGAGAGGGGGATTTAAATTTCCCTTTCGTCCCAACAGCTTCTTTTGATTAGAAGTAAACGGTGCACCACAGCAGGACCGAGCGGTGTTTCCTTGACATCTTTGACTGACTTAAAAGTTGTTGTTCGTCGATTTCGGAACAGCAGAATCTTTATACACGGGTTTGCTTGTTTTTGTTGATATTTTTTGGAGTATTTTTTTTCCGTGTTTTCCTGGAGAGCGGAGGTGGCGAACTGAGAGCGGCTCATCGAGTCGGGACTGACCACTGGAGTTGGTCCTGAAAATGGAGGCTGTTATCGAGAAGGAATGCAGCGCGCTTGGAGGACTCTTCCAAACTGTTATCGCAGACATGAAGGTAAGACAAATGAAGTTTGCGACACGACTTATGTTACCTGAGAGCCGTTTAGCGACCCTAAAAACTATGTATCCCGGCCGGTTAACTTCCCAAACATCAGTCTGTAGTTGTAAACGTGGATTTCCTCCAACGGTTAAGCTAATCAATTAACGTTAGGTCAACCAACGGTAACCTACCGTTAGCCATACACGGTGTCAGACCTCTGAACCCTACTAAAACCCACACAAATTATTCTATATTAAGTTATAAATTAATAAGCAAAATGGAGTAGAGCTGAGGTACTTTAAAAACAATATGTCCAGCTGTAGTTTATGATAGTTTTTCTGCCCTTTCTATATGTTAACCTTTCGTTTTGTTGCACCTAGCGAACACTTTATAATTGACTGCACTCCCTCCATTTTGTTCTATTGGAAAACCATTTTTACATTCACTTGTTCCACTTTGAAGTGGATGCAGCAGCCAACAATGGATACAGACTAAGTAGGGCAATCATCACACTCCAAACTAGGGCATCTTATTTTGATAACAAATCTTATCTCTATTACAGCTTGGCTGATGAGACAATTAGCAATTTCCCAGCTGTTGTACTTGCCTGAAGGAATTCCGGGAATGTAGCTGTCAGGGTAGAAAATTACCCGCAGGGTCTGAAGGCTTTGACATGTGTAGGTCAAATGGCCAGCCATGGAGTCTACTGGAGTCATAAAGTTTGTTATGAATACTGCTCAGACATTCAGCACTTCTCTCTCGGCCTCCCATGTCTCACACTTGGCTAGGTGGTTCATGGTTCCCCTGTCTCTTTAACTTTCAGGTAACTATGCTGGCAGACAATCCATGGAAATATGCAAATGCTTAGTGTATTTGTTTTGTTTGCACATAAGAATTACACATTTCCAGGTTTGTTTTTTGCAGAGCTACAGATGGGGTTGTGTACTCAAAAAATAAAGCGACAGCTCACTAAACCGGAGCTGTCAACAAGATGAGCAAGAAAGGATGGGAGCTGTGCAGAGGAAACCTTTTTGCCATGGTGCTGGAGTGTTTGGTATCTGTGCTGAAGCAGGCAGAGCCTCTATAGAGACAGAGGTAGACTGACTGTGCAGAGATAGATATAAGCCACATGCAGAGAGAGCAAAGATCATAAAAAACCAAAGTGATGTAAGGGAGAGCAGGAGACAAATAACAGGAGAGAGAAAGTAAGAGGTACTGAAGGTAGAGAGAGTTGAGTTGGTTGTTGGGTGTAATGTTTGACAGCACAACATGACATTCCTCAGACCCCTGACAGTAGTAGCACATCAGTGACAAACATGTGCTCGTGCGATATTCATCACTTTATCCGGTGCTGTCTTACTACCACGTTAGCCTCCTCTTTTTGATGCATTAGGCCACTTGTTCTCTCTGTGATGGTTTTGATAGAAGGCTCTTCAGCTATTTTCAGCCCAGGACCTGAATTAGGTAAATTTAGAGTCCCATCGGGAACAAGGCTCATTATACCATAGCAATAGTGCTCTTGTTGTGTGGGGATCTTTCCAAAAGAGGCCTGTGACCCATTTTGCAACCTAACACAAGCAGGACATGACAGTAAGTCTATTCTCCTGTTAGCAGAAAACAAAATAGGAGCAAAATAAAAACCAACTGTATGGAAATTTGGAGGTAATGTGTTATAACAAGTTATACTGTGTTCAAACAAAACCTCATGCTTATCAGTTGCATTCAACCCTACCAAACAAATATTCATCCTGTAACTTAAATCAGACTCCCTCAGGTCTACTGGCAACAGGTTGGAAAATGTATTTTTGGAGGGGGTGATAGAACTGGGTTACAGGTATTGGCAAACCTGAGCCTTGGTTAGTTCTGCTTAACCCTGCAGGTGAGGTGAGGCATCAGTGTGGCCTCATGTTGATCGAACTGTTACGTAACTGTGGGAACAGTGAAATCTGTGTTGATGATTGTGTCATGTGTTTGTGTCTCTTTTCCCCCACAGACCAGCTACCCTATTTGGGAGGACTTTATCAACAAGGCTGGCAAACTGCAGTCGCAGCTCAGGTGAGACCGTGTTTATGTGCACGTACAACACATTTGTGTGCTTCTGTGTGTTTTATTGATACAGGAAACTTAAATTACAGTTTTGCAGTACTTCTAATGTATAAATGCACATTAATCAGGATTCTCTTTAGCAGATTTTCTGAAGATTTTGTGCTAAATTTGCATGGACTATAGATTCACAGATGCTTAACCACAACTTTTCAGGAAAATGGCACTGTGATTGTTGCACAACATCTGAGATAACCCATGATGACCCCCTTACAAACCAAATAATCTCATTCCATAAACTGATTTTGTGTTGTATATGGGCTTTAACATTAGACGTCATTGTAAGTTTCCTTCCGAAGATGGGCCACGTGTCCTCAGACAGACAAGTAATGACAGTTCACATAAAAGTCTAATTTCGTAACAATACTGTCCAGCGGTCATTTTGTGTCCCTCTCCCCCATCTAGTCTTCTTTAAGCCTGATTTATTTATAATGCTGTAAATTTGCACACCTCCTGTCCAAAATTATTCCAAGTCCTCAGCTAACAATGGATGCCAATCCCAGCCACCTCTCCTAGTTGGTTTTAAGTGGCCACGTGTCAGGAGACAAACAACTCATGACAGCTGAAATAAAAGCTTATTGTCAAGCAAGCACTGTAAATATGGATGTCCTGTGGTCTAAATTATTCTTTGATTAACAATGCATGGCAGTTCTCTAGCCATTTAAGTGTCCACGTGTCCTGAGACAGACTAATAGTGACAGTTGTATAAAGGCTAGGGGACTGAACAATACTTTCCAGGGACCACTCAGTGTCTCATTCTTCCATTTTCTCAGTATTAAGGCTGATTAATGGTGATTTGTTATTCAAGTGTGTCCGTCATTCGGGGGTTAAATATGTGACCCTGCCATGCTAAAGCTCAGGGGGAGTATTTGTGGCCTTGTTGCTAATGACTGGTTGTTTGGCAGTAGGGTGTCCATGTGTCTGGGCACCTGGGGCAATGATAAAAGAACAAATCTACCAGTAATTGTACTGGTGAAAAGGTGAGTTGAACCTACTGTATGGCAGTGAGATGTTTTTCCACAGTTATAATAAGATAGTGGCATTTTGATGATGGAGATGTTTGTGAAAAGTTGCCGTCTGTCTAATATTGATATGTTACAATTTCTGATCACTGTCTCATACTATGACCTGTTCATTTTAGGGCATCACACCACTTTTAAGAACAGTTACTTCTTCACAGGATGAGTTGGGTGTCATTCATAGAAAGACAACCATGTTTTAGTGTTTTAGGCTAACCTTTGCCCGATTGAGGTTGTCTTACGCCCTGCTCCAGGCTTGCAATGGTTGTGGCATATGGCTGGCTGTAACGATGCCCTTGCTGCTGAAGCGCTAATAAGAGTGTGCTATCTGGGTTTGCTCGTGGTGACCTACAAATAGGCTTTTTCTGTCTGCTTTAAAGCCTGTCTCCAGCCACTAAAACTTTGGCCAAAGTAGCCCCTTTGACTACAGCATAACCCCCCCCACCCAAGGACCTCTGTAATCTGCCTGGGGACTGGGCAACACACACACGTACACACACATATACACACAGTCAAACACAAACACACCCACCTTCCCTCCTTGGCCTGGATAAGTGACTAGCCAGCAATGGTAGCGGCATATGTCTCTGTGTGTAATGACGTCCTATGGCAGACTACTCTGTAATTTAGACCCTCTGCTCCCCTCTCACAAAGCAACTAGGAAATCAACCAATTACAGTGTTGGGCCTGTTCTGTCATTTTTTGGTCCAAATATGGTGTTTTTTTTCCTGCCCATTCTGGTTTTAAGCAGCCATCACACACACACACACACACACACACACACACACACACACACACACACACACACACACACACACGTGCACGTGCACAGAACAGCTTTGAAGAAAGAGGGCAGGGTGGAATATGGCCTAGCTGATTTCTAATCACAGTCCTCTTTTAACTTTTCAGTATTTGGTCTGTTTGGTGGGTCATGGTTGATGCAGCTGTGGCAGAGCTAGGCGTACTCACAGTCCTCCGTCCCTCTGATGCTAATTTTGTGAAGAAACAGACCACCTCAAAACTCGAAATTCAGCTAGTGAGCTGTATGGTTGTAAATCTTATTTGGGTTCGAGATGGAGTCTTAAAATATTTAGATGGTAAATGGACAAGTAGATTAATAGATGGATGGGTTGTGGTGATGTGTATTTTAAGTAATTTCCATATTTATTAAATTTTTATCCATCACAAAAAATTGAACATACGAACAAGGTCCATAATGAACACCCAAGCGAAAATGCAGGTAGGGTTAAGGTTAGCCTACCTTTCACACACTGTAGAGATTAGCAATGATACACAAGCTCGACACTACATTGCACATAAATTTGGTTTATTTTTGTCAAAATACTTCCAAACATCACTCTTACCCCTCGTAGCCATTCTGCCTGTAACATTAGATTGAGTGATGCCAGACTGAAAATGTGTAATGTTATCTGCGTCTGTGCAGAGCTCTCATTTGTGCTATATGGAACTGTGCACATATTCATAGATAGCGGTTACATCACTGCATCCCTTCCAGAAGAATGTAAACTAATATAGAACAGGGTCAGCTTACATTTATATTTATATATTTATTTTTGCATCTTTCACAAAGCAGAAAGGAATGTGATTACTTACGCTTTAATTGCGGAGTGGGCAGACTAACAGACAGACATACAGTACAAACATAGTCTATATATAACATCTAAAGCACACTCAAAGCACTATCTTCATAATGAGTCGTGGTATGTTTTGCCTCAAACAAGTGGAGTTAAACACAACCTCTTTCTATGATTCAGATTTATTACAGTCACATTCCAGTTTCTGTTGAACTAAGAATAGATGGGGGCAGCAGTGCTGAATGTGTCATTGTCAGAAAGAGCACTCTGCTGCTGTACTACACCAGGGTCTATGGGGAGTTTGGATAGGCTTGGCCAAGGCCTTGCTGAATAGATATGTTAAAGGCGTTTGTCTTGACTCCAGGATAGGGGCGTTTGCAGATTTTAAGGCCAGTGGTAGCAGTCAGGTCATTTTTTTTTCATACAGCCACAAATGTCTTGAGGCTTTTTGGGTAACTGTCAGAGCGAAAATTAAAACCAATTATTCTGCCTTTAGTGTATTAATTTATCTATTTAGAGGATACCTAATTTCACTGTCGATTGAGCCAGAAAATTCAGAAAAGATTTTGAATGTTTGTTATTTTTCAATGCTATCTATTTTACAATTCTCTGTGGAATGTAAAACTATGTTTTTCCTTTATGTTGACAACTTCTTTGAGGTTGTGCTGATAGGAGTTGAAAGTGTAGTGAACCGGTTTAATAGTTTGGCGTTTTCCTTGTAAAAGCATGGAACAGATTACAGCAGATAATCACTGCTTGTAATTGCAAACTACTGCACATTGTGCTTCAGTGGGCTGGGGCCTCTGATAGTAAAAGCAGGCTTCTGTTAAAACCACTTCCCACACAAACCTGTTTTGGATTAATAAATTAAACTTGACTGAACAAGACTTTGCTGCCAGTGCATGTAAAATCTAATCCACAGACCAATGTGTACATGGTATAAATTTGTGGAGACAGATATCAGTTGGAGGTTGCTCCGGTGGCCGCACTCACTGGGCTTTAAATAGAAAGGAATCTGTGTGTGCCTGTGCGTATGTTTCTTTTTCCACTTGCAGGACACACCCTTGGATCTTCTAGTCAGCTCTGCAACAACACAGCACTTATTAGCCAATAGTTTATTAAGTTTTTGGGTGATAAAGGAGGTAACTGTTCTAACACTGACTAAATGCTAAGACTTGGCTGTCCCTAGAAGAATATTTAGGCCACAGACTACGGTTTGTATCAGTGTTGTTTATCAGTCAATCAGCTGTGCTCTGTTTTCCTTTTCTGTAAAGCTTGTAGGAGGCCCCTCTGAGATGTTATCTGTAAATCCATGAAGCATCTAACAACTTTCACATCTTGAGACAGTACTGTGCAGCTAACCATTAGGAACTAAACACAACAAACCCTCAGTCTATATAGAAATCTTTTCCGTACGCAAGTCATTTTAAGATGGATTGGAACCCCAGGGAGCCCCAGTGTCCTTGCACACCAAATGACATGCATCAAGAGACTACTCCAAGGATTTAGCATTGCACTTGTATAACAATACCGTACATACAATGGAAAGTTTTTAAAAGGCATCAAAACTGATGCAGCAGAGCCAGAAATATTGTCTTTGCTGGCTGGCAGCTACATGGTCCGAATGCCGCTCAACTGCCGACAGTTCGGCTGGAGAGTTGGGTATGCTAGTAGCAGCTACAGCAAGCTTAGAAACATAGATGAATAATGGTGTTGGAATATCAACAATTAAAAACACCTGTGTTCCACCTGCAAGTCAAACTTAAGAGTCATCACCAACCTGTGTTAAGCTATTGTTTCGTGCAGTTGTGAAATCTGTCTTTATGGAAATTCACAAGTTGTGTCATGATGGGTTTTTGTTGACACTTGGAACTGTTGGTCATGGAAAGTGTTTACAAATAAGGTACTCAAGGTTAGAACAAACATGCTGTTACACCTTGGAAAATTTCCGAGCAATTGTGTTTCTTTTTTTTAGCATGTATGATGACTGATAGGTTGTCTTGTCTCTGTCAAGGAGATCAGATATCACATACAATCACGTACACACACATACACACAAGGAACGTCCTCTTCATACCTATGATCTTAATCATGGGAGGCCCTGTTGTTTCTGAATTAGGTGAGTCAGTATTTGCCGGGTAAAGCCGCCAGCTAACCCGCCAATGAGGCAATCTGTTGCCAGCTAGCAAAGCAATTGGTGAGTCAGGCAGCCAGACAGCAAGATGGTGTCTATAATGAGTAAAACAGAAAGTAATCTTACACCAAGCTTCCACTACATTTTTACGACAGATTGAATTTTGCCCTTTCTCCAGTCTGATATGTATAAGCAGTATTTTATACTGCAATAAATATTTGGTAAACCATTCAAGATGACAGAGATGCAGGTATAAGTTGTTAACCTCCCACAGGCCCGTTTTCCATTTTAGAGCTGAACTGGGTAGATCCCACATTGATCCCTCCATTGACCTGTAAGTGCAGCAAACGCAGCTAAAGAGCTGCTTTGCTGAGCCGGACAGATTCCAGCGGTCTCTAAGTAATCACATAGACATTCCTCGCCCAGCAGGGCACGTTTAGGTTTTAACTTACTCACACACTCACATTACATACAGACACTATCAAACATACTTAAATTTTCACATTATCAGGGTTGATGTAAGCTTCATTATCGTAAATGCAGCACATGTGGATACACATGCAAAAGATGTTTTTTTCTCTGCCTTGCCGAGCAAAACAAGTTCTGATATGTGTTTTTCTTAATCTGAATAGTTTATGTCTGCCTGCCAACACTTGAATGTAATTACTTCAGTTTATCAGCCACCTGTGTTTATGTAACCTCTGAATGATTCAAAGTGCTGCCTCTGCCATCATTATTGCTCTGGGATTTTCTCCGTTTATGTGTACAGTTTTTATTTTTTTTATAGTGTTTGACATCAGCAAAGTGTGATGTGGTTTTTTTTTTCATACTGAACCGCTGTCTTCCTTTTTTCTCCCAGGGCGACGGTGGTCGCTGTGGCTGCTTTCCTGGATGCCTTTCAGAAAGTGGCTGACCTGGCTACCAACTCACGAGGTAAGAAGAGGCTGGAGTGTATGAACATTGGTTTTCTACACAAAATCTTTTTCTGATCCCTTCAAGGGATCTGTCATTTTCAGGCTTGATGGACACTGTGTAGCACAGTGCTGATAGGTTAACTCTGTTTAATGGTATGTGTGTCTGGGCACCTACAGTCAGGTCCATAATTATTTGGACAATGATACAGTTGTCATCATTTTGGCTNCATTGTGGTGGTGTACAGAGCCAAAATGATGACAACTGTATCATTGTCCAAATAATTATGGACCTGACTGTATGTGTCAGTATGTCTGTCTGTGTAGCCCTACTGTGCAAGTCAAGTCTTTCACCCCACTGTGCTGAGAAGTTCTGTGGGTTGTTTGCTTTATCGTATGGGTAGTAAATCCGTCACTATGCTGTTTGAAGCTCGGCTGCTGGCTTTGTCTTCGACCTCTACCACCCCTTTTCCCCTGCTCTTTACCCCGCCACCCCCCACATACACTCCACCTCTGCTACATCTGGACTCTCCGGTGGAGTTTACTTCAACTCTGTGTGCGCATAAGAGGGAAAGAGGGAGAGTGAGAGATCTCATCCCTCTCTAGCTTTGACACCTCCAGCCCTGCTTCATACTATTAATACTATTAATAGGTACTGAGACAGACACACACATTTATCATCTCACTCACTGCAGAGAGCAAGAGAGGGGGGAGAGAGATGGGGGAGCACAGGGAGTCATCATTCTCTCTCTCCCTCTTTCTCTTTCTCTGTCTAACACACACAGTATAAATGTTTGCTGCGAAGGAGTCAGATTCAGTCAGCTGAAGAGAGTTGCGTCATCTCTCATCTGCTCTTTCATCACTTTCTCTCTCCATTCTCTCTACGTATTGTATCTTAGCGTAGCAGTATCGCATAACACCCTTATCGTTTTTGTGCTCTGTTGCTCAGGCTTGGCTATACACTGGAGCTCTTCAGCATAGAGGCAAGCATGGATAATGTGATATAATGCACTGTTGGCTGACATGCTGCTATCTGTAGATGCGCAGATGCATAACCTGTCCACATGATAATTGTACCGGGGTAATATAATAAGTTTGGCTACCTGGATTATAGATGATATTTTCCATTAAGGTTCCAGCTGTATCTTTTCGCATTCCTAAAATGTTTATATTAAACCCTATACCTCAGATTGGCGAGGCACATTGTAGGGCACCATATTTCTCTCCGCCACTTATGCCTGTAAGCCTTTTATTTAGCTTATCACACTCTGTACGAGCTTATGAATGCTTTGACACCTTAATAGTTTTTGATATGTGTATCTTTATCTTCTTATCTGTATTATTCTTTATCTTTAAATAATGGAATTTGAAATGCTTTTTCGACTGGTTCAGTGCCCATAACACCCCTCAGCTTGATTTATTATTTGCAGTAGTTCAAATGTCTGGAGAAAATACTAGTTTTACATCTAATAGATCTAACAGCAGCCCCATCACACACACACACACACACACGCACGCACGTGGGAACACACATATGCTCTGACAGCTGCTGTAATGACCAACATGTGTTGTAGAGAGAGTAACTTTACTATCAAGTAAGGATGTCAGAGTTTTTTTTTAATTTGTTTGCTTTCTTGTTTTGATGTATTGAGCTAATTTAGGGGCCCCCTTAACAGTTGCTTGAAGGCAGGAGAGTGAGTCTGAAAGAAAGTTTTTTCCTTATTACTAAAGTTAACTCATTTTAAAGATGCTAGCAATATAGTTTTTTCCAGTTTCTGGTAGCTCAGAGGCAAGAAAAATTGCACTGAATTTTAGGTCAGCTCCCACAACAGGCCACAATATCTGTTTGCAAAAGAAAAATCTTTTTGAGAACTTGATCTCTGGAGTATAATTTACTGAGGAGTCATTTGTCACCAAACCAAAGTGCTGTGTTGGAATCTACTGTATCTACAAAACAGTTATGTACATGTAATGAACCTCCAGACATGCCCGAGGTATCCGCCTCTCCTCTGTGAAGATATCAGCTTACTGTATTGTTCGCCTACAAAGCAGAAGAGCAAGGCATACTTTCTGAAGACATCACGGCCCGCGTGTGTCTGTGTGTGTGTGTGTGCTTGCTACAGTAGCTTTGATGTTTAAGATCATCTGCGTGGTTTTGTGTCTAGATCAGATAAAGGATGGACTGACCGACACACAGTTTTCTGTTTACTCAACATGCTGAGGACACATTATACACACAGAGATGATGACTTCTTTCTTTGATTCTTTCTGTCTTTCTTCATCTTGTTGCTTCTTGTCCTTTTGTGTGACTCCAAGTCCTAACCTTCTTCACACAGCCATCACCATGGTGACAGCATGGAAATCAGGTGTTTGCGGATCAAAAGTGTCTATGTGTGTGTGTTATGGGGCTAAAGTCAAAAAGGAAACAGACCTTCTTCTCTGTACCACCACACCACACAGACAGCCTACTGTAAACATTCTTATAATAAAAATAAAGGCGCACAAACATGAAAGTAACCAAAGACTTGACCGTGCACGTGTCAAAGGTTGTTTAGTCGCTTAATCAGGAGAACAAGGCTTTGGGCCGCCTTTGTAAATGGTTGTACCATCTTATAGTCTTGCAGATATTGGCAGTGATGGTAGCTCATAAAAATTCAAGGGCTGATCACTAAACTCAGAAGACTTTGATATGTGACAGCGGTTATGTTTATAGTGTTAAGATGAAAGTTTCTCCAGAACTCTTTTATCAGTGTTATCATTGAAGTAGCGTGATTGAAAGACACATTAACATAAGTGAGTCTGCTCAAAAGATGAACCTTAGACTGCAATGTTGTGCTGTGTTGGCTTTTAAGAAATAAGAAATAACACTTTAATTTAAGGACTCACTCAGTTCCCAATCAAAATAAAATCTGGACATGATTAACTCCTAATTAAACATTCTTTTGCAGTTATCATATAGGTAACCCCAAGCAAGTCATCTGTCTTTATACCAATAGTGCATCTGATGTTTTCTCTTCAGTCCTTGAATATATTTCTAGTCCTGAATACCAACTCAACACAGGACTTTTTCCATTTCTAACACCAGTAGTGATCTGCTCCTTACCAATACAGTTGTTAAATTGTCATCACAGGTTAAATATATGAAAGGAAGGTTCAAGCTCTTCTGAAATACCTCATGATTTCATTAAATTCAGGCTATTAAGAGACTAAAATAACAGGAAAACGCCTTATTCACAGAGGCTGACCTTTTGCCAAGATTTCTCTTTGAATTCATAAACATCTTAGCAACAACTATGGTCTATGGTCTATTCACAACTTATTTCATATCTTCCTGGCAAAAATGATTAGTTCCAGTGTTATTAAATTAGAATGTTACTCATGCAATGTCATTATCAGTGTTGACAGGCTGTTGGGATTGTTCTCTCTCGTGCCTGCTCAGCAGCTGTGTAAGTAATATTCAGTCATTGTGTCATCTGTTGATTCAGATGAAGCTAGCTGACCATTGGAACTAATCAATTGTGCAGAATCACATAACCTCTGCGCTCTATTCTTTTACTCTTCTTCTTGTAAAATACCTAACAGGCAACAACCTAACCACAACATTATAATCTTAACAATAATGCAAGTGGTCTTTGATTAAAATATGCCCGTTGATTTAAGGTGAAAAATTTGTGTCAGCACTATAGCTATGGTTGTTTCATACAAAACACTGGGGTTGTAAAACAATCTCCCAATGTAAACTTCGGTAAATACTCATTGCATGAGCTAAGCACCGTGGCGTAGTAAAAATCTTCAGCTGAGTTTGGGAAACAGGCAAACAAAAGACTGTAGCTTCATATAATTATCAGCATGCTGTTTGTGTTTCTGCATTTGTTTAAGTGATTTATTTGAACTGATATATGAAAGCCAGATGTATTCATAAACATGAGCAGAGGAGAAGAATCCTGCAAACTTGCAGCGTTGGGACAGTTTTTGCAGTACAAGGACCAGGTTGAGAACACCCAATTAGAGGATAGTTAGGGTTAAGAAATGAGGATTAAGATGCAAGAATTAATACGTATTACCAAAATAAACTCACGCTGATTGCATATGCTTCTTGTTATTGTGAAGAATTGTAAAGGTAAAGTCCGGCTTACAGGTTTACAGTTGAGTGAAATAAAATAACTGGAATGCCAAGTGGAGAATGTCTGAATAAAAGAAAGAAAGAAAGACTTAAGTTTCCAGACAAAGCCTTTTCTTTTCCTCTGTTGTGTGCTATTATTCAGAGTCTACTGGAGCTGACAGTGAACACAGACACAGCAGACTGGATCTGCTTTCTTTGGTAGAACTCACACATATAATTACGTACGGCAGTATACACGAATAAATAGAGAGCTACGCACTCATAACCATAGATTCTCACACACCTGTACACATTCAGATGTGTTCATGTACATTCATAGCCACACACACAGACAGAGGATTAGCCGAAACCACCTGTTTCGCTGGGCTCTGTTGTGGTCTGTTCGGATTTGGACTTTCTCCACGCACAAAGGACTCACTTTGCTTTGTTGTCTCGGTCTGATAAAGTACATTGAAGTGTGCTCTGGCATCTCCCCACTGCCTCACGTTTCTTCTTGTTTTCCAGCTGCATTTTTGAACTTCTGCGCAAATGTGTCTGCACAGCTTTTATTCTTCATGTGTTGCCCGACAAATTATTCTTCAGGCTATTCTTAGAATGTAAGGGTTTACTGTACATTTTCATACAAATTCAGTTTCCCTCGAAACGAAGCTGTCCTTTCCCTGACGACATTTATTCATCCAGTTGTTTGTACTCTGCCTCTCTCTTTTGTATTTGCAGCTTTGTTTGCTTTAGCTGTAGGTGTGTAGTACAGAAAGCTTAGCGTTGGCTACTCCATGTATTTTCCAAATGGATCAGACATGTTTTTAGTGTGGTCTAAAACACTGGTTGTCAACAGCAAGTAGCTCAAGAAGTGCCCTGAGCATGCACTGGTTAATCATTAAGGAAAGTTTACAATAAACATTAGCTCCAAGCCTCTGAATAATGTTTGTTCTGTGAAACTGAGAAACCAGCATTTGCACAGATGTGGGACAAACCAAAATATTACCAATAAAAAAACTAAATGTAAAGCATTCTTGGAAGACTAAAACGTGAAAGATCTTGTTTAAAAAGAGAGCCTTTTTCATTATTGTGCTTAGTGTTGCATGTGTCTTATCAACAATGAAGATTTTTAAGAAATGTTTAACCCTTTTTTTAAATTTGCCCATGACAGGAGTTTGTTGAATTTTTAGACTAAACATTTTCGAAGTTGTCAGCCTTTAGCGATTGTTGTGACAGAAGATTAGACCACATTCTCAGCTGTGTTTAAATGTTATTTGTTCGCCGTCTTCACACCAATCGTCTCACTCATTACCTGTATAACTGAATTTCCCTGAAATGTTTGTTTATTCCCGGAAGTCTCTCACACACTGTAGTGACTTTTTGCAGCCTTTACTTCTGTCGCTGTCTTCGAATCACCTTTTCTTTGACCTTCTTTACCCTCTGGCCCTGTGTCTTTCTCACAGTTCTATCTATTTTCTAACCTTGACCCTGTCTGCAGAGGTGAAAACATTACATAAGACTCATGCCTGTATCCACCATGTACTGTTTGCACAAACACATCAGGGCACTCGAGTTGTGTCTGCCTTACAGCAGTGTGACAGTGCCAGCTCTAATAGGTCTAATAGTTCTATTTGATTTAAAGGTTAATGATTAAACATGTTTTGGGTCTGACCTGATAGAGGTACTCAGACATCAGGCCACATGGAACAGTGTCCAGGAGACTGACAAACAAGCTGTTATCAAGAGTGGGCTGTGAATTCGCTGAAAGGAAAAATGTGATGCTCCTGGCAAAAGGGCAGCGGATCTTTAGTTCTTTCATTCACTTAGCTTTCAATTGAAGGTGCTATCATTCAATTACAAAACTACTCTTGCTTTAGATGCATATGGCCACCCTGAATATGCTTGGTTTGAGTCTAAAATGGAAACAGCACAGTTATGCATTTACCCTCATGTTTTACGTGTCCTAAGCAGAATCTGTGCATATCCATAACAATAGCTTTCATCATAGTGCACAGTGTAAAGCTTTTGTGAGGATAAAGACATGTTTTTAGCAGAGTGCACTCGCTGAACCTAGTTTATTTATCTTGGTTAAACTAATTAAGTTAAATGAGCAGAATGGCTCACAATGATTCACATCACATTGTGTCAGTAATGTCTTTACCTCATTATTACCTCTCCAAAGTGTGACTTCAGCGCTCAGCTGTTTTAAGAGAGAACCATGATGTTTCTAAGATCTAATATGTTTCCCTCCCCTGCTAGGTTTATCCATTAAATTTAAGTACAGGGAACAACTTTATGTAGAAGACAAGTGTATTCTACATAAGCGTCACTCTGCAATACTTGTCTCGTACCTAAAGACTTTTTTGTTAAATACTGAACATTTATCATGAGGACATGCAAGTTAATTTTACTGGCAAACAAACAAACCTAATATTTTGCACATTACCCAGACTGATAGCTTTGTAACACGACACAGTATTTCATGATCTTCATTTCAGCTTTTTTGGCTGTTGGCTGACACAAAGCCAGGCAGTCTGAGCCATAATTTTTCCCTCCGAAAACTTGAAACTGAACTCGTCATTGGTGAAAAATTAGACAAAGCGCTATTGAATCCATGGACAGAGAAAGAGATAAAGAGAGAACAGAGGAACAGAGAAGGCAAAAGAATAATCCTTTCTCTTGTTTCATCCAGCGCCATTTCATGTAGATCCCCTCTGTCCCTCTGCTTTGCATCAAATTATACTTTCGTCATAGTTTCCTTCTGCGCATAATGGGTTTGTGTATGCGTCTGTTTCTGTGTGCCCGCGAGCGCGTCCCTTTTTAGCTTGCGTGTGCACGCGTGTTTCTGTGTTCATACAGTATACCAGTGCTACCTCTTTGTGGTATTCCATTCACCAAGGGAGTGTGAGAGTGACATAGTGGGTGAGTGGTGAGATTTCTTTTCGAGTCAGCCACGCTGAAACAGCTGATGGCAACCAGGCTGCAGAGGGAGATGAGGTCATTCCATACAACAGAGCAGATGTTAAAAATAACACAGTAATGCAATTTTGACCCTTTCCAAGACTTGCATATTGTTGGAATTAAAAGCAGACAGGAATGCTGTAAGAGTATATCCTCAAAGGTTTTTAACTTTGATAAAGTTGAAGACTATTATGACCTACCAAAGGTTAGGAGACTATGGTAAGTTACTGGTATGCAGATATCCCTTCCTGGGTAGACGGCTTAGCATTCTAGCATGTTTTAGAGACATATGTAGATGGCTTGTTTGAGGCTTCCTGTGACGCATCTTTAAACCCCAGAATCTGAACTTGAAAACCGCTGTCTGAGGGAAAAACTACCAGTTGAGTCGTTCTTGCATATTGCATGTTCAAAAACACATTCACACGCACATGCAACACCAAATTTCTCACAGCACACATAGCGTAATAGTTCACAGTTGTAAAAATAACCAACCTGTGTCACATGTTGGTTAGCAGCTGTCAGGACACTGTCTGTGCATGTAGTATTTGTGCGTGTGTTCATATACAGTGTGTTAGTATATCACAGTGTGTTTATGTGTGGCTGTGCCTGTGTATATATTAATGTCAGTGGCTCTGTCAGCCTCTCTAACGTTGAGTCTGTTTGGACACGCCTGATTCTGTAGAGATGAAATAGACACCTGCCACAGAGCTGGCATGTAGAAGCTTGTTAAATGTATTTGGACCTTAAAAGATTATTAAGTTGTACGAACATGTTTTTACAGCCGATAATTACTTGAATCCTCCAGTCACCTATCCAGTTATTGGGATTGTTTTGAGGGAGGATAATTAATCGTAAACAGAGCATTACATCACATTCAGCCTACCACCACAGCTCATGTTTTTTTCATTTTATGTGCAGTTAGTTTTTTAAAAGCTTCCCTTGCATGAACGGTAAACAGTATTTTTGGTTTCGCCTTGGAAATTGTATAACACCAAAGATGGGAAAGAAATGTTGTATCATAAATGACCTGTTTTAACACATCCATATGGCTTAAAGATCTAAGACCACTGTATGGTCAACATTAATATTTTCCTAGGCACTTTATTTTCACATTAAACTTGTTTCCCTTGGTTCACAAGTCAGACAACTTATTATCCTGACGTAGATGTCTGCTGTCGTATTGTGACCTCTTCATGAATATGATAAACCAGTTCTTACACACATCCTGTCTGTTTGGAACAATGCTGGCTATTGTTGCCAATATTTCAGTCCTCGTCTCATTACAACAATACTTGCTGTTATCCAGTTATACTCCTTAATTATCTCTGTGTCTGTCCTCCTTATCTGACTGCACATGTTTTTTAATTTGCTTTTAAAGACAGGAGCAGCCAACATTTGCACTTGGGCCAATGGTGAAAAACAAAACATCAACCAAGCATATATGTTGACTGGAAGTATGTCTGAGTAAGCTGCAGCCTTTATTAAACATTAATGATCTGTCTCTCAGTAGAAGTGGAGAGGCAGAGGATGGGGAGCTGTAGAATTGAGATGCTTAAGGTGTGTTTAGATACTGGGTGCAATCCTAAATCCCAGATCAAAATCTACAGTATGAAGTAAGCTAAACTTTTCTCATAATCAAAGTGTAATGGTGTATAGTGGGAATAAAGTTAGGGGTGTTTTAATGAAAATAATCAATCTAGTAAAATAATCCAGTGCTAATTTTACCATACTGGTACGCTGCTTGAGATGCCCTTGCCAAGTGCTCTCATTGCTCCATATTTTCCAGGCTGCTCCTAGTTATGACAAAGTAGCTGTGCTACATCTTTCTGACCTCTATACACTGCCTGGCTTCAACCCATTGTATAACCTCTTCCATTAACATCAGTGCCGCTCCTCCTTATGGAATAGCTTAGTTCCACTGAGGCCCCTGTGTGCCTACAATGAGTTCAACACCTGAAAATAACTTCCAATTTAGAGGTGTGTTTGTTCTTCATTTTGAACTATTTGCAGTTTATTTCTTATACATTATAAAATAGGATGTCTCTGAAACAGTAAAAAGACAATTGACAAACATCACAACAGCAGATTACGTGCATGTTGTATAAATATTTGTCCATTCTGCGTTGCTGTGTTTAGCGGATATTCAGGGTAGGTGGGGCTGTAAAGCCTAGATGTCCCTAAAGATTTACCTTCCACTATTTCCAGTCATCTGGTAATGCACTTGGTGCCTCTGCTAATGCAGGTCAGAAGCTGTCACAACTGTTAACTGTTATCTATGCCTGTCACTGTTACAGGCATAGATAACATATTCACATATTATCACGAGTCCTTTTTACACAGAGATCACACCACAGTACGGCTTCTTCATGCCACCTTTGCATTTTTACACAGAACCAAAAGATGGCGGCATCATTTACAGTCTGTTATATGGCGGCTGATCTGATCTCATCCTCTACTCGGAGGTTAAGGAGCCTCAAGACCTCATTGTTTTCCCAATTTGCAGACATGTTCGGCCGCTATTCTTCTTTTTGAGGTAGTCGCTAAGTGCTAACAGCTACTTTTTAATTCTCCTGCAGTGGGTGGCATGCATATCATCTCATCAAAACGTCACACCTGTGCCACCCATTATCCCGTCCTGCCGGCTGTCCTGTTTATACAGACATTGTTTCAGTGCTGTTACTACCTCTATTTCCGGTCCAGAAGTGAGACAACTCTTTCCCTCCATTCTGCAATCGTACCTTGTTTACAGAACAACGAGGTAGTATAACAGCATTAGATACCCGTCTGCACAGGCAGTGGAAAAGGGGCTACTCTTTTTAACTTTTCAGTCTTGGTCATTGATGCTTTGAGAATGGTTAATGTGGAAGTGAGAACAGTGGGATCCATGAAGTCTAAATGGGAAAGAGAAGGGTTAGTAATTTGTATAGATGACTTAAATAATGTGTGTTTGTCGGTTGTCATGTGGGTGCTGGGATTTGAGCTCGGTGGTGCATGTGTACATATAGGCAAGCACATGCTACACATATTCTTGTGTGTATGTGTGAGTATGTATGCCCTAGTGGTTCCTCAATGAGGCCTCTGTTCTGATCTCCTTATACTGAGTGACGCTGGGCCATATAATTACTGTGAACTAGCACTCATCCAGCCTACATTAGTCAAAGTAAAGAAGCGATCCAGTCTGAAATAAGTTGACATAATGCCCTTTTCCTTTTGAACTGCTCACAGTAATTCTTGATAATCCAGCAAGTTTTACCTGAATGCAGATGTACTTTGACTTGACATCCTCCTAGACAGAAGTGAAATTGAAATTTAGTGAAACAGACTTTATTCTAATTCGTCTGTATTTTGTTCACTTTACTAAGCAGGCTTTGTGTGATAGACAGACCCCCATACAGCTCCACAAAAAAAAAATCAGGCCCCTCTCAGTTCATGGCTTGGCCTCTGTCACAGAGCAGCCTTAGATCCTGAACTAACCCACTGTCTCAATGCCCTCTCTGACAGCGCTCTGTCCTCTTTTCCAGTTTCAGTCCAAGCCCAGCCTGGCCGTGTACATTTCCTGTCCTCTGTCCAGTCCAGACCTAGATCCCATCCCCTGGACAAGCTCGTGCCTCTCAATCCACCCTCTGTTCTCCTCTGTTAGCCCTGACCTCATCCTGGGAAAACTTACAGATCACTGGAACCAGCAATTAAATCAGTTAATGGGTCAAATACACAGACTCACGCATAGACTCACAGATTAATTCAAGCTTGCACACCCTTGTATACACATGCACACATAAACGAACACAGCATAAGCAAAGTTTCAATCATACAGACTAAAATGCTCAAAATGATCTCTGCCCCTCTTGAATGTGCGGACAATGGATTCCTCAGGCTGATTTAATGCTGGTCTTTATTTCTGCTGTTTGAGAATTTATGGGTCAAACTCTTTTGTCATGTCACATGGTATAGACTCATTTGCTATGCCATTTAGTTTGTGCTATAAAACACATTAACAGAGAAAATACAAGAACGTGTCTTTGAAAAATGTAGCCACAACCATCTGCTCTAATACAAACATCTGCCCATTGACTTTGCAAATTTAGAGTTAGGCTCCAATATGCCCTTATCATTGAGTTGAGGGACACAGAAGTGTGAGTGTTTGTTTTTCTGTGAATGTGTGGAACAAAAAGGATAAGACATAAGATACTTTCTCTCCAAAAGAGAGACAGAAAGGGAATGCATATGTTTTCTAGACACGGAGGAGAGTAGGCCAAACACCTTTGAGTGTGTTTGACCCAGAAAAGAATCAGAGAATCCTCTGTGCACTTGACTATGCGTGCATGCAGTGTGTGTCCACACAAGTGTTGGTGGGTGTTAGCGCTGTTTGCTCTCTGTTTTTGTTTAAACATAAACCCGGTTAGACCAGTGAGCTTTGGATTTGGAACATCTGACATGCATGCAAAGCCAAATTCAAAACACATTTCTTTGGCAAATGAATTTAACACCGTGTGAGGGGGTTTGATAAGCGTTTATTAAGCACGTTGCCATATTGATACTCCTTTCTGCATTGGTGGACTTGTCTTAAGATTATATTTTCTTTCTGGGAAAGTCACATTGGATCCTGTTGTCTAATTTGCATCTCGCCTTAAGCAATTGTAAATCCTGTGTTAATGTGAAACCTGACATCGGTGGCCTAAATGCTAATCATTTATTTTTGTCACTGTCCATGAAACACACAGCAGCAGACAAGTACATTAGTAAAGAACCAAGTTCTTCTTGTGTTTGTGCACCTTTAAATCCCAGTAATTCTTGATGGATGATTCATTCTCAGTTGTTGACATTTCCTAAATGTTCACCACTTATATAAAGTGATTAGAAAACCCTGGGCTGATAACATCTCTTCTCTCTGTGGGTGTGTATGTTTCTAAGAAACTGAGGGCAACCAAGCTAGTCTAGACTCTGGAGTGTGTGTAATCGCGTCTGTCTGCTGACTCTGTGTGCATATACTAATTTGTTTACCTGAAAGCATTGGCCTGTGTGTCTTTTTTGTGTCCAGTTCACAAGTGTATTGGTTGTGAATGTGTGTGCTAATTTTAGGTTTCCGTCTCTGTAAAAGTTAAGACCACATCTCAGCAGCCATGCTGTCACCCAACACAGTCTGCTTTTGTTCTGTACCTCCACGCACATGCTTAAAGACTCACTCTGGAGTTCACAGAGGTGGTTAAGCTTACACTCAGAGAGCTGCCCTCCCAAGGCCTTGATTAGAGCCAAAATACTGAATGACTCAGAGGAAGATTAATATGGCCTAATGAGAACTTTGTGTCTGAAAAGTTTGGCTCTAAATGAAGTGATTTGAGTTTGACAATCCCTGCAGTCAAGAGAAAATTACGTGTTGACATGTAATTTGTTTCCCATTTCCACTTTTATAAGTATTTGAGCACTTTCCCACGAAGCAAAGTCATGTAAGGTTGCCTGTCTGATTTCCTCTGTCCCTTCCTTCTCTCTCACTCTCACCTTCACTCTTTTTCTCTTTTCATTTTATCTCTTTCTCCGTGTCCTCCACTCCTCTGTATCTACACCCGCACCTCCTGTCTGTGTCCAGGCTGTCGAGGCCAGGTGCACACACAGCCGTTCTGTGACAGCAACACCGAGCCATTTTCTGTTTATCCTCAGGAACTTTCTGCTCAGTTGAAACTCCTCTCAAGGACAGAGAAATATGGGAAGATAGAGGTGGGCAGAGACAGAGGAGAGTAAGAGCTAGGTTGCATTAGGAAGTAAGAGAAGTATAAGGTGTGTTTGCATGCTCAGATTTTCCAGTATTTGATGTGTCATACTTGAGAACAGACTACAACAGCACACATTTGCATAAAGGCTCAGAGACGGAAACACACATGCACAGTGGGATGCCGTCATCAGCTTGTTGCAGTGTTACTGGGCAGGTGAGCCATCTGCTGCAGCATGGCAACTGAAGGTGAACTTGGATGAAGTGTTGCCTCATTCAGTCCTTTCCAGTCACTGAAAAAACTTAATTATTTTAGAATAAGATAAAGTGACCTCATACTCACACATACATATTTCTATATGCAATCATTTTAAGCTAATTTAGGGAAAATATGATATCAGGAAATGTGTGGCAAAATGTGCTGAAGCATGCTGTTCTTTAAATAGATCTAATAGGTGTGAGTTTAACATTGAGTGTGTGAGATAATACAGCCATTGTATGGGTTGATAGATGGATAAGTAATGGTTTAAGTTCAGTCTATTTAAGTTACTCAGTCAGCGGGTTGAGCTTTCAGTGTGTGGATTGTTCCCCATCGTCCCATAGACACTTCATAAAACACTCCCAATGAATGATCTGTTTGTGTGAAGAGCGCGTATATGTGTGTGCGAGCGGGGGCGGGTGGACGGATGGATGTGGGGTGACACTGGGGTGGAGAATGTCCCCTCGCTAACTCTTTTGACAGCATAGAGGGCTCTTACACACATATACAAGCACACACATGCACACACAAATATGCATGTAAAGGCTCAGACACACACATGGTAGATGTAATCTGGTGGTCATTATTGCAAACAAGGCAGTGTTGTGTTTTACTGACAAACAGTTCAGTCTCTCTAGTGTGTGTGTGTGTGTGTGTGTGTGTCTGGTTTAAATTATCGCTAGTATCTCCCAGACTAGAGGCCTCCCAGTCTCTCTCCCCACAGGGAAAGGGAAGGGCACCGGCACATTCTGAGTGCAGGAGGTGAAAAGCCAAGTTTTGTAGATATTTTTGATACCCCGTTTGGTTTCAAGGAAGTGGCAAGTTAGGCTAGAACCTGATTTCCATTGCTGTCATGTGTCTGTTAATTATACAACAGAAGTTTTTCCCATCTTTGCTTTCTGTCTTGCATCATTTCCTCCTATTTGCAAACAGCTTATGGATGGTGAATATGTTCTGCGTAGAAGTGTAGAAGGTGTTGTCATGGTTGTAGATGTCCTATCTATTACTATACTGATTAATGTTGTTTAGCTTTTGGCAGTAATACATGGGAACTTGCTTGAAGCCTGTTGTGTATTTAGTACACACAGTTGTCTGTGCAAACACCCCAGTTACTAGATACCAGATGGTGTTTGCTATTACAATATTACAGCTATAAACAGTAATTTCTATAGTAAGGCATTTTGCTGTGAAATGTAGAAAAGTGATTGAATGATATACATCTGAATAAATGTAAGATACATTTATTCGTCAATGAAACATTCCATACATGGCCTTGGGCTCTTACGCAGGAGAGAATACAGTGCCGCTCCTTATTCACACCCATACCAAAACTGCGTTGTGACTTATGTCGTAATATCTTCAGAAATGTCGCTCCCAAGTAAACCTCTTGCATAAGCCCCCAGATGGAGTATTGACAGTATTGAGCACTGAATCTGTTCTACAGGCTTTTTTCAAGAGCATGTGTCTACAAGGTCTTAATTATCGGTATGAATGTGGCTCTCCACCCTCCTTACTTGAATTACCAGTTTCTCTCTGTATGATTAACACATGCATGTTGTAACATTCTTTTTCTATTGCTAATATTGTTTTAGTTGTATTTATTTTATTCTGCTGTGGTGTTGAGACCCATTTGCACCTAAAACCTGACCTGAGATTTCTGCCGTGGTCACAGTGTAAAGAATTACAGAATTGCAATTTAAACTGTGAGAATAAAGCAGTGGACTTTGGCTGTGACTTAAGTCCTGCATACAAGGAGACGAACGTGACTCAGACCCCATGACTCAGACCTTAGTTTATTCAGTTGTTTGTGTTGCACACAGTTATTGCAGTGGAAATAGGAACCTCTGTCCTCTTTACTGTGAATGATTAACCATGGCATCAGACTTTTTGCACGTTGTGATCATATGCTGACGTGATGCAAGTCCATACTGTTGATTGGGTTTCTTGATTTAATTGTTGTAAGTTGCAGTTACTACTGCCACTGCTTCTCTGTTCTGCATACCCTAAACCAAAAAGCAGTGAATTTAGTTCACTGGTAGAGATCCTAGTAAATCCTTTCTGTCTATCTGTCTGTGGAATGTGTGTCAGACCAGAAAGGAAGATTAGAGAAAAATTGGGGCACCAGAGCCCGGAAAAGAGCAAGAGTGGGCTCTAGGGTAATCTATTCTCTCTCTCTCTCATTCTCTCTCTCTCTCTCTCGCTCTGGTCATCTTATGACACGCTTAAACCCCCTCGTTGGGGGCTTTAATTGCATAGATTCTGGGCAGCGGACTCATAGCTGCTGTTGAGCTGTTACATGCTGTGTGGAACAATATGCATACATTGGCTGTGAGTGCATGAAGCCCCATATTGGTAGTTCTGTTACAACAAGTGATGATTTTGAGGGGTTATTTGTTTGCGACACATTTGATGCATTGAATGGTAATGAGGCGGAAATAAAATGGCACTTGTGGTGATTTATATTGTGGTCACAGATTTAGCCTTACATCAAAAGCTTGTGCACTTACACATAGCAGAGATCGTACATTTTGCCTTAATACACTTAATCCATCATTCTGACTGTTCCCCTAAACATGCAGCTCTAACGACATAGTGATGATCAGATGTTAACTTTCTGTTACTTTATGTGGGAAACATTAAGACAGAAGGGGCTGTGGAGTCTTTTTATTATTGAAATGAGTGAAGTAGTTTCTCTTGAGACAACACTGTGAAGCATTTCTCAGTATTCAGTCACTAGAGATGGCATTTGCAAGGATGCAACAAAATGCTGTATTTCCATCATGCACTTTCCCATGGGACATTCTCCATTTCTCTTTGAGCATTTATTTCTGTCCTGACTTTGACCGCACATTGAACTTCCCAAATGCTTACCGACTGGATTAACTCAGGCACCATGTTAACATTATGGTACTACATTCGGAGACATCAGAGCCGAGGGGTGGGAGCAGAGGACTAAGCCAGTGCAGAAAGAAACCAGAAAGAGAGAAAACTAAACCGAGCACAGAAAGATCGGAGCGCACAATAGAGAACTAGATCAGAGAGAGAACGGCTTAAAATAAGAAATCAAAGGAATACAGTAGAATAAAGGGGAGGGGGTGCAATTCCTCCATGACCTACATTTGCATTGCAATCTGTAGCTGCAGCCAACATGTGCAGTTATGACATAGCACTGTAAGAGTACAGTAAGCCAGTTAGCATAAATTACCATATCAAGTCTGCCTGGAGACTGTTTGCTAGCTCGGGATGTCTGTCTAGAGACCACCCTGATACTTTTCTCTTGTACTCCTCCTTGTGTGGCTTGTGAATCCTAGAGATCAAACTACCATGCAGTGCTCTTCTTCTTAATAGTCTCCAGGCAGAAGTGTCGTGCTGTTTAATTTCTCTGATTGAACACTGTGACCCATGCTGTAGACATCAGCAGACATCTGGCTCCTTCTTGTGTGAAGCCTGTACTGCAACCATCCTCATTTAGGTCTTATTTTGGGGGCTTTTCTGCCATCAGTGTATTATTCAGAAAATGAAACACCTGCTCACTTAGAATCATCCTTAAAATCTGGGACTATATCTATGAAAAGGAACATGAATGTCCTCAGAAACACTTCAAACTGAAGTATGTAACACCGCCTAACCACACTTAAATCCACACTGATTTTATTTCACAGCTGCAACCAAATGTGTTTGACTACAATTACAAAACGGCAGCAGTCCAACAGTAGGCACAAAATAATCTAATAGAGAAAATGTTTTGATGTTGGCGCCCCAAGACATGCTAGATGTAGTGCCTACATCATGGGACAGATCGTAGATGCAGAATGTTGATAGTACTAATGATGATGTATTGGGCAAATGGAAATCACCTTCTCTCCGTAAATAAGGACTGAATGTGCAGCAAATGTGCAAGATGAGAAATAACTCGCACAGTGCACCACAGAGTGTGACAGGAAAAAGGATGGTGGCATTTTGTAGACGAGACCAATGCATTCTTGTTATCTTAATTGGTTCCCATCCATTGCTTTAGTCTCCATTCAGACCACAGTGCTGTGAAACAGAAACGGTGAAAGGGGGGAGAGTGACAGAGGAGGGATGCAGAGATACAGTAGCTCTGTAGGCATCTAAATGAGAAAGAGAGAGAGAGAGAGAGAGAGAGAGAGAGAGAGAGAGAGAGAGAGAGAGAGAGAGAGAGATGCACGGAGCAATGGGTGCATTTATCGGCTATCTTTTCTTGTTTATCTGTGGCCTCGAAACCTCGTTAGCATTCACACTGCAGAACCACACGGAGGTGCCATACTGTCGCACTCAAATGACTCCTCTTTGTCATCTATACTCTCTGTCCTCCCCTATATCTTCTGCCCTCCTCACTACTTCACATCCAAGTTTTTAACAATAAAGTCAACATATATACCTTTTCCTACATTCCCCTGTCTTTGCTGCCTCCCTCTCCCGCTCTTCACGACACATTTTAAAAAAGCATTATGTCAACACTGTAAAGTTTAGCAGGAATTTTGTACAGCGCTCATTAGTATTCAGGGTGCAGCTCTAGAGTGGCACACTGACACACTTATTGTTACCAGCCTTGGCTCTGTATAGTGTACATCAGAACAAAACAATTAAGTTTCTTTGAAAGCACTAGCTCTCTAAATCATCTCCATATACAGCACTCATTTATTCATTCATTAATAGTGAGATGACAGAATAGAGTGAAGGAGTGGAAAAGGTAGTGTGAAGAGAGAAAGAAGGCAAGTGAGTTGGAAGACAGAGAAAGTAAGGGATGGGATGGGAATAGTAGAGGACACTGGAAGGGCAGCAGAGAGAAAGAAGAAACAAGATCATGGCAGATAGGGAGGAGAGGGAAGAGGAGACAGGAGGAGATACAGCCTTCAGGAGAGGAGAGTAATGTAAAGGAGAGGGTCTCATGCATTACTATTCAGGATGCATTTCACTGCATTGCAGTGGCACACTGACACACATACTACAGTTTTCTCTATTGGTTCTTTAAAAGAATACAGACTGTGAATATCTTTGTAGAACTGCAGTCAGTATCACGATCTGCTTCATTGTTGGTCTGTTGCCAGTGTTGATGAATATTGTCACTGAGCCACACATCCTGCTGTCATTCACAGTCTGCACAAAGACGCTCAGACGTCAACCGGCAGTTGTTTTATGACTCATTTTACTATGATGCAAACCAGTGGCAAACAGCGTCATGGGTTTGTACCTGGCTAATGATCTGCCTCCGTCTTTTATCTCCTGTCAGTGTTCAGTGCATATGGTGCTATGAAGTAAGCAAAGGGGCTGTTAAAATGTATAATGGTTAGTAGTTTACAGTCCTCACTAGTGTGTATGTCTAAATAAAACCAGATAATGCTTGACTGGTTGCTACAACACAAAGTAAATTCAGATTTCACCATGAAATTCCTCAATTTTGAGACCTTCATATAACTAAGAATAATGTTATTTCCAGTATACTCATCAACTTAACTATGTCCCAGAACAGGAAAACCTTTTTTTCCAGCTGTATACTTAAAGAATTTTTTACATTATCTGAAAATAGTCCTCATCATTATATTCTCTCTCCTGCTCCTCCTCTCTTTCAACACCTCTTCTGCCTGCTCATCTTCTCTTCCTCTCTCTCTCTATCTTCTTCTTCTTCCCTTCTCCTGTCTGTGGATGACAGCTGTTGGGAGCTGTAGTCAGACAGTCCAGAGTTTTTTGTGTGTCAGCGCTGGTCACACTGCAGCAGGTGCGTGTGTGTTTGCTCGCCCACACGTTTGCATGTGTTGGTGCCCATTGAGGCCAGACTTGCTGACTGTCAAGTGTATGTGTGTGCATTTGTGTGTGTGTGTGTGTGTGGGTAGACAGGGTGAGCTGACTTTCTGTCATCAGCTATTGATGAATGAAGAGGTGAGATGGTTCTCAAGGAGGCCAGGGCAGCCATCAGAGCAGACTATAATAAGCCGTTAACCTTGCAGACCATGCAGATACTATCCCCACATACCTCCTTACTTAACCCCTTTACCTGGTATGAATAGTATGGTAGATTTAGAGATCATTTTTGGTCGTTTGGTCATTTAGACTTTATTCCAGCTGCCCTCAGGTTCCAGATTCATTAAAAGTAGTCACATCCGCCACTTATTTTATTGTTAATTGAAAAATGTAATTGTAGACTTACAGTGAGCTACCAGACTGACAGAGCAGAAATATAAATCAATGAATGAAATCCTAGCCTGTTTCTGTGCTATGTGGGTGGCTCCATCTGGGCATGCCAACTGCTCAGCTAGTGTGTGTGTCTGTGTGTGTCTGTGTGTCTGTGTGTGTGTGTGTGTGTGTGTGTGTGTGTGTGTGTGTGTGTGTGTGTGTGTGGGTGTGTGTGTGTGTGTGTGTGTGTGGTATGTTTTCAAAGACATCATGCTAAGAATCTGTAAAATGATTCAGATCTTATGAAGACAGTAACGCACTTCAGCAGTTTTTTGCCACACTTAATAGTTTGTTTACAAAAAGTAGTGACTGTTAAAGAAATTAGGGTACATTATATTTATTAGATTAAAAAGTCAATTCTTACATTACTTCATCAACACTGAAACACCAAAACAACAGCTGCAACAAACAATAACTATAAGGCATAGCTATTATCTAATAAGAAGTGGGACAGTCAGCCTGTTCACTCTGCAGAGTCTCAGCATGTTAAAACTTTATTCTGGGGCCATTCTTCTCTCCATGATGACTTACATTGATTCTTCCCATTGAATTTGCTCTGATTTCTAACACCTGGAATAGTTTAAGTCAGAGATTTGACTTAACTCCACCTGTGCCTACTGTAATTCTTGCACATTGACAGTAAAACTGTCAATGTGATCACCAGTTGTTGCTCACAAAGTGGTCTGACAAGACAGCCAAAACAGATTAATGACAGCAGCTTTGTGTTATCACCTTTATTAGCTGGAGGCAATGGAAACTTGGCTTCTTAACATTACTGCTAGATAACACGCAGCCATGCAAACACGCATCATTATTTTGGAAACATGCCACCGCTCATTTTTCGGTGTAACTCCTCCCAGCTTTGTTCGATTGGAGCCCAACACGAAGAGGAAAAGATGCGTTCCTAAATATAGCCAGCGTAGTGTAGATATAGCCTTAGTGTTTTCTCCAGCTCTCTAATTAGCTGGTGAACAGATCTCCTTACCTCTGTCCAGCTGGGTAAGTGCATGTGTGTGTATCCAGCTGTATGGTCTCCAGTCTCTTATCAGTGTAACCACTGGCCCGTGGTTAACAGCGACCATCTGGTGCCCATACAGAGTTGGTTTTTAGCTAGCAAGCCTCTCTGATCTTCATGTCAAAATTACCCCAACCAAATCCCACTCCCTCTCTCTTTCTTTATTTCTCCTTCTCCCCTTTTGCCTTTAAGTGCTATTCCTCCTCCTCTCTCTGTTTCTCTTCTGCCTTGTATATGAATGTATTTTTTTTTACTTTTACCTTTCTTCTCTCCCTTCTTCCTTCTGTACTCCTCCCTAAATCACTCCTATTTCTCTCTTCATATCAGATTTCCCTCTGTTCTCTAATGACAAGCTGAGATCTGTGTAAAGGTTCAGACTGGCCAAGTGTGTTCACACTTTCTTTAGTGGGTTTAGCAGAAAGCACAAACTGTAGGCTCTACATGAGTACCTTTTTAGACTGATGTATCATTTTAATAAATGAAGGTGTATTCTAAGTATGACAGGTTAAAGAAACTTAGCAATAAGTCAGAAGTTTTAGGCTGGATAGTTGGCAATTTGGGATACATAGAGAGAGGTAAGTGTGCTACAGCCCAAGGTAGAAGCAAAGTCCCACTATGTAATAACAATAAAGGTGTGCTATGTGAGAGTCAGAGTTGTGTGAACATGGTTCATGGTAGTGTTGCACGGTATACCGGTACTAAAATAGTACCGCGGTACTAGAGTATTCCAAACAGTACTATACTGCATTTGGAAAATAGTGGTACTTTGAAATTGATTCAATTCATTAATTTAGTTAATTTATTTTACTCAATTATGCACACAAACGCCTTTCTTGTTCTTATTGGAGCACAGATTGCACAGGTGGTGTGTATGACAACACCTGTATCAACATTCACAGCTGGCGCATGTGAAAAAAGACAAGAGAAAGTCTGCCTCGCAAAGGGAGACAACACGAGACAACACAAACTTGGTGGGACATTTGAGTTACCAAACCGTGACGTCTGTACCGAGGTACTTACCAAACCATGATTTTTTTGGTACCGTTACACCCCTACTATTTATTGTTCTAAAGGTTTGTATCCAAAAGGATTTTTCCTTAGGAAAAGTACCGAAGAGTATCGAAAAGTATCGAAATTCATCTTGGTATTGGTACCAAAACAAAGATTTTGGTATCGTGACAACACTAGTTCATGGTACTCCTGTTCCACCTGTATTTATGGTTATTTACCAAGTGAATTAATTACAAGACTAGCCAAAAATAAACAGTGGTTTCTCACACAGGATGTCTTAACCATGGACCAAGAGGCTACACATCATTATGAGCACTAGTTAAATGAAAGAATCCCTTTTTGCTGCATTTTATCAATACATTAACCTTTTTATCTACTGCCCTTTTAAAGTCCTTTATCTGCTTTCTTACAAAATGCATGAAAACCACACACACACACACAGACACACACACACACTGCGTCAGCACAGTGTGACATTCCCAGGAACAGTCTGGAAGGGGGTTGAGGACAGAGACAGACTTGGCAGCTCAACATCAAATTGCTATACTATCTCTGTCACTTTGTCACACACATAGACACACACACACTGACAGAAAACTATCACCTCTGTCACAAATGTCCTATGACTATTGAAACTGTAGTTCCCACAGAAAGCTGAAATATCACAGACCAAGAGAAAAAGTCTTTGTAGGACATAAATGAAAAGTAGCGGTTTGTTGGTTTTACAACCTGATACAGAGAGAACTGATGAACAGCTGCAAGACAGTCCATTGACTTTATACTGTCTACCCTTTACTATGGGACAATAGTAATTGGTTAGGTCTGATAAGGTTGGTGTTTTTTGGAATGCTACCTAAATCCTGTGTGGACCAGAAATACTGTGAACCATTAAAATTTCTTGAAGTTTCTCGTGCTGCCTCCTGGGTCACTAGGTTTGAACAAAGGCATCAGTTAAGCATCGTTTGTACACCGATGCGCCAAAGAGCCAAGCTTATGGTGCTATAGTGTATGTGTGTGTTATTGACTGGTTAAGTGTTGGTGGTGCAGGGATAATTACAAGCCTCCAAAACAACCGTGTCACACAGCAGCTATTTCTACTGACAGCCAGCTATGCCACTACACACACACACACACACACGAACACACAGCAGCGGTCTGGCCATGCACTGAAGCAATCGAAGCTTGCTTTTGTGCCTGTCTGTGTGTGTGTGTGGTAGACAACTGGTGCTGCCAATGGAGCTATTTCTATCCAGGGGTCACTCGGTGCTAGACAAAGTAGACGATGTGTGTTAGCAGCCACTTTATCCTGAGAGCAACAGAGCGACTTTCCACAAACAGGGCAGATTGGCCTGATATCCACTTTTGGCCAGCACCCTAACCCTTAACACTTCTCTGACTGCATGTCATGTGTGGGCTTGTGGTGGGCGATACGGTTGAAATCGATATCATGATTAATGAGAATTGTATTTTTTTTTAAAATAATATCACAATATGGCAAAAACGTGCAAAGACATTGAATCAGTACAACCACACGCTGCTGTACTGTGCATTATATTGGAGTGCATGTGTAGGGTATGTGTGTGAATATGCTTCCTAAAGGGTATGACAGGTCACTGACTTTATACATGGCAGAAAACTAAAGGGGCCTAACTGCCTTTAGAATTTTTTTAATTTTTTTTTTTAAATGGAGGTATTGCAATAATCTTACAAAATCTGACTTGAGTGTGAGCTGGAGTTTAATCTTTTTATCACACCCATAACGGCACACCTGTGTATATAGCCAAGAGCAGATTTTGGTGGGTGTGTAGGTGGTTATTGGCAAATGAATAAAGAACCGAAGCTCTTCTTTTGAAACCATTTGCTACATGACTCTACAGTAATAGCCAAATGAAAAACATTTGCAGCCCTGAAACCTACTTGTTTTTTTTTTCTTTTGGCAGCGTGGCCTCCTTGTGGCACTGTGGCATCTATCAGCCACACCCTTTTAGAATAACAAGTACTCATAGTAAGGGTGAGATGGGCAGAGGGATGGATGGATAGGATGACTAAACAAGTCAACGCAGGAATGAATGGGAATTATGGTGTTGTATAACAGAAAGGTCTTTTATGGCATGTAGTAGCCACACCCTCTGCAATAACAAGCACGCACAGTGAAAGTGGAATGGATAAATGAATGGATAGAGGGGAAAAACTGAGGTCATAATGGGCTCAATGGGACTGACATTAAATTTTGTATTGTTGAAATGTTTCAGAAAGTTGTAATTAAACATCTAGAACAGCTTAATTCACTGTGATGCTGTCTCTGTGTTACATTTTGTCTCTGCAAAGCACAGTGAGCAGCTGAGACTTAAAAGTACAGATGCTGTTCCACTGGTTTAGTGTTGGAGTAGAGCAAAGGGTAGATATTTTGCCACTGTGTTGAACTGATTCAGTCTGGCAGCCACAGGCAGCCACAAAGAGACAGAAGCAGAGAACTTGTCTAATAGGGCCACATCTTGCAAAACTGACATCAAATATCTATGAAACTTATTTAAACTTAGGAATACACACAAGAAAACACTTTATCCACTCAACATTTCTTCACACATGATCATGGAATTTAGACGTTCAGTAATTCAGAACATATGCTCCAAACTTTGAGCCCATCTTCTCCCCACTCCTGCTCAGCCTGAGATTCACAGTTCACATGGGGTAACTCTAAAAAAAATCTCACACCAGTATAAGGTGTTGAGGAGTCTGGTCCTGGTGCAAGCATTTTCACAAATCTGTTGTTTATTAATCATTTTAGTTGGCATATTAACTCTAACCATTTGAAACTAAAGTTATAATTTGAAGCTTTGTCTCAGTTTATTCATTTTATTCCTGGTCTTTTTTATACCACTCCAGTTATCATGAGTGAGTGTTGTAGGCCAAATCAGCACCCTCTTCTCAACTGTTTTGTCCAGTCTCTGATGGAGAAAAATACGTGTGTGTGTGTGTGTGTGTGTGTGTGTGTGTGTGTGTGTGTGTATGTGTGTGTGTTGTGAATCTGAGTGTGAGTGAGTGACAGTTCTGTGTGTGTGTCTCTGCATGCAGCAAGGACTGTGCTGACAGCAGAATGGCTTGCTCTGTTGGTGGGGATTCACACTTCACATCAGATCATCACAATCAAACTGTCTGTAACACACACACACACACACACACACACACACGAAACCACGCAACTGAGAGTATCACTGGGCTTCTCATGCACTCAACAGAATGTCGCAAGCACCCCACACAGTTTCATGCAAGATCTCTCTGCCCCCATCTTCGCTCTCTCTCTCATGCACGCACACACTCACAGTGGTGCCTCAACCCCACAGAGAAACCCACCAGTCATACTGAGCAGCCAGACAATAGTTCTGTCAATCAACGTCAGGGCCCTGCTTAGCTGTCGAGCCTGAGGCCTTCCAGTGGACAGCTAGTTAGCCTGTGTGAAGGAAACTGAAATTAGCCTCTAGCACATTTACAAGGCTCCAGCTCCAACTTCCCTTCACTGCTCTTGACCTGAATATGTGTGCAGTTCGTAACTATGTTTCACACTGATTCCCACAGTGGGGCAGAGAGTGGGGCAGTGAGTGCATGTTACAGATGTTTTATTTATGAAGTCCTGAAACTTTTTTTTTCCTGCAGTCAGTAGACTCTCAGTGTAGTGGGAAATCAATTAAACATTATCAAGCATTATACCTGAACAGCACCACTGTATACTGATTTTTTTTTTTTTACTAAACACCACAATATCAGTATTGTGACAATATTGTTGGGTTGACTGTTGGTGTGTACAGAAAATGACACCATTTTAGTGTAATGCAGCCTTTAAAATCAGGAAAAGATAACACTAATGACATAATGATAAACAAAGCCTGCTTTACATTCAGGTTTTAGATGTACAGCAACCTTCAAGGGGTGCAATGAATTGTAGTTGCATCTTTTCACATACAAATAAATAAATGAGAAATTAAGATACCTATTTTATAGCAGGCTGAGTAGCTGAAGCGGATATGATACATTTCTTTATTTATAATCAATGAAAATTATTGTCACTTAGTATAGTTAGTTGAAATATGTTTGTTACATTCTGAATCACAGTGTGAATTTGCCCTTTAGCCTTTATCCCTGGCTTTTCTAGCCCCCATCTTATTGTCAAGTGTTTGAGCACTCTTTTATCATTCAAAGAATATTTTCCTCTGTATAGTTTGACCCCCACTAATATTTTCTCTATATCCCATCTTTCTCCAATGAGTTGTAGTGATACTGATTAATATCTGATGTTTGGTTGTGTTGATGAGTGGATGATTGTAGCAATTTCCACATTAAAGCTCATGTATATGTAATTATTTTTTTTGTCTTTTTTATGTCTTTCAGGTGGGACCAAAGACATTGGATCAGCGTTGACCAGGATGTGTATGCGACATCGCAGCATAGAAGCTAAACTAAAACAGTTCTCCATGTAAGCCACATTTTTTACCCTTTCTTTGTCTCTCTTCAACTAGAGTACTACTGACATTTACTAACATACAGGATATGATATGATATGTCCCATCTGCAATTTTGATGAATGATTGTCTGGGATGTAAGAGGGGCTGGGTGTGAGCTGGGATTTAATTGGAGTTACCATGTCCATAAGCCCCATAACTGTGGTATTACTGAGCTAAAAGGGGATTATTAACAGGGAGTTCTAATGTCCCATAAACATCCCTTCTACACACACTCACACCCTGCCAGTTTGGAGTGAGGCAACATTTGCTTATAATTAGATTTTTGACAAAAAGTTGTTAGCAATACAGAGCTTTTTTTAAATGTTCAAAGATAAGCATTTAAAGTTTATTTCTTTTTGTAGTGTTTCCTATATCATCAAGTCACAGTTAGTGTATTTTGACCCAAGTTGCTTCCCTCACAGTGCAGCTCCAATAAAATGGTCTCTATTTAAATTGTTATTTCACCATATCCTCTGTGTCTTGACATTTTGTGTATGTGTGGGTGAGGATGGCCCTTGTTGCGGAATGCTGGGAAGAGACGATTTGTCTGGTCTTATCTATAATGTTTCAGTGTAGTCTCACACACACACACACACACACACACACACACACGAGACAGACAAGGGGCTCTCTAATTTCGGGTGGCATTTCAGCAGAGATTCCACTCGGATCTCCATAGCAGGGGCTGTACACAGGGGGGCTGTGGCCACCACCCACCTACTGGCACACACACACACACACACACACACACACACATACACACACTTTGGAGAAATGTCTGCAAGAGGGAGACATCTAATTTTAGTTTCATGCCTGCAGCTGCCTACCTCTCACACTCTCAGCCTCTTCAACACACTCACAAATACATCTCAAATACAAGACGGACACAGTTGGGTAATGATTGACAGACATGACTGCATAAGCTTCTTACTTCCTCCTGTGACACAGTCAGACACAGGCAGACCTTTTCTTCTCTCAGTCTGTTTTTCTCCCTTTCTCTCTGCCTGTTAATGATTGACAGACAAGACCGTACAGACAGGCAAACCAGACCTAGATATTTATATGTCTGACAGTCTGTCTGCGACTGTCTAATCAGATGACAGATATACTGACAAACCCTGCAGAGCAGCTCTGGTATTTTACATTTAAAAAATAAGGTTGCTCAGCCATATAATTGGTGATTAAAACATATTTTGCATACACATCAAACCCAAGGAGTTGGTGTTTTAGATGAATTCCAGGAGTGAAAAGGTTAGTCTTAAATATCTGCTTATTAAAGGTTTAACTAATCAGGCCATTGCTGCGTGTCATTACCCCTCCCTATCTCAACTTTCCCGTCTCTCTCCAGCTGCAATATAACAAAGGCAAAAAGCCCTAAAAATAACCTCTACAAAAAAAAAAAAAAAGTAATTATCCTGGTGTTTTGCAGGGGCTTCCTGGAGGGTCTGATCAACCCTTTACAAGAACAGATGGAGGAGTGGAAAAGAGGAGTCAACACGTTGGACAAGGACCATGCTAAAGGTAAGACAAACAAATGTGAACACATACATAACTATAACTTGCTGATCCAGATATTCATTTGACTTTGTGATACATCCCCAACCGTTATTATTGTTTTATTATTATTATTATTATGAAGGTGTTTGCATGGACATGAATAACCCGTTTATGAACCTTATTCTGGTTATGATCCAACTCAGGATATGATGTTTGCATAAGCACAGAGAAATCAGGCTATTTATATGCCCTGTATACAGGAACAATACTAGTGATCTGGTTACTGATTACATAAGTTTATTAGCACAGGTGCCCTGATGTTTGGAAAAACAAACCAGCAATGGGAGATGAGAGTGACAGGAAATACTAAACACTACACTGTACAGTTGCTATCACTTTGCAACCTAGCTGCTAATTTCTGTTAGGCTCCGATTGCCAACACCTGCCTGCTATGAGCACATCCGCGTCTCTCTCTGTCTCTCACTTATCTAACGATATTCCTGAAAGCAGCCACACCACTCTTATATCACTGTTCTCCACACTGATGCCAGCCTGTCACTGTCACAGTGTATAGGACAGGGAGCAATGGATGAAGATTTGCAGGCTCTCTCATTACTGAAAGACAAAACCCACTTTCTTCATTGCTCCAGAAGTGAGATGCTCTCACAGCTGCCATTTTCTTGTATTTTTGTTACGTCACTTGGCTAATGCCGCACCTGTTCAGGTACTCAGCAGCTCTCAATTGCCTTGATTAAATGTTTGTATGCACCAGTATCCTGGTTCCTCGTTAACGGGTTGAATGGGCTTATCCAGGTTTTTAAAATGGGATATGGTGTTTACATGCTCAAAACATAAACAAGGTACTCCAAAAAACCTGATCATAAACTCGTTATTCATGTCAGTGTGAATACACACAATGACTTTAAGCATAGGTTGACATTTAGGTTGTTGTACCATTTTTGTTTTGTTGTTTACTGTCCCACAAATTATGACTAAGTGTATAAAAACTGAACGTCAACACCAAGTTTTCACACAGTCATTTACGTTTTTTCCCTTGTCCATCTGAACCAGAGTATAAAAGAGCCCGGCAAGAAATAAAGAAGAAGTCCTCGGACACATTGAAACTTCAGAAGAAAGCAAAGAAAGGTAAAAAAATGCCAACATTTTTTATTTTAATTAACAAAATAACTGCTAAATACATTATATCGGATAATAGTGGAGACAAATCTTGTGCCAACAATCTTGAACTAAATCTTGTACTAGTAAAATCTTGACTACATAGTATGAAAACCAGAACAACGTCATACTACACAATATACAGTAGATTTATTATCTTTATTGTGCAGGACTAAAACTAGCAAAGTATTCATTCTTAATGAGCATTGTCTGCTAAACTCAGTAAATATAACCATGTCAATTGTCTGTCAGAGAATGTCTTCAGATTCAGTTCGTGTACAAGCAAACAAGAACAAGTTTTTGTTATCCTCTATCAGTGTGCAACGTAATCAAAAGCATGAAACATGATTCTTTTATGCCCCTCATGCTAAAAGATAAGCTGTATACATATAGCTTAAGCAAAGTAAAAAAAAAGGCTTGGCTTCATGAAATTCTCAGTCAGTACTTTTCCCATATATGCCATCACAAGCCAGCCCACAGGAAAATGTGGTTTTTATTGACCTCTATGAGAATTATCAATCATCTGGGTTTTCTGGGGGGTTTTTGGACACCGATGCAGCTAAATTTAGAAATCTTTGGTCAGCATGCTGTGTCAAGAAGTGTAGATCAGGACAGAAGAAAGAAAAACAGCAACTCATCTATTGGTGAAAATTGGTTTTACTTAAACGATGTGCACCTGTGCTTTGGGAATATTTTAGTTTAGTTTGATTTGCTGTACTGGATTTAAGACCTCTATCTGCAAGGACTAATAGATACATCTGATTATTGAAATCATAAAAAGGTTAAGCCGTAGTAACAACTTGTGAAGGAAAATACCATGTTTTATTGGAAAACATCCAAATTGTATATATGAGGTTTTCATAAGACAGCACTGATGTGTATAGGAGAAGTTTGTCCTTACTGATTAGACTTGTGCAGATCTAGTAAGGCTAAACATTACCTTACTTGGTAAACAGTCTCTGAGAGGGCAGGGGCTTTCTCCCTCTGCAGTTCTCTTGGCTCGGGCTCTACATACGCATTCACCTACCTAGAGTAAAAATGACATGCGCAAAAAAGGAATTGGATGAATATGCTTCCAGTATGTGTAGGGATGTTGATCGTTTCAGGTTTGATTCAGTGGATGCCTCACATTCCTAAAGTCAACAGATGTTCAGGTCAGGAAAAAGTAAAACAAACAGGGCAGGGGTTCTTCTTACTCCTACTACGCAGTAGATTTTAATAGTAATCTTTACTAATACTGTTGTGTAAGACTTGTGTCATTGCCCTTCAGCTGTTTGCATGACTTTGACAATCGTTAACACTGCTGGCATAAGCTTAAGATGGACCACACAATTTGTTAGCACTAGCATTGCTGTCATGTTGCCCCCCATTTTGCTTTGATTTACTAAACTTGTCCAGCAAATTTCGATTCTTTTGAAAGACATTGTGAAATCTAAATTCACTGATCAATGGACCAGTGTACCAGTTAGGAAAGAAACAATAACCCTGATGCCATTTTTCAGATTTTTTCATTTGTTTGTTGATATTGATACACCATTTGTTTAGGATACTGTTTATCAGATGATGTCATCTGTAGAAAACAAAACCTGATGATATTTGGCATTTATTTAATTGTCAAAGTGGCAAGTAATGTAACTGGTAGTTACTGCAACTGCTTTAAAGTCCTGCGATACTTAAATGAGCATCCAGACACACAAGACTGCACCTTTAGGTGATGCATTAGTGTTAAGTGCTGGCACTCTTTCAGTTGACTTGGATCTTTTTCCCCTTTTCCTTTCCCCATGTGGTTCTGATACCATCCTACTCCTTATGCTGCACTGCAGCTGATAATCTAGGTAAGTCAGTTTGTGGAATAGACACACTGTCCAGGTTGTTGCTTACGCTATAATGTTTAATCAAGCATATTGGTTGCATTGTGAAGAAGCCACCATAGATACGGAGTTTTATGCAAAGATCAAATATGTTTGGATGCTGCTAAGTATTGGCATGCTTGATTCCTCTCCACCGACATGGCAGCTGTTGTTTACAGTCTATACTTACCACTCCACATTGGCACATTAAGAGGGTCCATCTTTTTTACTGCCTCTTCCACATCCTCTCCTCTGTTTTCTTACGGTTCCTCTCACCCACTGTCTGTAGTTCTGGGTCAAAGGCTCCATGTTGTGAAGCAGCTGAAGTAATGAAGTGTTCTTGAAAAGGAAATTAAACAAGGAGCAGAGGTGTGCTCCATAACTGAGCCTTTGCTCCGACCCACTCGAGGGTGGAATTAGAAAAAAAGAATTTCTTCACTGAACCAGTGTCACAGTAAAAAGATGCTGTGGCCTGAAGAAGAAAGAGAGGAAAGGAGGTGAAGTGGAGGCCTCAGTTGACTTTAGATACACTCAGGTGCTAAGTGGTCCAGTGGGTGGCTCCTTCTGCTTTACTGGTCCAGTCCTGTAGCTTAATTTCTACTAGCTGTCTGTCTTTTTTTTTTTTTTTAATCAGCTCTGTGTTGTCCGCCTTAAGTGTGGTCCATGCTGGCAAGTTTCTGTCCCTTTGCTCTACTCACACACACATGCACCTCATCTTTAACAAGCCACCTAGTGATGAAAAGAAAAACAAGTGTAGTGTTGTCAGAACAAAACTTCAAACTTGACTTCAGAAGTAATGCTTTAAATGCTTTTAGATTATCTTTCCTTTCACTACAACCTGTCCACGCTGAAGAATTGTAAATGGAAAGTCAATACAAGCCTACAGCAACCAGTGTGACATCGGTTGATGCTTTATTGCAGGAAGCAAGCATTAGATTGTTGCTGACAAATAGGACATTAAAAGATATTACCACCCTTGTTTTCTATAAATTGGAAAATAATTTCATTTTTTTGGCAGCCATCTCTTATTCACCCATTTTAGGACTTCTCCACTTGAGTGAACATACTCCCACCTAACTTTATCCAGCTGCACCTGTTCCACCCTAAAACTCTGTGAACTCTGCACCGCAGAAATACTCACAAACATTTCATCAAGTTCAGGAATAGGCTACTAGTGTTAGTCACACTACTCAAAAGAAGAGTAGAGAAATAACATCTGTCTGCGTGTGTTGGTGAGTGTATATCTCATGTTTGATATGTGTCTTGTGAGGGTGTTTTCCTGACCTGCGACCCCAGCCGTGCTAAGTAACAGCCTGTGACTGCAACCTAATGTAATCATTGGTCATGTGAAGGCTGAAGAAGCTAATCTCATTTCCATGTGTGTGAGTGTGTGCACATGTGTCTACATGTGTGCAGACTGTGCGGACCCTCACCATATTTATCACGGCTTAGTCACTGAACTTCTGGTAAGTTGAGTTTGGTAAAAACAACTGTAGAATATCAGTAAGACTTTAATAGAGCGTACAACACAGCAAATCTAATAGAAGGAAACTCTGTTTTGCTGTAAGGTTTTTTGTTTACACACAACAGCACTTCTCGTCCTCACTGACCCGGCTGTTGTGTTTGAAGTGACAATGAGCAAATTAGCTACCAATCTAATTAACCTACAAAGTCTACCTAACAAAATGATGTCACTTATCTGAACTGACAGGTAAAGTGTACAATAGGGTGTGTGTTTTGGTGGTGCCATATCTTGGAGACAATGCGTTGGTTCATTCAAGACACGCCAACATGACATCTACAGTATCATCACTTAGTCATCCTCAGGGAGGGAATCCAAAAAAAGCAGTCCTCACTACGTGTCACAAGCACTAGTTAAGCACTAGTCCTTAATTAAGCACTGAGCGGCTTGTGAAATAACTTTCAGGGCGGATTTGTTTACTATGCAGTCAGTACCCATTGACCTTCAGTGAACCTCAGTGTTTGTCTGTGGTTGAAGAGAAAGAGGAAGTAGCAATCAGGGCCTCGTCATTCACATAGTTGCACAAGCACAGATGCTCAAGTTATGGCACAGGCCAATGTGTTCCATTCAGCACTAACAACCTCTTTGCTTACCACAAGTTGACAACTCGTGCCAGGATGTGCCTGCATTGTCTCCGCACACATGTGTGTCCCTGTGTCTGTGTATGTGTGTTTATGTACTCCAATCCCTGCAATTATGTCTTTTACATCAACACTGATGTCTGTCTCAAGCTGATTGAGTAACGATAATGGCTTTTGGTTGGATATTAAAGATATTTTTCAGTCTATATGTGGTTAGTTGATAGTAGTTCATACTGTTTACCCTTTATGGGTCAGTTTCCACATGAGCTAGTATCATGAGCGTACGCATATTTAGAATTGATGGCCTCGTGATTCACTTTAAAGGGCTCCACTCAAATATCAATGACTCAGTTTGTTTGCATTTGCGGACAAGAGTCAAACTTTCTCACGTAATTAAGTAAGTGAAGGGATAAAGTGTTTCTTGATCGGTCAGCCTTTAACAGAAGTTCACAAGGAAGTGGTGTGACACTGTTTGTGATAATGTTAAGCGTTACTCAAGATACTCTCGGGCACTACCAAAACAGCAACAAAAAAAATATTTGGCTTTCCACCCGTCTCAGACAAAGTGCCTCAACTTTCAGCAGCGTCTTTCCAAACCCACTGCGGTTATGTTGAGAATACAGCCTGCCAAGACTTGAACTAGTGGGAGAAAACCAGAATACAGCGTGCTCCCTCGTTTAAGTGGATGCCAAGGAGACACCACATTTAGGCCGACTGAGGCCTAAAGTTTATTGAAAACAAAGTTGTGATGTGACAGGAATATTTCTAATTGTCACATTAACGTGTATCTCAGAGCATCACAACAGAGCCTATACTCACTCAAAGCATATTTCGTTACCATGGCGTTGTTCCATAAAGCCCCAGTGCCATTTTACTTTAATAGATGTTCTTTATAATGATTTTTTGCATTAATTTTCAATAACGATCGACCAGCTGTTTATAACTAGTGATTAAAACATTATTTGAAATGTCAGCCTAGCTTACTAATAATTTCCTTGGCAACAAGATGGAAAGAGACTAATTTTGCCTGGAGGAAAGTGAATAATAATGAGTTTGGTCCTGCAGTGGAAACCAGACTAATGAGTGAGGCCTGTCTAGCCCTCTCAGGTTCAGTCATACAGCCAGTTCTCCACAAAACCTTGTACAATGTAATCGTATACTCATCTGTTAAAAAAATGGTCTTTGGATCTATATGAGACGAAAATATATACCGCAATTTGGACTTTGTACGGTCCATCTACTCCATCATGGTCTCCATAGGGTAATAGAGTAGAAACTCCCATAAACACACACATAACTCACATTCTTCTTAGCGTTACAGCCACCAAACCAAGCTTGGTAGATGGATTCCCTCTATATGGAAACTCAATTTGTCAACAACTATCAAGTTCTGAGAATTTCGAGGCATACTTGAAAAGTTTGTGAAAAGTAGAATGAAAAAAGCAGTTCAGTGTGATTGCACATTCTCCCTTTGTGTACAAACACAATCTTAAAGGAACTTAAGTGATTAAAACATTTAGTCAGTTCTCAGTAATGTCAACTGTTGCAATGCTAGCGGTTGCATAATGACAGGAAGAGTTTCCATGTGGTGCTTTTGTGTCAACTCAGTATTTATGTGTGTGCTTGAAGCCATTGTTTATTGTCACTTTAATTGTGGTCAAGTCGACTGATGGGGAGATAAAGCAGTGGAAACAGCTTCCCACATCCTGCATCATACATAATGTATACTGACACATTAGAGAGGAAAGAGCTGTTGGTTTGTCCTCAAGATAAGACGCACATCCTTATGTTTTACATTTGAGGTGAAGTTGATTTGCCTGCGTAACTCTATCTGTGTTTCTTTACTACTGATTTGCATGATATAGGGCCGCACGTCAAATGTCGACAAAAGACGCCAGTTTATCTTTCCCAAGACACGAGAGCAGACAGACAGACCACAGAGTTGCTCACTGTGGGTTTAACCTTGATGTATGAAAGTCAAGACTGTGTGTGTATACATGTGTGTGTAAGTGTAGTTCAAGTGGTTAGATAATGCCTTTGAGGCCCACTGTATGTCATCTTGGGCAATCGCCAACCTTCCTGCCTCCTAAGAGAACTCAAGAGGGCTTGATTTGGCTTCAGGGTATCCAATCTTAAAATTGTACACTCACCCACAGAAATGCATCTAACCCTACACACCTATATACGTGCAGCACAAAGATGCACACGGTGCTGAACAACAGGATAACCTTGGGGCTGTAATTGCCCGTAGACATTCCTGGATTTACATATGCATAATGACAGCACATGGACCAGATGGCCTTTGAGAAAGACCTGAATCCAATGTCCGTCTATAAAAACTCTGGAAATGTAATTGTTTGACAAAGCATAGGTTGAGAGATAGTCAAAAAGAGGTTCTCACTTTTGGCTATCTCGGCATAATGGATTGAAGTTCAAGAAGAATAACAGATTAGTCGAAAGTAGATAACCTCCCTGCCACCTCTGAACAAGAGACAGGAAGCACTTCATGACAAAAGTGGCCCTTCATGTGGAGGTGATAGCCAAAAAGTCGTGGGGAAATTCAAATGCTCGCAGTGAAGATAGCAATGTTTACAATGAAAAGATTAACATGTAGAGCAGTAGTAACAGTCCAGGCCACACCAAATGTTCTCTCATTGCTACATGATCATATCGTTTGTGAATATTCGTGCATGTTACACATAACTCTATTCTTTTTAGTGTTTGTGTTGTGAAGGAAGAAAGATGGAGAATATTGTCAGGTGTAGTGGTGAAATGTATCTCAGTACGCTGTGAAGTAGTAAATAGACAGGTCGTGTTCCCTTGTGTGGTTTCCCTGTAATGATGTGTATATTCTTTTTTATGTGTCCATTTTGTTTCCAAGGTCGTGGTGATATCCAACCCCAGTTGGACAGCGCCATGCAGGATGTCAGCGATAAATACATTCTGCTGGAAGAGACAGAGAAGCAGGCCCTGAGGAAGGCTCTCATAGAGGACAGGCAGAGGTTCTGCTGCTTCGTAGCCATGCTGCGGCCTGTAGTGGTAAGTACAGCAGGGGATAAGGAGAGAAATGAGCCTTCGGAAAGCACTCAGGGAACAACAGAAAGTTACGTCATTCCAGTGTCTTTGTTTTAATCCCACAGACTGAAAAGGTGAAATTTCATACATTCAACTTAATCTTTCTCTTCTTTCTACCTTCTACAAACATGTTCTCTCTCCCTGCCACATATTCTTTTAGGATGAGGAGATTTCCATGTTGGGAGAGGTCACCCATCTCCAGGCAATCTCTGATGACCTCAAAGCCCTGACCTCTGACCCACACAAGCTTCCCCCTGCTAGTGAACAGGTGAGGAAAATATCAATGATGAAACAGCTGGTGTGAAAACAACTGACCTTCATCTCACTGTCACAATACAAACCCTTTTAGTCCTGCATGACCTTTTTTGTAAGGGGTTGCTTGGATTTAATATAGCTTTGTTAAGTGCTGTTCCTCATGACAAGTACGACTAATAAGTATGACCGATATTTTCCTCCCTCTCAGGTGATCCTGGACCTGAAGAGCTCAGATTACGGTTGGTCATATCAAACGCCACCCTCATCCCCCAGCACCACTATGTCCAGGAAGTCTAGCATGTGCAGGTAGGCACGCATAGCCATAATAAATTAAAGAGAGGCTTTTTCTTTCTTTTTTTCAAATACACTGTTACCTACTGTACCCATGAAGGCTTTTTGTGCTCCAGTGTGCTTCAAAATGATGTTGAAAATGAAATAACTCCGGTTATTTTCATCAACCATTTCCAAGACCTAAGGAATGAGGAGATGAAGCTCCATTCAATATCTACATCTGGTCAAGTTAAAGATTACATTATAGCATGACATGTATACACACATGATGTACAGAGGTCTGGAAATCTGTCCTGTAGACCCTTTTAGTGGTTGTGGAGACAGCTTATATCAGTGTGTAATGCAGAAGGGAACGAGGACATGGAAGAAAACTTGCCCAGTCTATGTCTGCCACCCAGTGGTCAGTATGAGCTGGAGTAGTTTGCAAATTCTTTATCTCAGTTTCTTTGTACCTCTGCTTCATTTCCTCTTTGTTAGTGATAGTAGCTCATTAGTTCAGTTCACTGACAATTGCAGTTGAAGTGGACTACATTGTCAAAGAAAAGGCAGACAGATAAATGTATAAAAACAACTAAGGATTACATGTTGGAGAATTTTTAAAATTGGACCAAAAAAAACAGACTTTTTGTTTTGTAGCTGTTCAGACCATGTCTTCTACCGTCTGTCCTCCCTGCTTTTTGTGCGCCTCCCAATGATTTTTCCTGAACTGTTCTGGTGTAAAGAAAGAGAGTGTAATGCCTGGGTGGTGCATTGCTTTGCATTTCCCCTGTTTAAAACTTGTAACGTCAATTTTGGGGTTGTGGGTTTTCTACGATTGAATCAAAATGTTAAATTACCTCTTATGTTATGATGAGAATGTTGAAAAGCCTTCAGGCTCTGAAAATATTTTAAATTCGCCATAGAGGAGTTTAATAGTTTCAGTCCTCAACAAGTTTTTTTCTTGATTCTTAGATGGGTGATTTTTTTTAAATTCACAAATCATCATGAGACAGCTGCTTTTATGATTTCGATGCTTTGCAAATTTTGGTGCATGATTGGTGCTATAAGCCTAAACTGCGGTTTGCCTTCTTGTGTATTTTATTGTCAAGTTTGTACATGATTTGGCACATATGTACATATTTTTCATTGAATAGACTTTGCAATATGTTATTTTTATATCTGCTTCAGATATATAAACTGTTACTTTCAAGTCTTATTTCAAACAGTAATTAGACCCAGTGTTTATGCTGTTGTTGCTTTTCATCTGAATATTCTCAAAAAGCTGGCCCAAAGGCAAGAAATCCTGTGATTTCCTGCCTGTAATTATTGTCATTATGATTTTACGCCTCCTTTGTTGGTTTGTGTTGTTGTTTTGACTGGATTGGCCTCAGTCACTGCCTGCTGCATCTTGGTGTGCCGTGTTAATTGTTTCCCACCCTGTCTTCCCCCAATCCCCCGCCTCCATTCCCTCCCTTTTATTCCTTTTATGTCCTTCTTACCCAACCTTCCTTTTTCAATCCATGTCTTTGGGTGCACTTGATTCTCTTCACCCCGCCTGTCACTGCCAAACTTCTCCTTCCTCTGGTCCTCCCCTCATCCCTCACTCCTTCCCCTTTCACAGTAGTCTGAACAGCGTTAACAGTAGTGACTCCAGGGGATCCAGTGGCTCTCACTCTCATTCTCCTTCCTCCTCTTCTTCCTCCTCTTCCTCACACCACCTCTTCCACCACCATCACCCCCGCCATCGGTACCGTAGCTCCACGCTACCCCAGCAGGCCCCAGCCCGGCTCTCTAGCATCTCCTCCCACGACTCGGGCTTCATCTCTTCATCACACGACCAATACACATCGTCCAAATCATCCTCGCCCATGCCAGCTGAAACAAAGGTAAGAAAAAACCCCAGCTACCCACACTGAACCATAATTTTGCCTCTAAGTATGTACACATGGTTGAGACAAGACTGTAAAACCACATATGCTCTGTGATTTACAAGTCATTGTAGTCAGAGACAGAGAGAAAACCCTAAACCAGCAATCCGCACAAGTCTTTTCTCACATATCTCCCTAGCCACTATGGGAGGCAGTTAACTGGCAGCAGTAAGTGTATGTGATCATGGTGAAGTCATTTTGCTGCTATTATTATAGCATAAATGCTCAGGAAATTAGTCTGCCTCCATTCTAGCCCAGGGCAAAACAGGTCAGCCCCATCCTGCTATTAAAGAGTAGACCGCTGTGACAGACTGTGGTTTGGCTTAAGCATACTGCGTGTTGTATTTTCATTAAATGTATCACAGTAAAATGACATGTTACAGTGTCGACAGTCTCTTTTACATCCACTAAGAATGTGTCTCTAAGGGCAGGTCTCGCTCTGTCAGTCTTATCTAACCATCTAACACAGGGTTTCAGATAATTATCAATGTGATAGTCCAGAGGATTATCTGCGTGGGGTTTGTGGTTTGAGATCAACCGTGAGAAGCGGCTGCACTAGCTGACATTTTGTTAGCGCGCCAGCAACCAGAGTTCCCCCATCCAGAACACATTGGTATAGTTAGACTCCAAGTTTTTATGATGCAGTGAAGGTGGTTTGGCAAGTCCATACCTGACCCATTTACAGTACAGTCCTAGGAATCAGCCCTCTCGCTGCCTCATTCTTGGTGTAGTTACAGTAGTTTATGTTTTAAAGAGGACAGTCTGATGGCTAAACTGCACTTACAGGGACTTGCACCTTAAAGTAATAGTGTGTAAGATTTAGGGGGATTTAGTAGCATGTAGGGGTGAGGATTGCAGATGATCAGAATTATCCACAGAACAAACTAAACTGGTAAAAACACTGAATAAAGCAGTTACCATGGTTGCAAGGGAATGAGATTTTAAGAGAGATTCTAAATTATTTCATGTTAAAAAACAGTGTTTCTCCGATGCTGTTTGGCACGTGGATGGGCCGCTAGCCGAGCACCTGCTAATGTGTGCTCACCTTTTTTCTCTGATAATTTAAGATCCAAACATTCACGAGGTTTTTACCATGAGTGGAATTATCTGCAGAGGTCTCTTCCTCTCCAAAACAAACAGACCAGGAAAAACACTGAATAAAGCAGTTAGCAGTCTGTAGCTGTCCCAACTCCTAATCTCCTTCTGAAGGGCAGCATGCAAACAGATTGTTCCCCTATAGGCATGGATTAAGTATCACACTGTTAATGTTAATAAAATAACCAGGGCTAATAGATCCCTTTTAATATCATGTGTCAAACATGTTGAGTTTGTGAGGATACGTTCAACACCCTAAAGAAGAAGAATTTTGCTTGTGCTTCCTTTTAACAAAGCTCCAACACTGCTGATGTCCATGCAATTAATGCTGCTATGGCTCCCAGTGCACCTTCTCCACAGCCTCTGTAGTGACTTGGCTGTACTCCTCAGTAACTGCTGAGAACTGTGGAAAAGTTTGCTCTCTAACAAACTGCTTCTCTCTGCTTCTCTCCGTCTACCTGCTGACATGTCTGTCTTTGCAATTCCCCCCCCCTCCCCTTGGTCTGTCTCAATTTCTCACCCCCCCTCTCTCTCCCCCACTGCCTGCTTGTTGCTGCCCTCGCTGTCCCAGCCTTGTCCCAGTTCCAGGTCCTCTGAGGTATCAGAGACTGGGCAGCTCCACAGTGACTGCAGCTCCCCCTCTCCTCTCGCTGCTGCTAGTGCGCCTCAGCACACTACTGACAAGGTGAAACACACTCACCCACCATGAACCTTAACTCTCTTTGTACCAGCAGTACATGCACTACAGCTTCCTCATACTAAACTTCAAACTTGGCCTTACATTGCATCAACTTTAATTTATCAAAGGAGTGTTGAAGGAACCTCCAAACTCCCCGGCATGTTTTCATTCATTCGGCATTTGTGATCGTTTCCTTTGTTGTGTGTTGACGTGATCAATATGGATTCCTCATTATTTCCGTGTTCCTTTGAATGATTTTTCCTCAGTGATGTGGTCTGTTTTGTTGTTATTTTCCTCTGTTTATCATTTCAGTAATTTATCCCATTGTCTGTTTGTTCTATTTTGTCGGTTTCTGTTATCATCCCTCCTCCCACCGGCGCACACATCCAGTTGTCCAATGGTTTTGACCACTACAGCCCGGTCAGTTCCCCCTACATGCATAGCAACGGGGGAAGTTTGGGCTCAGGGTCAGGCACTGCCTTCCCCTTCTTCCCGACTTCCCCCTCATCCCACACCACCTCCTCCTGCCCCACTCGCTCATGGTCACGTCCTGCCTCAGCCTTGCTGCCAGACCAAACTCATCCCTGCATGTTGGGCTCCCCAATGGTGCCTTCATCACGAGTCCCCAGCTGGAAGGTTTGTTCATCACCTCAGTCTTGGATCAAGTTATTCCAAGTTTGTTTGACACACAGGCCTTGTTCATTTTTTACTGCTGTGAATGTATAAGTCATCAGTTTGCTTTGTTTAGACGTTGGTTAAATCTGCAGACTTTAAAACTGAGAAGTGAAATAAGGGGGGGGGGGGTTTAGCTGCTCATCAAAACCACATCAGAGAAAGCACAGAGAAAGTATTGACAGTGAACGCTGACACGCCTTTCCCTGCAGGACTGGGCTAAGCCAGGCCCTTATGACCAGCCCATGGTCAACACACTAAGGAGGAAGAAAGACAAGGAGATGCCAGCTGTTGTGGACAGTAATGGTAGTGTGAGTAATGACAGCAGCCCGTCGTCAGGCCCTGCCTCCATCTCGACCTCAGCACCCGCTCCGGCTGCACTACAAACATCAGCATCAGTAGAGGAGAAGAACAGAGCTGTGGCTGCACCTCTCAAGGTCAGTTTTAGCCTTCGTCTCATACAAGCACAGCCTGCCTTCATTCAGAACTAGTTGCTTAATAGCATGCATATCAGTGGCATATTATAGCTCTCTGTTCTTAAGTGAGAAGGCAGTATATTTTAATAGATATGTTAAATCTCTGTAATGGTCCATTAACAAAGAGATATTTCTACTTGTTCTGACTTTGTCCTTCTACCTCTGAATGGGAATAGAATCTGTGCATCAAGAGACCTCCATTTTCTTCAAGGGCTAACCCATCACTTAAGAATGGGGCCTGTTAATTGCAGCAGTTGTGTGCTATAATGGATTTACTTAGCATGAAGAGGAGACAACTTAAGAATAGGGAACCTGTGTGGGCTACAAAAGATTAACAAATAGTGAATTAGTTACGAGCCAGACCTCACTTTAGAATGGAGAACGTATTCTGAGTTATTTGGACACTATTAACACCTGTAGTTTTGTGTTTCGTTACATAAGAATAGACCATATTTATTAGGTGTTAATAAGGGAGACTGTGGTATTAACACCCTATAAGGTCCATACTGATTTTAGACATTCTGTCTTGTCTCTGTGTGTTTAAAAACATAAGTACTCCAGCAAAAGTCCATAAGTGATTCATTCTACTTTTGCCAGTGCTGGACGAAGCATATTAACATAGGTCAGTCTACTTTTAACGCCATCTGTGTCGCTTAACTTTCAGGCGACCTCGCATTCAACTTTCCAGCAGGCCAGTGTTTTTGCAGTCATGGCATTTAGACCACATGAATGAGCCTCCCACCACTAATGTTCCCATTTAATGACTTTCATGAGTTGCACCTAATGATTTTAATGACTTTAATGAATCGTGTCTGGCTGTATCCAAACAGTGAGACTTTTAGAACATACTAAATGTTTTTTTTTTCCTTTGGGTGATTGCCATAGGCTGGTGATATTGAGGCCCATGAGGAACTGGCTCTGGCTCTATCCAGAGGTCTGGAGCTGGACACCCAGAGGTCCAGTCGAGACTCTATTCAGTGTTCCAGCGGCTACAGCACGCAGACCAACACACCCTGCTGCTCTGAAGACACAATACCATCACAAGGTAACACTGTGGGATCAGATGGGTGCCATTTTAAAGTACACTGCTTAACTCTTTTGTCCCCTAGTTTCATAATGTACCATCTCATGGTCCATCTGTTCATCGTTAACCCTTCAATTTGTTCCTCCTAGTGTCAGACTATGACTATTTCTCAATGGCCGGAGATCAGGAGCCTGAGCAGCAGCACTCGGACTTTGACAAGTCGTCCACCATCCCCAGAAACAGCGACATCAGTCAGTCCTACCGACTCATGTTCCAGAGCAAACGGCCAGCCTCCACAGCCGGCCTGCCCAGCACACAGACTCCTTACCACGGACAGGGGGCCTACCCTCCAGGGCCCTATCCCCCCACACCTGTCCACACTGGGGCTTATCCTCCTACTCCTACAGGTACAGAGTGCACTGATGGTGTCCCAACTGGATGAGTACACTTAAATCTTTGTTTTTACTTCCTGGATGTTCCATGGTGGTTTATGTGTTTGTTTTCTGTCATTGCAGGCTCGTGCTCAGGTCAGGGATTTTACTCTGGATCCAGCTCCCATAATCCATCTGGCTCTTATTCTACAAGCCACGGTCCAGTTATCGTCACCCCTGGGGTTGCCACAATCCGACGCACCCCCTCTTCAAAACCGTCCGCCCGGCGGTCAGGCTCAGTTGTGGGCACCGGCCCCATCCCGATTCGTACGCCTATGATCCCAGTAAAAATCCCCACGGTGCCTGATATGTCCGCAGCAGTTAACGGGAGCAGGAGTGCAGAGGAGATGGGAGGAGGAAGAGGAGAGGAGAGCCCAGACTCTCCAACATTTGCAGGAGGGGAGGATACTGGCACGCTGCCTGTGATGTCCTGGAGCGGTCAGGCTACGACCAATCCTCCCACTGTTCCCCTGCCCAACCAGCAGCAGCAGTACCCTCACAGCGAGACAGGGCAGGAAGGAGGAGGAGACGAGGGAGAAGAGTTAGAGGGCAACATGCTGGTGGCTATCCGCAAGGGAGTCAAGCTCAAGAGAACCCTCACCAACGACCGCTCCGCACCACGCATAGCATGATGACATGAGCTCACGTCACAGAAGTGAGGCTTTCCCTTCATTGTGTTTGTAAATGAGGTTAAAGGCTTTAGAAAAATTGATGCTAGAAAGGCGGTGTACAGAATCAAAAGGCCTCTTACGCTAGTCTGAGAAATGTATCCTGTTCTACATGTAGCGTTTCTCATTCTGTAAATCTTCCCCTGTGAGAATCCCTCACTGCAGAAGCCATTTATAATGATCCAGTACAGAAATATATAGATATGTGTTGATCAGGTTGACATTTTCTGATTTGGCTCATGATGCGTCAGAAATTCTGTGAAGCCAGGTATGGTGAAATATTGGTGTGGACCTAAAGCAGATGACAGGCCCACTTAAGTTAAGTAATTATACGAGCCTTTACGAGTACAAGGACAAGACCTAGTTTCTTATACAGGTCCTCGAAAAGCACTAAAATGTTTTGCAAATCCAAGCCCAATGACAACGTAAAACACAAGGATGTTTTTTGCATTACACCACAATATGTTCATTTCTATAAGAGGACAGTTAAGACGTATTTTACACACATGTATCCAGTATTCTTCCTGAAGCCGAGGGTTGGACAAGGACGATGTGTCTGCCTCCTCTCAGTGTAAAAAGACGCTGTGTAATATGTGTGAACTCTCATCACTTAGAGCATCGTTGGACAAATAAGCGCTCTAACTGTCTAGTGATTTGGCAGAAGGAGCGCAATAACCAATGCAAGTACTTCACAGCATCAAGAGAGCAATATTCAGACGCACCAGAAAGCAATGGCTCCAGTGGTCGGATTCTGATTGCACCATTTGGCATCTCCTGCTTTGTGTTGACTGCTTACTTGGAGGGACGCCCTGATGGCTGCAGAAAGGTGCTGCGTTGTCAAAACTAAATACAGTTTGTCCACAACAGAGGCAGAGGTGTGACCAACAGAGAGAGCTCCTCAAAAAGCAAATGAGTTTGGGAGACTACAGTGTGACTAAAGCGTCACATGGTTGATGCCGTGACATTAAGAGACACTACAAGTTACGTCCTGTTTTAGTTGTTTTAGCATTTACATGATTTGTAAATAATTTTGCACGTCTCAGTCGGTGCTTCTCGCTCCCCGTTTTTCTTTCTGCTCCTCCACGGTGCCACAGTCGTTAAGTTTCACATCTTTGAACAGGATGTTTATTAATTTCACGTAATGATCGTCGAAGCCCATTACCTTTGGATGTGAATTGGTTTTATTTTTCAACATTTCTCCCCAGTATGAATCTCATTTAATCTGCAATATCTACATGCTGAGCTTTGTAGAACTCCTCAGTGGTTTATGTTTATATATATTAGCCCTTATATATATATATTAGCCCCTTCTTTTTTGTAGCATTTATTAGCCATACTTCAACCTGCTGCTCATAACATTACTAATAAATGTCAAAGTACAGATGTGCCATGTCAGAAACTCAACATTAATTCAAATTTATATGTGTTATTAAACATTTTATAGACGTTAATGAGGACACATATTTTTGATGTTTTAAAGTTAGAAAGCTGTAACGCCATATTGGTTTTGTTATTCTGTCTGGTTGCTGTTATATTGAACTCTTTTGTCTTCTTTGAAACGCATGTAGCGTGCATGCTTGTTTCCTTTTGACTTATTAGGTTTTTACATCCATCATTTCCAGTTCGGGTGAGTTTTTGCAATATCAAAAGGTGACAAGTCCAGTACGTACAGACATGAAACACATAAAAATCCACTGTATAATTTAAGAAACACATCACTGTAGGTACAGTTTAAAATATTCTGTTTTTATTTGGAGATTTAATGCTTTTCTTCAGACTGCAGCGTTGTAAGACTATAGGCTGAAACTGACTTATAGTCTGTATTTGAATTAGCTTTTCAGTTGAAGCACTGTGAGACCATGGCTACTACAAGATGTATGAAACTGTAAATGTTATTTAGCTACACAAGTTAGTCCAAGAACTCACACGTTTTTAATTTATTTTCTCCTGTTAAGTCTTTAAAGCCTTTTTTTTTTCCCTCAGCCTATTTTTATACGTATATAAAGTATCAGAGTTAATAGAGTTGTTTTCTCTATTCATGCATGTACTATCTAATGATGTGTTGTTTCACCGGTGAAATGTCGGCGACCGTCCTGCTACAATTCTTTTAAGTCCCATATTTCACACATTTGCATAATTGCACTGCGTTTTAAAAATTTGCATAAAAGCTGGCTGGTTTAAAAAGTGAAAAGCAGCTACAACCAAGTGTGTTCCTCAGACTTTTACAAGTCTGAAATGTGTTTCAAAAGTTAAGCAAGTTTTGGTTTTATTACAGAGAGGCCTGCATCAGTATTATGGGTTCAGATTTTGGGACAAATGGTATTTGCATGATGCAGAGTTCACTTCAGTTCAGTCAAGACGGTGCATTTTCTTCCGAATGAGTTTGTCTGAATCATCAATTTATCATTTGTACAAATAAAAAATTCTGTTCAACACATATTTTGGAGCGACTGAGCTGAGAGTGGACTGATAACTGCCCTGAAATTAGGTTTGCAGGAAGAGATAACGACATGCAAACTTGAGCTGTCTCCAAGGGTGATTTAAATTTGAATGCTTGTACCCCAGTTATATACAACTGATATCAAGCAAAATGTTCTTGAGCATCTTATCTTAACATGTTTGAACAAATGACACGCTGCCCACCATGTCTGACCTGAGTGCTCCAGAGACATCTAAGCATGAAAACCCAGTTTGTTTCTATATTTTAAACAGGTGTCTTACATATTGATGAAATAGCAAGGTACAATAGGAGGAATGACAGCAGAAGAATGGATGACAAAAGCAAAGATATCATTTTTTGTCCCTGAATTAAACCCATAGTTTGAACAGGGGAATGCATCACAGACCACCTGCATACAGATCACCCCTGTGCTGTTTGATTTCAACACAGCAAAGATAATGTCACAGCTTAGATGTTTCTGGAAGCTCAGCATTCAGCTCTTGATATTGTTCATGATGTTAATATTTTCATTTGTGTTTTGGCCGTCCACCTGTCTAAAACTTATACTATCAACCTGTAATTTCCATATTTAAATTGCTAGCATAAATATATATATTCTATCAGAGTTGCCAGTATATCCTATGAATAAGAAGTCTATAGTTTGTGAGGATTTGAAAGTACGATTAAACCTGGTCTCTAGTTTAGTTCCTAGCTGATTATCCCCCCTGAGGAGAGTTGACCTCTCCGTCTGTCCCTGTACAGCTCAACAGGCTACGATGCAGTTTGTTTCAGGAAGTTAAAGGTTGTTATTTTTTGTGTAATGACAGCTTTAGCAATATAATAAAAATATAAATTTTGCTTTGGCTCACTGAGTTCTTGAGTGTAAAAGTGTGCAGCCTGTGTGTGTGTGTGAGTGTGTGTCAAGACTTGTCAATTTTCATTTCACATTTATTACCGAACTGTAGGCAAATAGCTGACAAAACAACGTCCCTTTAGTAGCTGCTCTGGAGCTTTCTACTGTATCACATAGCCCTCATAAGCACATTGCATTAGCTCGATTGTCATGGGAATGTACAGTATTGAGGAAGCTACTTTGAAAGCAAGGCTTTTCAAATTACCATTTACTTTACGCTTGATGAAGTCGAGCTACAGCAAAGCTACCCCAGGGAGGAATCTAGTTTGGTTGACAAAGTACAAGTGATATGAAATTATGACAGAATATACCTGTAATACAACACAAGTCACATTGCAGCAAAAAATACTATTCAATTAAGTTTACTGCAAAAATGGCCCACTTGTTTATAGATTTAAAATAAATGATTAATAATGAATAATTTTCTTTAAAATACACATTTTAAAGAAAACTTCATTATTCATGAAGTTAAGGAACATCAGCTTTGGTTTTGTATATAGTGTCGATCAATCACACACCTACCCTCAGAAACGAGTACAGGTGAGGGTCTTGCACCAAGCAGGATTACTTAAACTAGGTAACTTCTAATATAGCTTGCAACAACTTCATTTATTAGATAGATAGATAGATAGATAGATAGATAGATAGATAGATACTTAAGTACTTGAATCACTATGCCATTGGTTCATTGGTCATGGGTCCATTCTGAATGGACCGCAAGTGACTCGCAAACATGTCAAGTTTGAAAAAAATACACTTTATTTTACAGTACAGTGGATTTCCAGCTCTGGGCTTTTATTTTGAAGTGCTGTTTCCTGCTGTAGAGTGAATGACTATTGGACAGCTTACCCCCATGGCCAAACACAAGTGTGATGCACAATGTCTTAAACTGTGTTGACCTTGATCTAATGACTAATGAAGGAGAAATTTGGTCAGTTTGTGTGTATGATCGTTTCCCCCCTTTTGTAGTTATTTGTGTCTATTTGTAGTTCCTTTGCATCTCTTTGTGGCCTTTTTGTGGCCTTTTTTAGGTCTTGCTGGTCAGTATGTCTTAATCTGAGATGACTTTATGTGAAGGTAAGGAGGGGCCCCTGGGCCTGTGCCCTGTAGGCCCTTTTGGTGATTCATCCATGGGTTGAACTACCAGCAAGTTACCCGCAAGAATGTAGTTAAAGCACTAGTTTAGATACGTGTAGTACACTACTCCTCAACGCTTTGACTTTCATTTATCTTGACTGTTAAGACGCGGCTCTTAGGCTGCGACGATGATGGGAGACTAGAGGACTGTACAAATAGTTAAAAGCTTATTTATCTACAAAATAACAATGAATAACCAAATTAACATGAAACAGACTGATTATGTCTGTAATCAGTCATGTCTGTGTGTGAGTGTGTGGAAATGTCTGCAGAAGCCCAAAAGGACAGCAGCTGTGTTGTAAGAAGAGGGAGGAGTCATTGATTATGTTGGGAGGTGGTGAGCTTTTACATCATGAAGGACAACAGGACCAGGTGTGGCTCATGAGGTCAGTGATGACCCTCTGCCTTGACCTGCCTCCTGTAACACAAAGAACAGCCAGGAAACAGGCATACCAAGTGGAGCAGAGGGCTCAGCACATGACCTTGAAAGCAGCAACTGAAAATCAATTAGATGAACAGTTCTTTCACTCATTGATCTCTCATGTAGTGCAGCACAACGAGCTGTGTGTCCATTGTATTGCTTGTGACAAAGCTTTTACACGAAACATCTTGAAAATAATGTGGGACAGTGGGTGGGAAATACTGTCCTGTACAGTGGATAAATCCTGTACTACCTTTAATTAGTATGCAAACAGATGAGGTTCTTGCTTTTATCCACCAGAGGGCGCTCTTGTCTTTTAACATCCAAACATGGCTCTACTTGTGTAACGCATCACTCCTCCCTCCTTAGAGGCCTGGAAACACTGATCAATAAAAGTACAGCCAAAATAATGAATCTGCCACTCTCTCACACACACACAGAGGGTCTTGAAATACAGCATGCATGAACCAAACATCAGATTACAAGTTAAACAAACCTTTTCCCCTCAAGTGCAGACTTTCTCCTCTGCACAAATAACTTCCACATGTAGTCATATTTCCATGGGGTGTGACTGTAGTCTGGATGAATAGCTCAAATGCCCCACGTGCATAGTAGCAGAGGGAGGGATGGGCACACACCCAGCAGACAAAATTGACAAACACTCCTTTTATTATGGAGACTAACCGCCTTTCTGTGATACAGTGCACTGAAACCTACACTAAGAAATTATTTTTAAATCTCATCTCAGATAATATTTTCTGTCAGGTCAAAAAAATTAATATGCAGGATCATTTTAGTGATGTTATAGCAGACGCACTGTAGTATATCATGAATACAGCTGACTGTCCTGTGTGCTGAATGTACGTACGTGTGATGGTGCCGTCACAGTTACGCACGGAGCAAAGCAGCGCTGCTATTGGGAAATATTTTCGGGGCTGCTGGCCGCTGACGTGCCCTCCCATCCGCCTCACACCATCCTGCCAGCCAGAGGTTACAGCAGCCGGGATTACGCTCGCAAATATGTGATTTTGTACAAACACTACACACAGTTAGGTGTCTGAGGTTTGCGCGCGGATATCTCCACCATCTCCCCGCTGGTGAATCGGTAATCCGCCGGAGCTGCTGCTGTATATCCAGGGTTCCTTCTTGTGGAGGTTGTTGGACGGGACAGCGGAGCATCGACTGAGGTGCGTCCGATAAAACAAGTTACAGTTTGATTTTTGGGGCAGCTGCCGCGTGTTTTCCTGCTTTATGTGTCACATAGGAGGCTTGGATGAATATGTTTGTTAGATAACATGTTATTGTTGTTGTCAGGCCCGTGTTTGCCCTGAAATAACCCACGCTGCTCCACGTTATGGATGTGTAGTGTGTTATCATGCGATCCTTGCAGCGATCAAATTATTGTTATTATAATCAGGATGATATAACCAGGCCTGCTGTATCGTCCACTGTCCTCCATCAGGTCCCCCGGCGCATTGCTCAACCCCCCATCCCAGCGATGCTGCCCTGCCTGCGGAGAGTCCTTCGGCCCGCCCTCTCTCTGAGAGCCGGGACTGGGTTGGCCACAGCCGGACTCGGCAAGCAGCAAACACCCGCCGTGGCGCGCTTCGCCTCGGAGCCTCCCATGTCCATGATGGTGCAGCGGTGTAACCTGGGCACACACCCGCTGAAGGAGCCCGTGGAGCCCCTCAACTCGCCCCGGGGAGCCAAGGAGTTTATTTATACTCTCCATCCGTCTGAGAGGACCTGTCTGCTGAGAGAGCTGCACAGGTTCGAGTCCATAGCCATAGCTCAAGGTAGGTGATGGGCGACATGGAAATATATTTACAGTAGGAAAACCAATTAAAATACAGATCAGGGATCCTTTTGAATTTTTAAGCCATACAAGTAATAAATAATCTTCAATATATATATAACATAGCAGGTCACCTCCTATTCTTTATCAGAACATGCTTTATTAGATACTTAATAACTGATCATAATTGTTTTTGCATCGTCCATCATCAACAGTAGGTCATAGTGGACACCACAAGCAATTAAGTCTGTGGTCAGATGCTCATCTATCAGCGTACTCATCACTGACACAAGCAGCTCCAGGCTGTATTATGATGAAGTACACTAGTGTGATTGAGAGTAAAATGTAGGTAACATCCTGGTGGGTAATGGAAGTCGTAAAAAATTGTAGGTTGCAGCTGGAAGACTCTTATTAAAGTCTAGTTTTTCTATAAGATCGTATATAGTTCCACGAGGGACAGCTAACCCCTGTGTGCCATTTTGCAGCCGACCCTGATCTCGGACCTCTGACCTCCCTGAGAAGGTCTGTTGACAAGGATCAATACATCACTCACACACTGTTTCAGTAGGGAGGAGACTACAGCAGTGGTTCCCAACTGGTGATTCATGGTCCATAAGTGGCTTGCAAACATGTCAAGTTTGTAAGAAATTCATTTTATTTTATGTACAGTGAATTTCTGGTACAGAGCTTTTATTTTTGAAATGCCCTTTCCTTCTGTAGAGTGAGGAAAGCTACTTAGCCGAGACAGCAAACTAACTCGATGACATGGCCAAATGGAAGTATGGCACTCAATGTATTAAACAGTGTGGACCTTGATCTAATGACGAAGGAGAAATCTGAACCCCGTGGCTGGACCAGTTGGGTATCCCTCAGCACCTCAGCCTGTAGTTGGTACTTTCAGATGATGTTTAAATACAGCATCAGATTACGTCCCAAAGTGAGGCATTAATTGTTTTTCACAAAACATAAGAATGAAGTTATGATATTATAGGAGGAGCATGGTGGCTGTCCCACAGACACAGCGAAAAAAAAGGAAGTGGGTCGATCAATACCTCGACTGAAGCGAATAAAAAGAGGGAACGCAGGGAGACATGAGTGATGATGAAGACGCTCGGCAGTACACGAGGTTCTCTCTCGAGGAGTATGCTGCTCTGAGCTCCTGTCACCCTCTATATTTCTCTCCAGCTATAAAGACTTAAAAATAGATCCTCATCTTTTTTTTTTGTCTAATGGCTTGGTGTTTCCTCCCCGCCACATTATTGGATATTGGATTTGAACGAACAATGCAGATCTAGAGTTATTGAAAAATAGCTGGGAAACTTGATCAATACTCTTTTCACTTTGTCACAGAAGATATTGATAAAAAAAAAGATTAAGTACTGTTACTTTGTACCTGCAGGGCTGCAGTGGAGTGAAAGAGTTTTCAGTGGAGCTTTGTTTACTGTAGTGTCTCATGATGGATAAATGATTCACATCATGTGGGACTCCCTGTAGGGAAGCTTTAGATATCTCTGACCTCAGAAGATTTGAAGTCTCTCAATTCCTTTGCACCAGCAATGTGAAGCTAATGCTCTTATTTTAGATGTACTCTTTCTTGTTAGTTCACTAGCTTGACTCAGTGCACAGTACACCTGGCTCCTTTAAAGGGATAGTGCACCCAAGAATGAAAATTCAGCCATTATCTACTCACCCATATGCCAAGGGAGGCTCAGGTGAAGTTTTAGAGTCCTCACATCCCTTGCGGAGATCCAAGGGGAGAGGAGGTAGCAACACAATTCCACCTAATGGAGGCTGATGGCGCCCCAGATTAAAACGTCCAAAAACACATAATTGAAACCACAAAATATCTCCATACTGCTCGTCCGTAGTGATCCAAGTGTCCTGAAGCCCCGACGTAAAAAGTTGTTTGGAAATGTGAGGACTCTAAAACTTCACCTGAGCCTCCCTCTGCATATGGGTGAGTAGATAATGGCTGAATTTTCATTTTTGGGTGCACTATCCCTTTAATAGAGACAATTTCAAACACAAGTACACAAATCAGCTTCACTATAACTTGCAGCATTCACAGACAAAGCACTTGTCTTTTGCTGGACACATTTTCCCCACAAATGCAACATGCTAATGTTATTAGCACAAACCTATGGCATTTTACATTGTATAAATTAGCCTTGCAGCTAGCGGACTTTTCCTCTACTCATATGAAGCCAGGGACAACAGCAGCATTTAACAAAGGTAACGTTACAAAATTCAGCTCCATGACAACTCACAAGGTTCACCGACAAAACAACTGTCTTATACTAAACACGTTTTCCAAACACATGTAACATACTAACATTATTAGCACAAGCCTATGGCATTTTACATTGTAGAATTTCGCCTAGCGACAAGTAGAGATTTCCTCTACTCATATGAAGCCAGGATAAATCACACACAAGACTGAAAATGCTATTTTGTGGAGGTTTTATTGTCGTCACAATTTATTGATTCTTATCTGAAATTCAAGTAAATAAAAGCTCCGTTTCCACTGAGGGAAATGGTTTCAGACAGCAGGTCTGCGTCACCGTTACGCTTAGTTACATTTCTGGGGAGGTGCATATCCCCTTAAATCCTTCACACTGGATCTTTAAGTCATATAGCATCCAGCTGCTGAATGTTGCGCGTACATGCATCAGTTGCTATGAATAGTGCCCTGTGTGTACTGTTCCTTCTCATAGGCTCTGAATTTAACATTTAGCAACAACATACACAAATCACAGTGCAGACTGTCATTGTTAATATAAGCATGCCTTTGACAGTGTGGCTTGAAAAGTTGCATCTGTTTGTTTGGTTCAGTTGTTCTGCTTTTTAACTTTTTACCTCAGAGAAAGTTTTTCAGGAGGAAAAAAAAGCAAATGTTGCATTATTTTTCTATTTACTGGTGTCATTACTCACTCTATATGATCCTGCACCAGAAACATAAATATAACTGGGGAATGAGGAGGCATGCTGCTGTCAGCTATAGCGGGATGGTATTGATTCTTTACATGATTGATCAGGTCAGAACAGTCAGTCACTTCTCTGCGCTACACTAACACAGACAGGCGAGTGATGCTTCTGCAGACTGGCAGTAACCTTAGTGGTTATAGTAGTAATTTTAACAGTGATTGTAATGCTGAATGTGGTGATTACAGTGGCAGTAAAGACAATGGCGAGGATTGTTAATCCTGACAGTCATCTCACAGTGATATTGCTAAACAGACAAACAGTGCTGTTGTATTGACAAGTCCATCATACGTTATTGTGCTCACACCTTTAGTGATAATTACAGCACAATAATATTAGATCCTGTTCGATTCCAACAAAATTGTTTCCCCATTGCACAGAGGGTATTAACTTGTTTTGAGGAGGAGGAAAAAAATCAATCGCCTGATTTGAAGTACCTCTCCCTTCCTCATTCCCACTCTGTATCCAGACTCTGGGGACAGAGAGAATTGTAGAAACTGCCCAACCCCTCATTACAAGGTGTTTCAATAAGATTCTCCATGCTCTACGCTCCTAACAGGACATCATTATTTTCCTGTCGGATGTGGCTGATGATCCACATGCTGCGAGCCTTCTCCCCGTGCAATATCAGCATTGAGTAAATAGCGCCAAATCCCTCATGACACTCATGGTGGAGGGTTTTATATCATACACTGAGGCTGCAAATGCAAAGGATCATACTCAGTTTGGGCCACTGGAACAAGCTGCACATAGTCAGTAGAAAACCATAATTTCAGACCTCTAAGACCACTGAAATCCATTAGGCATAGAGTGACATGGATATAAATGGATTGACATTGCTAGGTTTATTTAGGAAAATCCACCACACATTCTTCATACAAAGAGATAGTGTGAGCTAGTGCACTGAGGTGACTGTATGCAGAGGACAGCTGCTTCCCTCTGCTCTCTCCTATGGGGCCTGCCTGGCTGGAGCTCGCTGACATCCTCACCTTCACGCTATAAACCCCCTCAGGGATTGTCTTACCTACTGTATGTGCAGGGCTGCAGAGGAGCTGAATCAGTGGTTGCTGGACCGGTCGACACAGTGTCTCACCGACTTGGCAGCTGAGAGATTGATTTTTTTAGACGGGTGCTTATCAGCATCCATCATCATTCCACCCAGAGGCTGCATGACACCTAAAGCAGGGCCCTTATTTTCCTGGGGTTTACATGCAGGTTGGGCGCATGGTGAGAAAGCTGGATGTCTGCCTGTGGTTGAATGTGCTGACATTTCTTTGTACTGGGCAGTCCTCGGGGTTAATGGAGTCTACTGCAGTGTGTCCATGCTGGCTGTAGCTATGTTAACTGAAAGAATTCATCTTTATTCTGTATTGTGGTCTTAGATTTATACATGTGCTGTGATAAGATGCCTGCCTGGACAATTAGTCAGTTTACTTGCTACTCTGTTTTTTTTGCCAGTGTATTTTTGGGCAGCTGTGCCTCTGGAGGAAGTTCAGTTAAATCCCCAGCTCTTTGAATCTGCGTGCCAAAGTATCCTTGGGCAAGATACTGAACCCAGAATTGTCCTAGGTGGCTGTGCCATCGGTTTGTGAGTGCATGTGAATGTTTAACTCATGAGCAGGTGGCACCTCCTATGGCAGCCTCAGCCAGCAGTGTATAAATGTGTGTGTGAGTGGGTGAATGTGACATCTGGTGTAAAAGCACTGTGAGTGGTTGAAAGACGAAAGAAATGCAAGTCCATTTACCATTTGTTTTGGTAAACATTTGGTTATTGGTCTGAGGTCTGAGGTCTGATTTGGTGACCTCAGAATTGCATCTCTGTTTTTTGCAGATGATGTGGTTCTGTTGGCTTCATCACACTGTGACTGCCAGCATTTACTGGGGTGGTTTGCAGCCAAGTGTGAAGTGGTTGGGATGAGAGTCAGCACCTCTAAGTCTAAGGCCATGGTTCTCTGCCGGAAATCGGTCGATTGCTCCGAGCGAGGGAGTTCAAGTATCTCAGGGTCTTTTTCACAAGTGAGGGTAGGATGGAGTGTGAGATGGATCGGCGGTTTGGTGCAGCATCTGCAGTGATGAGGGCGCTGTCCTTGACCGTCGTGGTGAAGAGAGAGCTGAGCAGGAAGGCAAAGTTTTCAATTTACTGGTCCGTCTATGTCCCAACCCTCACCTATGGTCATGAGCTCTGGGTACAGACCGAAAGAATGAGGTCGCAGATACAAGCGGCCGAAATGAGTGTCCTCCATGGGGTGGCTGGGCTCAGCCTTAGAGATAGGGTAAGGAGCTCAGACATCCAGAGGGAGCTCGGAATAGAGCCACTGCTCCTTTGCGTTGAAAGGGGTCAGTTGAGGTGGTTCAGGCATCTGATCAGGATGCCTCCTGGACGCCTCTTGTTAGAGGTGTTCAGGGCACGTCCAACCAGTAGGAGGCCCCGGGGCAGACCCAGAACACACTGGAGGGATTACATATCTCGTCTGGCCTGGGAACACCTCAGGGTCCCCTAGGCGGAGCTGGAATGTGCTGCTGGGTAGAGGGATGTCTGGGGTGCTTTGCTTGGTCAGCTGCTCCCACGAAGCGGTTGAAAATGGATGGATTGATGGATGGATGGATTCCATCTTCTATTAGCTCTGTTATTGGTCTCCACCAACTCCTGAGGGAAGTTTTTGGCTCTTTAGCTGCTAAATGCTCCACTATGTTCACCAGGTAATTGCTACCTTTGCCTCTCTGCCCTATGGTGCTGGGCAGCTAGAGTACAGTCTGTTTTTGCTGCAGCTGGAAACGAGTTGATATGCCAGGCCAGAACAGTAAAGTGATGGGCCGTAAAATCAAAACACTTGGTTGAAAATGCTAAAACACTCCGCAGTGTTGAGGAGAACTGCAGAGTCGGTAGAAAATGTTCTGTTTGTCATAACAAACAACCCCCTCCACATCTGATTCATTGTTCGTAGCAGAGTGTGCTGGAAAAGGGGGCATTGGATCAGAGAGTGGATATGGGAAGGCTTTGTTAATATGCCTTTTCAGAGCTGAAAACTTCACTCAGCATTCTTTAGAAGTGATGGTACAGTCTGGGGTCAGCTTCACTTTGGGTCTTCTGTATTAATGTCAAACACAACTTTTGTGTTTACATTTTTTGGTGAAACAGATAATGTTGCCAAGTCAGTGCAATGAGAGGCAAACTGATGTTTCTTTTGCCTTTGCCAGTTTCCATGCCCAATTTAAAAAAATTGGTTGTTTTACTTTTAAAACTGTATCCTTAAGACAAATATCCGCTAGGCATTTTAGACACAGAGACTTACAGCCAAGATACTTCCAAGGAATGGTTTGTTTGAGCGTAGACAAGGGAAAGGGTTAGAAAGACGCAAGTTCTAGAGAAGGTCGTACACAAGTACGTTCCCTTGTTCTACTATTTGAGGTACATTTCAGACCTCTTGTACTGTTTTGAAATGACCCATTCTCAGAGAACTAAGATGAGAGAAGTTGAGGAAAGCAAGGTGAGGTGGGAGTGCAGACACTCAGAGTGGATGAGGGCAGAGAGGACAGACAGGAAGAGAAAAGGATAATAGGGAGAGAAGTAAAAACTATGAGGGAGCCTTCATAACTAAGATTGGTGCAGAGCTACTCAGACATGTTTCATGAGAACATCAATACCAATTTCGTTCTTTCAGGACAATTTGCTCGATACTTTTTAGTTTGTTTGACTCAAGCCACAAAGCCAGACAGAACAAAAATGAGCTCATGATATCAACAAAGTTTCAGGTTATTATTAAAGACAATGAAGAGAATACCCATCAGGGATGTTTTGTGATTCATGTTCATGACAGTTGAGAGAATAAAACTCACCCTCCGAACAAAAGCACAGCTGAAAACATTTGTGCCCTACAGCACAGTTAAAGTGTGGATCTTAATGGCTAATTGTCATGTTTGAGATGTCAGACGCTGCGTTTACATGCACAGTTAAGTCAAGCTACGGTCATAGCTCAACTTAGTCATATAATTGGACTACTGTCCTTGTCCCAGTGTTCAAGCATGGGAGGGGAATTTATCGACCAAAGTATGTGCCAGCTCCACTATGATAGGTGGGATTAAAACTTGTTACTGTAGGGCCTTATTCCAGTGACATATTGCAAACTCCCATCCATGTTTTTTTTTTTAAATATTACAATCAGGAGAGACTTATCTTTATAGTAAAAAGAATATTTATTAACATGTGCACATAAGAATGAAAATATGGAAAGTCTTTGGTGATTAGACCCCATAGAGATAATATGATTTAAGGAAGGTGATGTATCCATAGTCGAATAGGGAAGTCCCCCAGAGTCTAGACCTTGGTGGTGGTAGAGGCGGTGAAGATGAGATGAGAAGAAGATGGAGAAGTGCTGATGATCGGGATGAGTAGAGGAATGAGCCTTTGTTAAGCTTGTCCTGGACGCTGGATATGATGGCTGGAGGTGAACAGGCTGGAGGAGGGCGCGGTGATTCTGCCTAAAATGACAGCTGACAGCAACAGAAGAGAGAGCAGATTTAAAATTTTGCAGTAGCATCCTGATTGGCTGATAGAGATCGTGGTGAAGTTTGATTGAATAACCAGAGGAGTGAATGCCCGTAGCCAGCTGATAAGATAAAGCTGTGGGAATGGGAGGGAGAGAATTGTGAATTGGTGAGCACAAAGAAAATCTCCCCGATTGAACTTTAGCTGAGCTGACACAGCTTGAACTGTGTCTCCTTGGTCATCCAAAAATTCACAGCTCTGGATGTAGATTTCGGCATGCTAGCATCTTCTGTTACGCATTTAATGCTATTCGACCTCGGGGTTAAGGCCTGGGGCGGAAACTGTGGAGCATGCGCAGAGCACCTAGGCCAGTTTGGTTGATTGCATACTCCCAATCACATTATCTGGGTGTGCTAGTCTGACTTTGAGAAATTCATTTGTACGATTTCAGTCGGACTAACACAATAAATTGGTTTCCCAATGTCATGTAAATGTACAGAGTGATTACACTGTCAGAGAACAGTCCTCGCACAGTCCTTTGCACCATCAAGAAATATTTGCCTAGGGTAAAATATAAATATTTGAATTAGATACTACTACTATTTGAATTAGACCATCTACTACTGGAACTGTGATATTCAGATCAAACTAAGACATGATTATGGAAATAAAAAGGCCTCATTGTAACTATGATGATGAAATATTATCTTCAGATTTACTCAATAAACCAAATTACATCAAATTAATATACTAAGATTGTTATTTTCAACCCAAATGTTTGAAATCAACCATGGAGAATGGGACTGTGATGAGAATGGTAGTTGAAATATTAGTTTAAATGATACAGTTAGCCTGAGGATTAATGTCGTCACTTTGTAGAGAGAAATTAAGACAAGATTTTGAGTAGAAGGAGAAGAGATGAATGAGAATGAATAAGCAACCAGAGATCCTTCTGTTCCATCTGTGATCAGCAGTTACTGGGTGATTCAGCAACATCCACTACACTAATGTGGTTTTCCCACAGGCCTGCTGGTGAAAAACAAAAATGTGAGAGGAGACGAGATAGAAGAATTTCCCCGTCAAGCCGAAGCACTGGTGAGGGAAAGTTAATTGGAGATGCAGAAGGAAAGGAGAAATAGCAGCGAGAGGACAGAGGATGTCTGGATGTTCTGTACGACTTGTTTTGTTGTTCACCTCGGTGACCCCTGGAGGCTGCAGCACAAAATCTTAGGGGCATAAACAAACCTATTCTGCCTTTCATTTTCATCAAACAACCTGTCTTACATTTGTCTTAAAGTTTTGAATTCTTCATCACCCTTTCCCTTTGAACAATGACCAGATTCAGCAGGTATAATGAATCCATGATCAAAGCTTCCATCTTCTTTCCTCCGGTTTGTCTGTTTCAAGGGGAGGCCCTTATATTTTCCGTGCTGAATGCATTGCTTTCATAGTGTCTGGTGATATTATACTCCACCTTTTATGTTGAAAGAGGAAGCTATATCCTCTCTCACCGCCTTTCAGGTTATATAACCTTCGAAAGCCCATTTTCATTTCTTCATTCTGCATCAGCTCATGCTGTCTTATTGTCATGCTAATTCACACACACTGCTGCATAATGTCACTCCACGGTGACATTTACCCCGCTGTGACCCACGCACAAACACAAGTGACTCTCTTCAGTCAGATTTTTTTTTAAAAAAAAAAGTTGAGGCATCAGCACTGTTGAGCATTTGCAAAAAGCAACAGTGATTCCCACTGATTTAGAGTTAATAACATGCCAGACAGTCCGTTCTGTTGCTGCCCAGTGGAAGCTGTTGCTGTGACATTTGTCTGGTAATAAAACACACCATTCATCACACAGAGTGTAAACACGCTGTGTGTATTTATTGAGTGCAGTTTGCTGCCAACCACAGAGCAGCAGCCATTAATAACTAATCAGTCTCAGCGTGCCGAGGAGATTTCAGACTGAGCGGTTTTACATTGGAAAGTTTTCTAAATTGCTGGGGGTGCTGAACTTATTTGGCTTGTGACCCTACAAACGATTTAGGTTAGGGGCGTCGGTAACGTAGTGGATAGTGCCGGCGCCCCATGTACAGAGGCAATGCCTCACTGCAGCGGTCACAGGTTCGACTCCGGCTTGCGACCATTTCTGCATGTCACCCCTCGCTCTCTCTCTCACCCCCTTTCACTCTGTCCTATACAATAAAAGGCAAAAAAAATCTTAAAAAAAAAAGATTTAGGTTAAATTATAACTGCTGTAGCTGATGCTGGAAAAAATATGAGCAGATGTCGATGATGATGAGTGAGTCTTTTTCCTTTAAAGGATATTATTTGATTGATTAGTCGTACATGGACACTTGACCAAAACTGACAGTTTGCTAAGCCCATCAGGGCTCAACAATAAGGATTGCCCGATTGCCCGGGGCAAGTAAAACTCACGGTCGGGCATGTAAACTAACAACTCACTTGACCGATCGGGCAAGTTGCTAAAAATAGTAAAAGTTAATAACTAATTGATAAAATAAATGTATTTTAAAACGTGCTCTTC
>NC_065511.1:19155603-19216976 GCF_006386435.1 Epinephelus moara | reverse complement strand
GACACTGTCATTTTTGTTTAGGAATTAAACTACAATACATGACATATGTTGTTTTAATTAATAAATACAGTGTGAATAAAGATTACATAACATAAAAATAACTGCAGTCTTTGTTATTTGATAGCCGCTTAAATTAAACAATTTTTATAGGGCAAGTAAAAACTGACTTTGGGCAAGTAGATCTTTGACCAACTTGCCCGACCGGGCAAGTGAAAAAAAACCTTAGCGTTGAACCCTGCCCAGTGTCCTCTTGATTACTATTAGACAGTGAGATTTCCAGTTTCTACATAGCAACTGTTAATTTTGCCGGCTGAAATGTCTGTGTTTTAGTAGCTGTAGCTAGCTGATAAGCCCCACGAATTGATTTAAAACCCATCTCTGACAGTTTTAAAACAAGATCTTCGTCAGAAGGATCTTACATTATGTATTTAAGGGCTACATATATTATATCATACCAATGCTAATAAAATGCTCCCTGGCCTTTGCAGTAACTTCAGGTTAGGTTACTACTGTAGGTAAGGCTGGGCAGTATGGACCAAAGATCATATTGTATTTTTAGGCTAAATGGCATTACACAATATTTATCTCTCTATTTCCTACCAAGGTATCCTCATACAGCGATTCATATATCCTATGAAAAGGCATACACACCAGTTTGTACAATATCCTATGATTTAGCGCCCCACGAATGACAGTACGAGGTTAGGTTTAGGCAAGTGAAGTTACTGTGGTTAGGTCAGTAAAAGAAACATGCTGACGATGTACCTTAAAATCACTCAAAGTTCACATGATTCCAAACAAAGGTCTCCTGGGAAAAGTCCTGTGTTTTGTGACCCATTCACCACCCCAACCTGCATCCCACAGCGACTGTTTCCTTCTTTATTCTTAACTTGCTTAACTTTCGTCAGCGCATTTGTCACGTGATTGCAGTCTTTCCAAATACATGGGTTATGAACTAACTACTGGCTCACCATGTAGGATTTTGGTGTATTACTTTTCGTTGGAAAACATACAAACAGTGCATGTGAACAGCCTGCTTCTACAAAATGGGCTAAATGTTCAGTTGTAAGTCAAGACGTCACAAGTGCTTCCATTTAAAAAGACTGTGATCAAAATAAAATGCAAAGACAGGGTTTCTGTCACTGTTTGAAAGTACACATCTGCAAAGCAAGTCAATGAAAAAATGTCTAAAATAAATAGCAGAGCTGTACGTTAACATTTTTTTGCACATAGCTTTGGTGCTACAGAGGTTGAACGTTTTTTAGGGCAGGCCACAAGTGTAGCACGAGTATAAAAGTTTCAAGTAAAGCCACTGTAGTTTGAGACTATACAAATTCTGTGTGGTGTGGGGGAGTTTAAGATGTCATTTTCCATGACCTATCAAATGAATATAGTACTGCAAATTGCTGACATTGTTATTTATTTATTTAGTTATTCATTATGCACATAAGGAGGAGAGAGAGACTCTGTCCACATTGAATACGTCTTGAGCATGAAATCTCTGTACCTTCACTGCACTGCATTTTTATTAACACATCTGTCACCTGCATTCAGGCAACACCAGCCTCCAGGCAGCTACCAGCAGTCAATAAACAGTCACAAGACACAAACAAACACAAACCAGAACATCAAGAACATTATGAATATGGAAGCAACTGTGAAAAAAAACAGAGTAGTAAAGGCAGCAACAGGGTTAAAAACAAAATCCTGATGGGCAATTCATGGAACAACAGAGATGCTGCCTGCAGTGAACAGCCTGACGCAGCCCTAGAGGAAACACGGGTAGCTGTGGAACCAGAGGAAGCACAGGTTGTGGCCCCAGAAGACACACAGGTTGTGGCCTCAGTTGAACCACAGGCAGCTGTGGCCCAGCCAGTAGAACTGGAGAAGAGAGAAGCCCAGGCAGTAAACCCTTGGCTGAAGTCTATTGGATCTGACCTCCAAAAGAGAAATCAGACCTACTGCTAGGTGCTTGATCTGACTGAGTATCCCCAGCTGAAAAGGCTCAAAACAAGATTCCCCTACCTGTGAGGGCAGCTAAAAAGCATCAGCCAGCTGAGACCCCTTAGGAACCGAAGCTTGATGTGGCCCCTGAGGAACCACAGGTAGCTGTGGCCCAGACAACAGCAGTAATGAAGGTACTGCCCCAGGCCAGCAGCAGCCACTGATCCATTAAAGGATTTCTGTCTGCTGACAGGGGTAAAAAATGGCAGAGGCCACTAAGCTCGCGGTGGGAGAGATGAGTGGACCGCCAAACTCATAAGAGAGCAGGTGGCTTTGCTCACTAAGATGGAGCATCTGAAAGAAAAGCTCCAAATTCAGTCATTTCTGAATGCTGGGGCAAAAGTGAAACAGGAGACGCTGATCGAGATCCTTCAGCTGTGTTTAACTGACAGCGAGAGCACAGGAAATGCAGCTCTCTGTGAAGTTTTTAATCCGGAGGAAGCTCTTGAGAAAGAGACATCCCTGGACCACAGGAAGAAAACACCAGGCTGGTGAATGCACTGCAGGCAGAGGAGGACATAAAGAAGGAGATACTGCAGTGGGAAGGCAAAAAGTGTTCTTCCGATCTATAGAAGAACAACAGGCCCTGAAGCAGAACCACCAGAGATCTCTTGAGGGACAGAGTTGTCGATCTCGAGCAACAGATGGCCAAGATCGACAACCCTAAAAAGCGCTCTTTGAAGTAGGAGTCTGCCGGCTCTTCAGTAAAACCGGAGGGACCTCACTACCCTGCTCTCACCTCCTCTGCCAACAAATAAAAGAGATAAACTAAATAAAAAATAGAAACTGTATTTGAATGGTCTTTACTATTTTTCTCTACACTGAACACAACTCTGTGTATTTATAACATTAAACACAGAGCAGTGTTGGAGGAAAAGACATAAAAACTGTCCTGTATTTGCAGTTGTTTTTCTTCTAGTATTTCTCTCTGAATACTTAACATTCAACATTAATATTATACCTAAAGCAGCTATACTAGCTGTTTTGATAATATGAATGACAATGTGAGAGGCGTCACTCACTTTGTGCTGTCTTGGAGTTTAATTTTGTAATAGTAGTCTATCACAAAATTGTCGAACTGATGGACTTATAGCCTATGGACTCGTACCCATGTTCATACCCTGTTTAAAGCATCATAGCTAGGTCAGCTTGCTTTAGAAAAAAAAAAGATTGTTGGTAGATTTTACGATATTCCCTCAAAATATGATCATTTTGAGTCTCTGGTTATACTGTTTAAGATTTCCCATCTGGAAATTCTGATCTGCAACTTCCCTGTTTTGCTTCACTCTCTCAGCTCTCATAGGTAGGCAGTTTATATTAGAGCAGCTAAACGCAGTGTAATCCATCACACTTTTGCTCATTTGTTTCTTAATTTTGTAACACGTAAATAAAAAGACACAGCATTTCAAGCTGTTTAGGTGCACATTATCAATGTTGTTAGAGTCTGGAGGACACGACTGCAACATGTCAGGAAATCCAAATCTTGACAGGCCAGCAGTGCCTAGTTACAGTCAAACTAACATTAGTTTTTGACAGTCGTTGCTCAAAATGTGACCCTTGAAAAAATATCTTTATCCGGAATTAATCCCACAGTCATTTTTGCTCCTAGGATTCTCTTGATAAAAGCAATAAAAGATGGACTTTGGTTACGATGTCATATTGTGTGGGATCATGGGAGTTGTCCTCTCCACCACTGCCGAATGAAATTTGATGCAACTCAGGCAGAAATCAGGTTCACGCACAAGGGTCAGAGTTTTATTCACGTTACATTTAGTCACGTTTATTTATGTTTATTCACATCATTCTCTACTTGCACAATGTATGTATATCATCTGTTTACTCCCTGTCAATTCTACAACAACATGGCCTTCGCCTCCAACCTTATTGATCACAGTGCTTTTTCATCCTAGTTAGTTCTTTCACTTTCACAGTTAGCTTTGTACATATTGTTAATAGTTCCTTTGACAAAAACAGTATTCTTTACCTCGCAGAACACAAGGAATTACTGGTTTACCGCTGCCTCTGATTAGTTATTTTGTTTGTGTTATTATGTGACTTTCGAAACCAAACTAATATGGCGTCTGCAGCAGTACGTTCATTAGCTTCTGTGTCCAGGTACTTCCTGCCTGCTTCTGTGTGCCGACCACCATCTAATACACATATGCAGTATTATATTCAATCTCAATGTGTCTTCACCTGTTTAGATAAAGGTTTGATGATAATAAAATAGCTCCATCTCCCACCTCTTAGCTCAAATCTTCTAAGCTAACACTCGCCTTACTGGCCATGCTTACACTGTCAATGTCAGCAAACAGCATGTGTGGGAGGGTAACCTACGTCAACACTGTTTGCTAATGACTGAATGGGAGTTTTCATTTGAAAAACTCAGGATAGAATGCAGATGGACTCGCCCTTTAAGTTACATTGCAGTCTGTTCACTCATTGGCAAGAACAAGCAATTAATACATGTAAAAAGTTACTTACAAAACCTTAAAAAAAACATTGTATTTTTACATATTGTTTTTGCGAGGACAGTAAAAGACACTTTTCAGAAGTTTTGAATCTTTGTAAGAAGATACATTCAGGCCAAGTTTAACTTAAGGAAAAAAAAAAATAAAATATATATATATATATATATATATAGCCCGGGATGTGACATTGTCTTCCAGTTTGCAATCTGGTGCCAATTAAAATTTTATGATTCAGAAGATAGCAAAGTGAGGAGGAAAATGACTGCATATGGCTCTTCTTTCCTGTGTAACGTAGACAGATGGATCAAGGCATGAATCAAATTACACGGGCACCACAGAAGCCCAGGTGATATTATTATGCGCAGCAGGACGTGTTTGATATTCAAGGTGGTGTTTGTTTTTGTGAGCCTGTCCATTCGATCATGAGGTCATGATCTTGAGCGCATAAGAGACAAGGATGGATCATTTTCTGTTTCTTTTTTCTTTTCACGGGACAATGTGACCTCCAGAGACAACACACACTCACTTCTTGTCACCTCCAGACTGTTTCCTCTGTCATCTCTTCTGCTCTGTTGTCTCCTCACTTCGCTGTCTTTTTCCTCTTATCGCTCCCACACTCACTCTGTCCCTCCCTTTCACACTCCTATGAGATGTACCACTACACTACACTACACACTACACATCATACCTCCCTGTTTTCTCCTTGGTTTGTACCTGGGCCTCCCATAGGCTTTTGTAACTGACCTTGCGACACAGTCAGATATCACCGCAGTCCCACAGGAAGTCAGCACTTTACAGTAGATATTAAGGTGAATATTTCCTCTCAAGGCCTATATTTACCACTTCCTAATACTTGCAGTTCTAACTTGGGAAAATACTAAGTTGCTTTCCTGGCTGGCCCTGCTGTTGCTGATGCTGGGGGTGTAGCGTATAATCAGTTTTCAGAGCTTTTTTCTTTGCTGATTAGACATTTTTCAGGTTTGAATTTAGACAGGTTGTGCTTTGAGTCTGCTATGGTCAACTCCCTGTAAAGGTGGGTGTGCTTAAACTGATGAAATCCAGGTTTGTGCTGTACCAGTGTGGTTTCCAATATTCACATTTGGAAAACAGAATGTGCTGACCCAAGTCCCTGGCTTATGCAGCAAGTACAGTACAATATGTTCCTACCTTACCAGCAGTGTGGTGAAAAATGGAGACTGGTAGACATTTTTCACATGGCTGAAACCACCTGGAAATATTCACTGTATTCACATTCAACTCTGCGAATGATATCTTACAAAAATGCACATACAGCAGCTCGTATGATATCAAATTAGTGCCCTACAAATGGCCTTTTCACATTACATAGGTTAGGTTGAGGCAGGTAAAGTTACATAGGTTAGGTCAAAGAAAAGAAACAGGGGAAACATAACTCAAAGTTCAATTGATTTCACAAGGGACACGAACACTGGTCTCCAGGGGGAAAGTCCTGTGTTTGTTTTACCCATCCATCACCCCAACTTACCCACCTATGCAGACTGTAGTGACTACTATCAATGAAAAAAGCCACTAAGAGGCTGAGTAGTTTAGCTGTGTCCAAAGATGCGTTTATGATGATTTATTAAACAAACAACTGAGACAACTAAAACAAAATGAGATTAAACGGTCAACAGAAAATATTGGAGCCACGCTCTTTGTCTACAAGCTGCCATGCCAGTGAATGAACAGGTAAAAGAAAGTGAAACCACACCCACCCCTGTGCCAATTACTACCAGAAGTGAAGTGACCAAAAGAACTTGTACGGCCTAACCAAATAATAAAGAGGTTAAATACATATTCTGGCTCCTACATGGACTTTCGGCCTTTATACCATTTCCTTCTCTACCCCAGTCAGCGCATTGGTAACATGATCGTAGCCTTCCTGATTACATGGGATATATATGAATTACCGGCTCATGATTGTATGAGAGGGAGCCCTTCTGTGCGGAGTTTGCATGTTCTCCACGTGTCAGCGTGGGTTTTCTCCGGGTACTACAGCTTCCTCCCACAGTCCAAAGACATGCAGCTTAGTTGGTGACTCTAAATTGTCCGTAGGTGTGAATGTGAGTGTGAATGGCTGTCTGTCTCTATGTGTCAGCCATGTGATAGTCTGGTGACCTGTCCAAGGTGTACCCTGCCTCTTGGCCAATGTCAGCTGGGATAGGCTCCAGCCCCCCCATGACCCTCAAGAAGATATGTGGTTATTGGATGGATGGATGATTGTGTGAGTTATATATTAATTGTGGTGCATTACTGTTTGTCAGTATACCCACGAACAGTGCATGAGAACAGCCTGAAATTTTTACTGCACAACAATTGCAAATGTTTTGCAGAAGCTGTTTAGATTTGCAGTTAAACCTCGTAAACCTCGCCCTCAGTAAACAGCTTTCTCACAGCCGCTCTACCTGCCGCTGTTTATCAACCGAGACAGATTCAATAGAGTTTGTGCCACCGTTGGATTGTTTAAGCAATTTTCCCTGCTCTTGTTTTTTTACAGTAACATGCAGCATACTGATGCAGCCAAATAGAGATCAGCCAACCATAAAAGTGTGAAGCACCAAACAGAAACAATAAAAGAAAACCAGGAAGACGGTCTGTACACACTTATACATACAGAGGTGCTGATTAGCCACATTGAGTGAAAACACCTGTGTATGTGTCTGTGTGTGTACCACTGGTGAGCAGGGGCTTTGATTTTACTGAGGCAATTTGATCACTAAGTGACATCTAGGGGGCCAGGTGTGTGCAATTACCTGCAGTTAACCTGCATGGTTGATAGAACCCGCTTCACATGTGTCGCCAGGATTGGGAGCCATTACTGTGAACGAGAGGGCTGCTGCAGGATTTGGATCCACTCCAAACAAAAATGTAGTGAGCACTTACTGTAATGTAGGTGGAGTCTGTCTGTGCCAGAGTTATCGGGAGATGAAATTTGATAATAAGAACGTGGAGTTATTGTTGTGAAGTTATTGTTGCTTATCCATTCATGTAAAATGCATGGTTTCCCAGAAACTTTATCTCTGTGTGTTAAAAAATACCACAGAGGAAGTGATTGCAAACTGCCTTTAGCATGAGGCTCTCTGAGTTATTTTAAGCAGCCCATTGCTCAATTAAAAATATTTCTCTTTTACTCATCATCTTTTTTTTATCTCGTCCTTTGTTCGCACTGGCTGGGTGCCGGCTTTAAGACGGAGAGGAAACAAGGCTTCTTTCTTCTTTTCCTCCTGTCGCTCGTGGCTTGCCATTTGTCTGGGGGATATTTCCGAGGATTTGTGGGTTGTTTTTTGTCTGTTTCTGTGCTTTGACTCAGGCCCTCCACAGCTGCCTTAATTGGCGCAGGGGGAATAGACGGGCGAACATATATTTATCTACCTGCCGTGTAGAACTCACTGAACTCACAGGGGAAAGAAGTACTTTGCTGAAATTTAAGTTTCACTCCAGTTTGTGTGGTGTCATGCCCCAGTGCTTTGCGTTTTCTTCTCACAGGTATAGAGTGACTAGTTAATCCTGGATTTACTGGCAACATTTTATTTTCCCTTCAGCAGATGGAGTTTTTAGTTGTGATGTGACCTTTAGAAGTCCTCCATAGACATATAAGGGGTTAGTAAATGGGAGCACAAAAACAGAAATTAATAGGTTTTCTCCAAATGAGTGTTTAGAGGTGGACTCACTAACTTTGTTAGATACAAACAAATTTTAACGTGTATTGATTGCTTCCCGTTAAGTTGTTCTTTCGTAACTATTCCCAGCAATTATTTTCTGCATCTAATCGCCCGTTCTAGAGCAAATTAATTTCAACCTCAAATTTATAAAACTTGCTGCAGCAAAAAGTCTGTCTCCCACAAATCTTTTCCCATTTCATGTTTACTAATGACTGCCCCTGCCGCCTTGACCCACATTCTGTGTGCTGCGAAACTCTGCTCTTCTCCGTCTCATAAATCAGAGGAGAATAGCAAAGCGCGGTGCGGTTGATGAATGGCTCTAGCCTTGTATCGCTCCTTCTGCTGCTGAACTCGTGTGCACATGCTGTCACATGCACCAGCACACACACACACACACACTCAATATACAGATAATATGATGATGATATAGATTGATACTGATAAACCAACTGATAAATACTTGCTTATACACTCACACACCATCTGTGTTGCATCAAACACACTCGTATAATGAGAATCCCTTTTTTGTGAGGAGGTGTGCTACCCAAAAATCTATAAAAACCCTGAGGTTAAAACAAGGATGTTTCTAAGTCTACATTTGCTAGATAAAGCCCGAGAGACAGCACACTAACAGAAGCAGTCACACACACACACAAACTGCATCGCACTGCTGCACAGTACTGCGATGAAAACTGCCCCTGTAGATCTGCTGGTTTCTCCCACTGTACCACCACCAGCACCTGAATGTGCAGAAAACCTTATTGGCTCTATTTGTCATTTTCATTGACTGAATGGACCGACGGACGTTTATTCATCATAACTGAGCTTTGCTGAGAGAGAAGTCGGATTTTCAGTTCCTTCACAGACTTATCTCCTTTTTCCAAAACACTGTTCACTCTTCAATTTCATGCTGTACAGGCACCGAGGGACAACGTGCAGAATGAGCCATTTGTCACGGCAAAACAAAGACAGGAAAGTGTGACTCTTATGTTGGCTTTAAGCAATCACAGCTCAAAGCGGACTTGAGTATTAATGGTTGCCTCCTCAAATTGACTTCAGAACAGCAAGCAGCCGAGGAGAGAACAAAACAAGAAAGTGAAATGAAAAATTTAGGGGTAAAACCCAACCAACCAGCACTAAACTAAATGGGTGTAGAGAGTTATGACAACCAATAGGAGTGTATCATACAGACATACAGATAAAGCACATTAATGGTCAGATGATTAGACTTTTAGAATTAAGTAATCACATGAGCAAAACTAGCTTACATCAATGCTAGCTGCATTTTGAAAATATATGTTTTAGTTTTTGACCAGATACCTGCAACACTGGCGTTCCCATCAGTGTTTAGTGCCAACAATTAAATGTAAGTATGCTAACATGGTAAACATTAGCATGTTAGCATTGCCACTGTGAGCATGTTAGCACAGTGATGCCTGCATTTAGCTCAACGCACCGCTGTACAGCCTCAGAGTCGCTAGCATGCTGTTCATGACTGTTACAGTGCATTCCAGTATCCATGCTACCATACTCTTAAGGATACCAGAAATATTTTGTATTTGTCAAATGCAGTGTGCTCAAAGTACCAGGATGTCTAACTGCGTCCATTTGCATTTTGCAGTATGCAGGCTAGCATGCCTTTCTGGCTGGTTTGACCCACAATCCTCTGCACAGAGAAAGATACGTCACATCGACTGAGCCGCAGAGAGATGAGAGCTTATTGAGAGCTGACAGAAGTCACAGTGACTACAACCAATTAACCAATCAATCTATATTTGGGGCAGGCATCTATATGGGACCTTTAATTCCTTTCACACAAAACTGTCGCTCAGCAAAGATGGGAAATTATTTGCATAAAAATGAGGCTTCAAATAAGGTATTAATTATGAATCATTTATTTGATCTGGCTCCGACAGACAGCACATCAGAGAGAGTGACGACAACCGTTTCACAGCACCCTAGGGTTACAGCACCTGGCATATCAACACAACAGCACTTTATCCTGCTTAAAACAATATTCACCTGGATTCATTTTTCTGAAAAACACTTGATTCTTTTGATCAGTGAAACCATACGGACTGAAGGAATATGAATAACTTAAGGGTAATTGAGCAACGGACACATAATCTGACTTTATGACCACTTTTTTGTCTTCCTTGCCAATAGATCTGAATGAATTACTGTCTTCTTTGGTGCTTATGGTTATATTTGAATGCATGATCGAATCAGGTAGCTAGCACCCAAGATACAGCCAAGAACTTGTATAAAAATGAACTGCTTGGCAACCAGACCAGTCATTAATTTGAGACAGGCCTTTATTTGTTGAAATGTGTTACCACACTGGGCTGGTAAAAGGGACTGGATTTCCGGTACATACATCGCAAAGTAACAACAAAGGAGCTTTTCGGATTGACCTCCGCCTTGGTGAATGGTGTTTTGTTGCATCTCCAAGTTCACACCACGGATTGCGATGGATAAACAGTATGAGCAAGAGGGTCAAATTTCAGGACACAATGTTATAACAAAGTAGTCCAGTTGTAGTATGTGTACTCCATAAACCAGAGTGTACTTCATAAGGGAAGCTGCAGTACATACTGAAAGTAGTAAAAATAGCAATTCAGAACGCAGCATGAGCCTCGTCAATTTGTGTCCTCTTGTGTCAAAATGCTGCCTAAACACAGCCTTGTTTGCTTGTTAAAATCATTGGCTTGTTAAAAGATATTTGAGTATGGTTAACAGCCCTGTTGTAGGTTTTGATCATTTTGGCTGTGCGTAGTAAATGCTTCAGAGAATTGCTGTGTCTGACTTGGCAACGAACAGTGCCCAAATATTCTGTTTATCTGTAAACACAGTCTGTATCAGATGTGTGCTGTACGGGTGATCCTGCAGTAGGAAGATACAACATAAGAGTAGGTTTGAGAAGAATGAAACATGGCTGCCTTGGTATTTAATCATGCTCATGGTTAGTTACTTATCACAGCCCATTAAATGTTTTCACCACTCCTGTCTGTTGGAATTGAATTCTTTTGAGACGGCAGCTCTGGGGGATTTAAGATACCATGCAATCAATACTTTATACCAGAGGAGTTCTGGGGGCAATAGACAGCCATGTCAGCGATCACAGCTCTAATAAATAGCTGGATGGAGCCCAGAGTATCGGGAGAGAAAAGTCTTCAAGGGACTCTGTTTTTCGTTAATGGGATTTTTCATGTGACTAGTGATGAGACGGTGACTCAGCTGCGTTTTCATTTGGCCCAATACTTTTTAAGTGATGGAAAAATATAGCGGGAACAGAGTTCTGATTTGAGCCACAATGATGTATTGCATTTCTTCTGTCATATAAAAATAGGACAAATGTGAACAATTTATCAACTGATCACATGCCTGTACTTTCATGTTGTTCAACAGTGTACAGCTATCTGCTGTCTGGGAAATATGTGAGGGAAAACAGAAAAAAAGAAGAGTAGTTTCACTAGTTTTGTTTTTTAGTCTTGTAAAAAAAAGTTTAACAACTACAGATGAGAATAATGTATAACATTTTATAACAGCATTATATTATAGAACATGCACCCTGAGAGGAATGATCTGCTCTAGTGTTACAAGTTAACCTTAGTTTGAACCAATGTTAAAATACAACCCTGAAGGTAAGACATTTCTAATGGATGACCAGTTGCTATAATAACATTTAACTTTCCAGTCCATATGTATGGTGGCCTAGACTAGTCGTTCTCAACCATGGGTATGGGGACCCCCAGGAGTGCTTGAGGGAGTTCCACTTGGTCCCCAGAAATATGGGGAATTGTTTAGTTTCACTTTGTAAGTCACTATAGACCTGCACCCAGTGTGAGTCATGAGAGTTTTAAGAGTGACTATTGATCATGGGTTTCACTTCCTCAACTGTAGTTGACTACTATAGAATTCTGGTCTTATCTGGTCATATCTAACAACGTAAATCTTTTCGAATGGAGGTCCCTAAAGTGAGGGTCCGTGATCTTATGTGTATCAATTTAGGGGGCCAGGACACGAAAAAGGTTTAGAACCACTGGCTTAAGGCAGATTTTTGTGCATCAGCTCTATGCAGAGCTGCACCGTAGCCTATGCACATGGCTTACGCCAGTGTGAGCATTTATACTTGGGCGGTGGTGTGTCTGTGTCTCTCTGAAGTTACACCTCCAAACCACTAGCTGGGGGTGGGTTTTCTGTGAAGCGCTGTAAGGTTTAGTTGATTCAAAACACACATTAAACATGGCTTAATAGCGACAATTCCAAACACAAGTAGGGCTGTCAATCTTCCCCCAAAATCAGATTTGAATTTTTAATGTTTTTTATGTTAAAAATTCAAATAATATCCAAATTTTTCCCTTGGTTTAGGCTATAGCCTAGGCCTACCACCGCATTTTTATATTTTTTTGTGCTATAATGACGTTATTTTAATATTTTGCATCACATGCAAAAGTGAGCGTCTCCGGCTTGTCAGCGCAGCAGTGTCAGTACCAACACAGCTGCGCAGCTGGAGACGTGTTGCTCCTCCTCACTTCAAGTTGCTGTCATTAACTTTTAACCTGCAGAGGCGGCAGTGCTGTAACATTGTAGGAATTTATGAAAGCCCTTGTGAACATTTCAATAGTTACACATTAAAACAATATTTATTTGCAATTACTCTATTGAACGACCCCGAAGCATGAGCAAACGGGCTGTGTCACTTCGGATCAAAGAGATGCGCCCTGTCACTGTCAGCAGAGGAGAGGAGAGGAGAGGAGAGGAGAGGAGAGGAGAGGAGAGGAGATGGATTGTAGGTCTGTTTGTAAACGGGGCTTCTCTGACAGTCATGTATTTCCCCAAAAAACATCTCTTAATGCACGGTAGAGCGCTGTTTTTTTTTTTGTCTGTTTGTTTTTTCAAAATATTCGAATCTTAGTTTCCAACTTCGAATATGCTTATTTTTACAATAATTCGAATTGTTTTCGAATAGCGAAGTTCGCTCTGACAGCCCTAAACACAAGTACACAAATCGGCTTCTGTAGAGCTTGCAGCATTCACAGACAAAGCACTTGTCTTTTGCTGGACACTTTTCTCCACAAATACAACATGCTAATGTTTTTAGCACAAGCCTATGGCATTTTACATTGTATAAATTAGCCTAGCAGCTGGCGGACTTTTCCTCTACTCATATGAAGCCAGCGACAACAGCAACATTTATCAAGGATAACGTTACAAAATTTGGTTCCATTTCAACTCACAAGGTTCACCGACAAAACAACTGAATTATACTAAACACGTTTTCCAAACAAATATAACATGCTAAAGTTATTAACACAAGCCTAAGGCTATTTGCATTGTATAAATTAGCCTAGCAGCTAGCAGACTTTTCCTCTACTCATATGAAGCCAGGATAAATCACACACAAGACTTATAATGCCATTTTGTGGAGGCTTTATTGTCTTCACAATTTCTTTCTTATCTGTAAAATAAAAGTAAATAAAAGCTTTGTTTCCACTGAGGGAAATGGTTATAGCTTACAAAAATAGACAAGAGGTCTGCGTGGCTGGGACGTGTAGTAACATTCCGGGGAGTTGTTTGTCAGGCTACAGGATAGAGTACAGGGTCGATTAGATTTAGACAAACCTATATCAGTTTGCCAAACCTTGTGCCAGAGAGGGCGTAGTGTATTCGGATGTTCATATCCATCAAAAACTACAGCAAGTGATTCCTATAATTAATTCCTCTTGTCTGCCTGAAAGTTAAATGCTATCCAATTAAAGTGCCAAGTTGATTAGAACTCTTGTATGTCTATGGGAAAAAAGGTTCTTACGAAAACTGGAGGGATCAGTCTTGTCCCAGGTATAAACAGGTTGATTCTTACAGTTTAAGACAGGACATGTTCTTTGTGTGTTTCACTGGTTAGATTACATGAAAAGTACCACAGAAGGAACAAGAAAACAGGAACTGAGAAGGGCCCTATGTTACATACAGTGCTCCGGGCACAGCACATGGTTTGACACCACCACCCTCGCCTTAGTGAATAACTGATTTGCATCACATTTCTGTGGGATCAATCCATCCGGCAGTTATTGGAGATCGTTAGGAATCAACATACTGCCATACTGCTTCGAAGATGCTGCTTTGTAAAGTCAGGACAAGGTTACAAAACATTTGTGAATCAATCCAAGTTCACTGTCACTGGTCATTAAGATATTACTGTCCTTCAAAGCTGTTACACGCCTCGACTAAAACTCAGTTACTGACCATCCATTATTGTTGCTGATAAGGCTCATATCACAGCAGAACATTAATAAAGAGTGGCAGCAGCTACTAAGCGGTTTCTTTTTGGGAATTTCATAGTCATATTTTAATATGCTGTAAGTAATCACTGCAGTTTAAGTCATTAAAAACCAATAAATTTTTTCGGCTACATGTTGTTTATGAACTTATCCAAAAGTTACATATGCTAATTTTACAAATTGGGTAATGACCAGGGCAAAAGAGATCTATGTTGACGCAGAGTATGGTACCACTGGTTAGTGACATCCATATGATTATCCACTGACAAGTTATCTTCTTCCTAAAGCCGTACAGATATTAGTGTCAGATAACAGCTGAGAATAATTCAGCTGTTCAGAGAGAGGTTTCAATGAGAAAAGTTACGTGGTTGATGTATCAGTATCCTGACAGGCGCTGGCTTACAGATAAGCACAGAAGGATCTTTGAAAGCCTTTAATTAAATCCTAGAACAACCCCTGAATGAGTAATAAATGGAGAGAAATGTGTTCAGGTACTTAATTGTCGAAGCCATCCATCTCCCGTGAGTAGGATCTTCATCTCTGCCAGTTTGTTCATGTCTTGTATTTTTATATTTTATGCTTTTGTAGCTAAGAGGATGTTCCAAAACCTGTGAAATGAGATAAAACCTTTAAGAATTCTCAAGAGGGGTTTGAAAACAGACAGTGGTTCATTATGCACAAGGTGCTGCACAGGCTGGAGGCAGTGACAGATCTGTGTGTGTAAGTACGAGCGCTGATGATGAACACATAATCATGTTTGTTTGTGTGCATCTGTGTGGATGTGTCGGCAGTATTTTAACTTCCCTGCTGATGAAAGGGCCGTCGGTGACGTGAACAGTTGTCCGTTGTTGAGACAGCAACATGAGATGAGGGTTGAACTGAGAACTGTAATATGAAGCTTGTAATGTGACACTGAGTCCTGAAAGGGAAGGAGGAAGTGAGAAGGGGATGGAAATGGGTGGGGACAGCAGACAGGATGGAGACAGATGGTTTTGTTCTGTTTTTTTTTTCTTTGCATTTTGTGATATTACAGCCTGAATTTTACTATTATAAGGAGGATAATTTTTCCAGCTTCCACATAAATGTATATATAATGCGATAGCAATGTCAGTAATTTATTCAAGATGTGAAAAAAACATAATTTTAAAAAGCCGTTCATTTCCCAGAGTCTGTACTTGGCAGAGATAGAAAACAAACGTGGCATTTGCACTTGTAGCAAACTCAGTGGGAATATTTAATTTGGGATTGCAAGCGTGTCTGTGTATGAATACATGCTTGTGTGTCTGGCTGCAGCAGTGGAGACAAATTTTGTTTGGCAAATCGGCTCTGGTTTTGCCCTGCAGTGGTGCAATAACACCTGTAAGAGATGGAACATACTTCTTCATGGAGACTAGTGTTTCCACTGACCTCAGTGAGACAAATTCAATTTCACAAAACCTGCAGAGAAAATGATCATTCCTGTCTTCACCTTTAAAACCAAAGTAATTATCTTTTGTTTTACAGCAGGTCTCTGTGTTACATCACAGCTCAGTGACTGTTGTATTAATGTGGCACATCCAGTCTGAATCTTATTTTATTATACGACCTCTCCTCACAGGTGGATGTTACAGCTCTTTATCTTCACGTTTTTTCTTTAACTTAAGTGTCAGTGTTGTGAAACTGGGATCAGATCTCAGTAGTCATCATTTAAAGCTGGGATAGGCAGAAATCTGGAAAACACAGATGAGACAAGAATTAGCTGACAAGCCAACTAGGTTCATCGGCCTTGCGCCCCATCACTTTGGACTGCTTTGCTGGGAGGAGAGCGGGCAGCAGCTCCAGACCTTCAGTTGGCTGTAGCAGCTCAAATTTGGCCAGTGCAAACCCCCAAACAGGTAGCCAGCAGCAGCACAGAGTCTAACCTATGTAACGGCAGCAACAGAAAGTTTGCTCATCCTGCAGGTGTTAAAGCTGTTTGGTCTAGAAGTCGACCAATTCATCAATTTAGCCTATTAATCGACGTCAATAGGACTTTATATAAACTAACGTTATTGGCAGAATGAGGCTCCAATAGTGACCGATAACTGTAACCTCCACTGGTCACGTGAGTACGGCCATAAGCCTTTTGCACAGAGTACCCCACATACAAATACAAGCCAATGTGTGCTTTAGATCATTTGTATGATTCATATTAAAGTAAGACAGCAAACAAATGTAAGACAGCTTTACTTCTTTACTAGGGGCATACATAAATTAAATTGAGGATGGGGTGCTTTCTGTGTTTTGCTACCAGCCATGGTCGTTATAATTTTGCTAGAATTAAGTAGCAAGCCACTGGCTATGTATGACAAATTCATTTCTGATGATTAAAATGACTATTAACTCATAATTACTGCGAGACCTGGAGGGGCCGGCACTCGGTGTTCTAAATGCACAACAAGTGAATCACATTTTTCACCGTACATCAGATATAATTTTCTCAGAAAGCAATTATCCCGGCATTTTTTTGGCGATGTAGAATGTTACTTGTCCCGGGGAACTTCGTCTGCAGGTTGATGCAACCGCTGACTGGGGGTCAGTCTCCAGAGCTGCTGCCCACTCTCCTCCCGGGGAAGTGGTCTGTAGCAGTGGGGAGCGAGGCAGAGGACATAGTGTGATTTGAGTACCTTCACATAAATGTGAAGTTCAAGATTAGCAAAAGGCTAGATTATCAGCAACATTTTCTCTCTATCTCTGGCAGGCTTTGTTGATATTGACAGGTGTATTATTTTGTTTATTGTCAGGCTCTTTTTGATAAATCCATCTTCCTTTTTTGAGTTGCTTTGCAGTGTATGCAGTTGTTGCCATTACTGGAATAGTAACTTTCTCCATATGATCTCTGCCATTGAAGTGGGCTTTCAACATCTGAAGGGATGCACATTTGCATTTGTAGAACAGCCAATAGGAACGCCCTCTCTCTCTCTCTGAGATGACCTGAAATGACCTTGATTTTGTAAATCATGAAAACAGTGCCAAGAGGAGACGCAGAAGTCTGGTTTTGTCTCAGACCACATGACTTACAACATGCTCAAAGTTTATTATGGGATTTTTGCCCAGTGACACCAAAATAATAGTGTCTACCCCAGTTTTAAATCTGTTGATATTGAGGCAGGCACCTTCAGTCTCTTCCTTCCTTTCTCTTTGTCTGTTTGTCACTACACACACAGACACACACACACACACACACACACTCCAATTATAATCAGTGAGCCGGCAGGCCTCCTCTGAGGCCTGATTGGCAGCAGAATTATAATTTCCTGACGTCACTTTTGTCCTCCGTGTCTCGCTCAGGGGAGGTGGAAACGAGGGAGGTGCTCTTTGCTCCTCTTCCTCGCTCCCTTTCATCTCCTCTGACACATTTCTAAATGTCCTCCCTCACTCCTCTCTCCGCCTTTCCCTACTTTTTCTCTCTGTGTTTAAAAGGTCCTGACTGATAGGCTTTGCCATTTCAGAACGGTCTGACATTTACCCTGACTTTTCCCCTCCATAGAAAAACAGGCCATAGGCGATGCAGATGTTTTATAATACATTTCTTCTTCTTCTCTTCTCTTTCAGGGCAGCTGGAGGTTGCACCACCCACTGCAGCACAGTTAAGATACGGTAAGAGGTCAAATCTTTTGTCATGTTGGTGGATGTTTTAGAACTACATGTATTTCTGTTTTACCCCTTTTTGTGAGAGGGGTGGTTAAAGGAGTACATGATTTGAAAAATGCTCATTAATCTTGCAGCATGACCGCCTGGATTGACATCACTCATTCAACCGTCAAGCAACCAGGATGATTAATGACAGTCTTAATTAACGTTAATGAGCAGACCACTGTGGTTCACTGTTGATGCTTTGTTTCCATGGTCTCTCCAAAGGAATGGAAAAACATACTTTACATGGACCTGGCTTATAGGGTTATTGCATGAGTTACAGCCCCTGATGTCTCAAACAAATTGGTGCCCAAGGACATCAGTTTACTCTGATTCTAAGGAAAAAGATAAAGTATATTAATAATACAGAGGAAGGTGAGTGAAGATGAGAGGCTGTAAAAATTCTAAACGTATAGTCCTGTCACTTCATGACACAAAGCGCACAATATTTAGCCATTCCATCATGCCGCGCCACTTGCTTGAAATTCATCACAGTTTCTGCCACAGTTCGCAGAGCATAACACACACAAATACTGTCAAAGAAAAGCAAGAAAACAAACAGTCCAGATATCAAGACTGAGACAGGAACCCATCACTGTAAACAGACTCCTTGTACTCCATCTGCTGTACAGTAACATGCACCATCTGGACAGCTAGTGGCCTTTTATATAATAATTATAATTATTGATTAATGTTTATGGTTTATAAAGATCCCATTTGCTTCCACTCATCGTCTGCCCAGAGTCCATAAATACTCATAAGTTATATGGAGCAAAATACTGAACAATAGAACACAAACAAGAATTAACATGGGGAATGTAAAATGCTGAATAAAGAAAACAACAACACAAGCTAGTTTAAAAAAAGACAATTGGCATTCAAAGCAGAGAGAGGTGAAAAAAGATAGGCCCAAAGGAATGTAACTAAATCGGGTATTTACACCTGACAATATGGAGCTCTTTGTGTTTGGTGTGAGTTGTAGATGGTGTCTTGCAGATAATGTCTCACTATAAATGTAAGGTCACACACTCACACACATGTACCTACACACACTAAAAGCTTGTGCGGGCCTACTTCACTCTGAAGAGCTCAGTTACTGACATGACCTCAGATTTCTCTCCTCCTCTCCTCCTGCTGAGTGGTTGGAAAGCCGACTGGTTAACCTGCTGCAGTTCATATCAGCTTGTGTTTATATTTCTTCCTCACAGTATGCATTTAACAAAGAGATCTTTGTGGCTATATCAGCAAAAACAGAGACATCATGTGAGAAGTGTCTCCTCTACTGCTCAGTGTTTCTCTTGTGCTGAAATGCTGTTTTTCCTGCTTTGGCTCTACACTAAAGATAACACAGACGAGTTAAACTTTAAAAGGAAAGGTGGACTCAGCAGGCTGTCACTGGAGCAACAGCAGTGATTTTCCTGTCGATGGCAGAGTCTTTGTGTTGTGTGTATTGTTGCTTTGTTCCTCCTGGGAATTAAACATTGATGACTTCTATGAGGAAAGCTTCTTGCACAATAAAACTGAGTGAGTGACAACAAAATTTGGGGCCAAACAAATTGCCTTGACCTTGAATCCTCAGATGTTTTTAATGAGAATTTTAGAAATGAAGTGCCTGTCTTTTTACCTGAGATTTTATGACTTTTTCTAAAAGGTTTTCTAGTCAAATACAAAATATTTTCAAAAAAACCTCTAGGTCTTGACTCAAATCAAGAAAAAATGTTGTTTTAAGAAATCTTGAAACTATATGTGCCATGTCTCACTGTATTTTTTATGGGACAGTAATAACAGAGTTCAAGGGGAACCTTGACACTGTCACATTAACTGCCTGCGTTCCCACAACATTTGTCCAGGTTTCCACCGAGACAGGCACCTGTTGGTCCTTGAAGTGTCATGGGGGAATCTCGTAAGAGGTAAAGAGTAAAAAAAACATAAGCATGATCATATATGGTGCACACAAGGAAGTGAGGTCATAGGGTGCAGGCCTGCCATCAGGGGGGCTCAAAGGGTACAGATGACCCTGTTACAAAGCCAAGAGAGGGCCCATGAAAAGGTCTATGGTTGACCTCTAAAGTCACTTAAATCACAGTTAATACAATTTCCATGTATTTACATGATAAATAAATGTATTTTTAATCATTAAAACACATTTCAGTGTGCCATCTGATACTCCCACCACCTGCAGGCACTGTGAAATGTTGTGGTCCATCTGACAATGGGGGTCAGGTGCGCAACGTGCAGAACTTATAAACGCTGCTAATGTAAACATGTGAGGCAGACTGCAGCCTGATTAGCATAGTCAGTGCCTCACCAAAACTCAGGGGCTCCTCAAAGAAAAGCCAGGGTACAGACAAAGCAAGGAAGTGAAAGGAGAAGAGAGACAATGGCCAAATGTCTGACTCAGAGGGCTTGTTTTAAAGCCATAGTGAAGATAGAGGACCTAAGGCATCCATTGGTACCAATCATGTTATGCTATCTTGTCGGAAAGGGGGTCAAATAACGCTGGCGGGGGGAGAAGGAACGTTGCCTTTTTTTCAGTGTTACCAATTCTGCACATGGGTCCCTAACCAGTCTTGCAATTACATGGATTGGGTTTGACTGGAAAACAGAGTTGACAGTCTTATACTCCTTACACTTTATTCAGTTCTGCACACAATTTGACCAAAATATGTTTAAAGTAGTATTTTTTCAGTCATGATTTGGTCTCATGATTTAACACCTTACAGTAATTTCTTCTATGTTTGATTTGACCTTTTTCTAATCATTCATTGGAGGACATTTTTAGGCCAAAAAACAAAAAAATAAAATACATGTGAAATATGATTAATTGGATGGGTGTGGATGAGGGGCCCACTTTGGGAAATGTTGTCCCCCTGCCCATATTTCCTAACGGCTGGCCTGATTGGGTGCCTTGACACTGTCGCGAGATCTGCACCTGCTAGCACAAGCACCAACAATGTTACCGGCAAGATAAGCAAATTAAAACCCATCAATTCTGATCTAAACAACAGAGGGCCTCATTCACTAATATGTGCATGGAAATGTTCTTACTTTGCGCACAAAATAAGTGCGTATGCAAAATCACTGTGGGATTCATGACACCTGCGCACCGGCCAATTTTGTTCTCACCACCTTGCGTGTGTGTGTGAATCAGAATCATTCTAAATTGACAGGCGCGTGCTCGCAATTTGTGATTAGCATACTACCACGTCCCCATTTCTCCATATAAGGAAACCGCTTGCCTAGAGTTGATTCATGAATGAAGGAAGCGGTTACGCGAGGAGAGAAGAAGTAAATTTCACAGTTTGCTAGAAGCGATGGCGCCGGGTCTTACAGGAATGCCATGGGTCATTGCAAGATTGTGGAGGACACAGCATGCCCGGATGATCTTGCACACCTTCTCAGGGGTATAAAGTAGTTTGCCACCGGCTGTATCCGATCCAAACATATCCAACGGCCCTTAAGCACGCCAAAAGTGCGCTCTACGGCGCGTGTGTGGGCATGTATGTTATTATAGCGCACCTCTTGAGGGGTTTCAGGGTTTGCGTATGGTGTCATCTGCCATGTTTTAAGGCCATATGCCCGGTCACCCAAACAATATAACATTTTAGCATTAACGGAATAGAGACTTACTAAAAATACTACCTACAAACAATTGAAATAAAAGACTAGAACAAAAGATGCTCACCAACAAGCACATCCACTTCTCACAGCCCCTGCCTCCAAACGCATTCCCACTGTACTGTTTTGCAAAGTAAATGAGTCGTGGGTGCCTCCTGGCCAGCGGGCAACAGCGTTAAGGATATGGCAGTCGGCATTACAGATCATCTGCACGCTGATGGAGTGATAGTTTTTTCTGTTCATGTTGTTGTTAATATTTTAATTGTCACAATGATGAGGGTGAACGTGTGTCAATTTCATGGTTATTTAATACATTTGGCCAATATATCAGTAAATTAATGATTTTAAAAAATGTTTAATTAAATCTCTTTTTAATGATTGTGGTTTTTTAGACTCAGCATGTACTTAAAAGGTATGTGTTTGCATTTTCTAAGTCAGTTCGGCCATCCTCATTTGTGCGTACGCATGGTCTGAGGCAGTTCTAAATTTGTTCGCAGAGTAAGAACAAATTCGGGTAAGAAAATATTGATGAATCCTGGATTTGTGCGTCAAATGATCATACGCACAGTTTAAGCACAGATTTGTGCGTACGCACTGTTTGTGAATGAGGCCAGAGATATTGGATAAAGGAGATACCCCACCGTAGGCTTATCCAATGTTACGAAAACGGTTACTCTTCCTGTCTCCTAAGTGGGCGTGGTTAGCTCCCTCCAATCAGAGCCTGTTCTCCCTCAACCCCTCCCCACCACCATGTTGAACAGAGGCTCTGTGGATGTCTGTGTATGCGGATCGAGAAGNAGAAAACGGTTACTCTTCCTGTCTCCTAAGTGGGCGTGGTTAGCTCCCTCCAATCAGAGCCTGTTCTCCCTGACGGACAGGGCTCAAACAAAGTTAATTTTCTCTTGATCTGTGCGGATGAAAAATGCAGCTTTAGTGTCAGAATGTTAGGAAGATGTGTGGCTTGTGGAAAACGAACCCAATATTTACTTTAGTGACTATAGGGCGAAAGAATTGACCATAAATTGTGATCACGTTCATTTTCCTCATTGACGACAATACATTCAGAGCTGCCGCAAGTCTCCTACGGGGGCGTGGCGCTGACGGCACTGAATCAGGAAGTGAGCTGAGTGGGGTATCTCGCTTCATCCAATATCTCTGATGAGGCCCAGAGATCCTACCACTGCTTTGAATGCAAAGACTACTTTGCAATTAGCAATTTTTTTTTTTTTTTTGAATAGATAATAGCTCTGAAACAATAGTTAAGGATCAATGAACCATTTGTTAATTTCAGACAGGCTAATTATATATTCTTAATAGATCTCTGGTCCAAAATTTGGTACAGACACTTCTTATATATCAGTTTAGGAAGGACTGAAATGCAGAGCAGGGGGTGGGTTGAAGATTTAAACAATAAGCAAGCTTTGATAGAGCTGATAAACATTCAAAACAAGTAGGTAACTCAAAGTCCAAAAGAAAGTAGAGTCAAAATTAAACTGAAAACCAGCCAGGATAACATGATGAACACAGGGGGGAAAAAATCCAAACAGAATACAAGACACCAGGGAGATAACGGAGCAGGGAACTACACCAACAACACAGGGATGCAGATGAACTGACAAACACAGGTATATATACACAGAAAACTAATCACAAGAACGAGACACAGCTGGAGTGGGAGGACATTGGCTAACAACAAGGGAGTGGTGGGGAACACTAGGGTGAAGCAAACATGACTAATACAGAACAGGTGTGAGGGGAAGACTGAGAGAACAGGGAGGGACTAACGAGACAGGTGGAAGACAGGTGTGACAGAAAACAGGCGGGAAAACAAACAAAGACAGGAAGTAAAACCAGACATGACACAGGAGGAGAGAATCTACTAAATAAAACAGCTAACAGATTAAACATAAATGAATAACAAAAAACAAGGAAGAGCACAAACAGAAAACTCCAAAGCGAAGTCCAAAAGATACCAGGATCATGACAGAGGGGATTCTTGGGCCGAGTCAAAACTGACTTGGATCATACTGTGAAGGTATAAAATATGAATAGTATGTAAGGGTTGAAGTTTGAGACTTCTGAGGTTTGAGTAGTGGCTCTGAAACAACCTTCAGACTTCACTCTCTAGAGCTGAATTTTTCATTGCCATTAAATAAGACGAGGAAGGTTTGAGGTGATGTGATCAAAATGTTTAATTAACAAGGCAGCACAGAGGGCAGACCTCGGCCAAGGCCTCTGTGCAGACAGCTTCAGTTTCTACCACATAAGCAGAATTTGACCTGGGGGTGGCACTAGGGTAAAAATCATCATTTCTCTAAAACCTGTGGTGATGTATTGCTTAAAAACTTTCCTCAAACAGCTCAAAGTTAGCTGTTTTATTAATAGAGTATGACAGAAAGTTCAGTAATTGGAAGTACTGTAGCCAGAGGAGTCCATTTTTAATTTCCAACTGAGTCCAGGGGAGATAAGGGGTACTCGCTGGAAAATTACAATTTGGAGATCTTGGCGATCCTGTCACCATGAAAGCTGTACGGAGAGTTTGAAGTTCAGAATAAGTGTTTTAGTTCATGGTCAGCTAAGAAAGCAGTGCTGGGTGTTTATAACAGTCATGTAACCTGTTGCCACTGAATTGCACAAGTCAATGATGCTCTATAATAAAGGATACTAGAGAGGCAAAGGGTCGGACAAATGATAAGCTTTCTCTGCACTCACTGAAGTTCGATTTTACTCTTGAGCTCTGGTTGTTTTTCTGCAGTAGCATCCAATAGCAGTGAACACCAGGTTTTGATTCAACGCCAGGAGATGGAGTGCTCTTCAAAATCCAATCAAAATTGCCCCTGATATAAATGAGAAGGCGTTTCGGGTACTCAAACAGCAAGATTGAAAATTCTTCATATGTAGTGAAGGAGAGCTGCCGCAGAACAAGAGCTTAAGAAAAGAAGTGACTGGTACTCAGGAGTGATTGTGCTTTAAGCAAACACTTTTGTGTAGATCCCCGACTGAACTAGACTGAACTCCACTTGAACTTCATCTACCAGAAGAGACTACATTTTCCTGGGGCGGTTGGTGACATTTAAAATTCACTTCCACGGCAGCAACAGTATGATACACTGTATATCTTATTTACACCCACAACACACACAGTGAATCTACTCGTGCATGTAAAGGTGTGAATACATTACTCCATCTAGAAATATTTACATTCTGACAGCCTTTGGGGTTTTGGAAATGGAGCTGCTTGATATTTACCACACTATTCACACAAAAGGTCATGATCGGATCTCAATGTTTTAATTTTATTTTCAGCAATGAAACTCTATTCCAGTTTAGGAAAAGATTTTACTGTTTTGAGGTGACGACTGTGCTACAGAAAAAAGATATAATAACTTACTCACTATATTATGGCACTTTCAAGTTCTTTACGAGGGTTATTCGTATGTTTTCTGTCACATGTTTTAAGAATATGGATTAAACCAACATCTGCACGCTTAGGTCACTTGCAGCCATTTCTATTATTCTCGTGAACACAGTATCTCAAGAACACTTAAAGGGAATTTCTTCAAATTTGGCACAAACATCCACATGGACTCAAAGAAAAATGGATTAGATTTTGAGGTCAAAGGTCAAGGTCATCATGACCTGGCATTCCATCTCGTATTTGTGAATGTGATATCTCTCTAACACCTTGAAGGAATTTCTTCAATTTTTGCACAAACGTTCACTTTGAGTAATTTTCCTTTCATTTCATTTGTATGACTCATGACCATATCACATGGTATGGATCAAATTTGACACATAGTCCACTTAGACTCAATAATGAACTGATTAGAATTTGGTTTGGCATAGGTCAAGGTCACTGTGACCTTGCATTCATCTCATATTCGTCAAAGCGGTATCTCACTAACACCTTGAGGGAATTTCTTCAACTTTTGCACAAACTTACACTTTCAGTCAAGAATGAAGTGGTTAGATAATGGTGATCAAAGGTCACTGTGACCATTTCTGCTGTCACAAACACAATATCTCAAGCACACCTTGAGGAAATTACCTCAAATATCACATGTAGTTCACTTGGACTCAACAATTAACTGATTAGATTTTGGTGATCAAAGGTCAAGGTCACTGTGACCTTGCTTCCATCTCATATTCGTGAACGTGATATCTCACCAACACCTTAAGGGAATTTCTCTTCAACTTTTGCACAAACACACACTTGGACTCAACAATGAACTGAGTAGATTTTGGTGATCAAAGGTTAAGGTCACTGTGACCTTGCATCCATCTCATATTGGTGAACGCAGTATCTCACTAACACCTTGAGGGAATTTCCTCAAATTTGTTGCAAACGTCAGCTTGGACTCAAGAATGATCTGATCACAATTTGTTGTTCAAAGGTCAAAGGTTAAGGTCACCGTGACTTCACAAAACATGGTTTTAGTTTTGGTAACTCATAAATTCATATACTAATTATGACTAAATTTCACACAAATATTTAATAGGATAAAATGATGCGGTGATGACATTTTTACATTTCATTAAAGATTGGCTTCACTGTGACATCGTAATGTTCTGCAGAAACACTTTTCTGGCCATAATTCAGCGCCATAACTCAGGAACAGAAGGTGAGGCATTTGGTCAGATTCTGAACTGGTGACACTAATTTTGGGTGGCAACCATGAAACTGTGCTTATCTGTGTCGTAGAACATGTAGCTTCTGTGCAGCAACATCCATATTTGAAGCATTTTCACCTGTCACTACAAATGAGTCTATACAGACATAGATGTAAACTGAAACTGCATCTTGATTTGGTGGAGGCACACAACCGCGGGCGGTAATTCTTGTTGCAATATGCATCCACAATTCAATCTGTTAAAGGAACATATTAAAATCCTGCATGCATAAATAACCAGAGTTATGCTCCATCTTCAGTTTATCTCTGTCTGGTGAAATAATGTTCTTGTGTCTTCCTTGTGTTTATTCTGTTACCATCCTGCTCCACAAGGCTCAATTATGTCTAATGGGTTGTTACTTATTAATGTGGACATAAACACAGTCTGCATTCTTTATGTTTATCTTGTCTGTCACTGATTTATTGTTTGTTTGTTATTTCACAGTTCTGCTGCACAATGCAATCCCCTTCGTTGGATTTGGATTCCTGGACAACTGCATCATGATTGTTGCTGTAAGTCTGTCAGCTTCGTGCACCTTAGTGGGTACATATTTATTCAGTGTCAGGAATTTGAGGGGGAACATGTGCATGGAGAATATGCTGCATGAACTCAAAATACCGTAGGAGGCTTTGGAAGGATAAGCATTGCGGTAGAAGGAGAAATAGAAAATCACATTTTTAGTTTGATGCCACTGTATTTATATCTCTGTATATTTCTTGTTTTTTCTGTCATTGTTCGGCAGTTAGTCTTTCATCTCTGTTTCTCAGAGGCCTTCCTTTTCTCTGTGTCTTTTAACATCTGATACAATTTTTAGTAATTTGCCTGCCACAAGCACACCCACACTTTATTAAAGCCTTTGTGAAGTTGTTCAAATAATGAAATCCATTCCCAGTGGAACGGTACGATGCTGCTCAGAGAATGAAGTGTAATATATTTTTTTCAACTTAATTCAAAGATGGCTCCCTCAGCAGGGTTATTTTTTAACACCAAGATGATGAACTCTCATGGAGGCTTCTCCAAGGAGCTGGAAAGACTAATAACAAGAGAAAATAATATATACAAGAGGGGGGAAAAACAGGAATATCCTTAATGAGATGGCATAACTTTGAAATGTCAAGTAAGAATGTGCAGATAGTATACAAATATCTGTTTATTTATTTGCCTTTTCTCTGCATAAAGCAGACTCTGCAAAAGCACGGAGACTGAAATCAATAAGCAATTACACTTTTGGGCTGGAAACTTTATGTGTACACTGTGAAATGTTTGTACAAAGGTCTGACTGTACTTGTTTCAGTCCAGACTTTGAGAGAAACTAATGCACCCTGCCTGAAGATCTCAGGCTGATTTCCATTTTGTATTGGATAAGAGTTCTGCACTGAAGCCTGGAAGCCAAAAACTGAAAGACTGAAAGCTTTCAGAAAATCCTAAAAAGCTACAAGTAGACTTTTTGGAAGTTACTGTCAGCAATTTGGACCACATAACTCGGTTCAACTTCACTTAAACTTATTCAAAATTCAGCAGCAGGCATTTTGGAAAAGACCTTTAAGTTAAAAAGTATAGAGGAGAGAAACCTGTAGTCCATATATGAGACATTAAACAGAGGAAGTCGTCATTACTGGAGAATAAAAACATATCGGTATCAGGATCCATAAATTTGAAGCACAGAATTATGACGACACACAAAAGACAAAAAGTTAGCCTCAGTTTATTAATTCATTCCTGTATTTCTTTCTGAATAACACTGAAAAAGAACAGGAACAGATGAATTTCATGCCACAGCTGGAGCATTAGCCAGCACTGATGGTTTTTGTTATAGAGTGACAAAAAATAAATTGAAAGCATTGAGCTCTCCTGTCGAACTCACTTTGGTAATCTGTGTGCTTGTGTGTGTGCTTTCAGGGCACGCAGATTGAGTTATCCATCGGTGTGGTCCTCGGCATATCGACTATGGCAGGTAAGGGAATCTCATGATCCTAATATAGCTTCTTATCTAATAAGAAATGTTCATGTTTTTGATACATATCAATACCATACACAGACAGTCTATCAGGCTGTCGTAGCACCTAAACCAAGACCAATTCACAATCAAGACCAAGGCAGAATGAGTCAAGACTAAAACCAGACCAGTGTTAGTCCTACACTGCATGACACACTTATGATAAAATGTGAAACATGCAAACCATATGCACTCCTCTAATTGATCTTAAAGATTCACATTACCATAAAGACACCAACAGAAAACAAATGAAGAGTCATCTTCATTCACCTCTGTTATATACTACAGTATATGTGTGAGTATATACCATGAGAAATGTTGTTGCAGAGAATTTTATGTATCGGAATTTTCCTTTGTTAATGAGCAAATAAATTATAGACAAACACTGAAATCAGCTGAAATCAACCACATTTTATTCAACACCCCTTTTTGCACAGGCAATGTAGTGATATCCCCGTAACTGAGGTCTTGACTGGTGTTGAAATAAAATCCAAAGTCCTCTTTGTCTGAAACAGAGACGAGGCCAAGTAAAAATGTGGTCGAGTTCGAGACCTTCAACAAGTGCTCTTAAGATCGCTCTCAATACCAAGACAAATCTCAAGTCCTAAAATGGTGCTGTCATGTGTCTGAGGTAGAGAGATGTTGTTTTTATTCATTCATTTTGGAGGGTTAGGTATTAGTTGCCCTTCTGTCGTCGATACCTTGGCTCAGTGGTTCCCAACTGGTGGGTTAGGGTCCAAAAGTGGGTCGCAGGTCTGAATGGACAGCAAGTGACTCAAAAGCATTATTTTGAAGTACAGTGAATTTCCAGTATGGAGCTTTTATTCTGAAGTGCCATTTACTGCTGTAGAATGAGTGACTAATAGACAGCTATTTAACAGAGACAGCAAACTGGCTCCACGTCATGGCCAAACGCAAGTATGGTGCTGAAAATGTAACAGTGTAGACCTTGAACTAATGACTAAAGAGAAATCTGGACCCCGTGGCTGGACCTGTTGGGAACCACTGCCTCAGCTTTTGAAAACTTCCTTGATTTTTATGTCTTATTATTATGTATAGTTGCGTAATTCATAATTTAATTGCTCAGGTTTAGGAAAAATGTTGAAGTAAATTTTTATTTGATTCAAGCTATGACCTCAGACTTTTAGTTTAAGTTTAGTTGTACATTTTCCCAGACCAGACTACAAGTCACACTCCTGATTAGAGTGACGATATGCCAAATCATGGTGCACTCTCAACTCTTTCAAACAAAAACAGAAGGAGGCATTTTCAATCTACGTGTTGACAGAATATCCAGCAGTCTTATAATGAAGCTTTAATGATAACGTCACAATTTGAACACTGCTGTGACACTGATCCAAAAAAAGAAAGTGAGATAACATTAGAGAAAGGGGAAAGGAGGGAAGGAGTGACACTGGCTGGCCTTGGTAATGATGATTTCATAAATATGATAATACTATTCACAAGCATATTGAATGGGTGCAGTAATATCCACTTAGCTCAGAGACGCACATTTGCATTTTAATGTCACTTGTTCCTATTCAGGATATCTTGAGAGACACTGAGGTTATGTCTCATTACACAGAGTGTGGATGCAGACAGGAGCTTTGAGGAGAGGAGCACACAGAAGTTAGTGAAGCATGAGGACTGTCCCTATTTACATATTTGATGTGGTTAAAAAAACAATCCATGACTACAATAATCACCATCACTCAGTCAGCAAGGGAATTTATTACTTCCTGTTTTGTCAAGGTAACTTTACTTCCTACTTCCCAAAAGATTCCCACTGCTACTGATCCTTTTGTTGCTGCTAGCGATGATAACAGAGTGCTTTGGTTGCTTTTAGCTCAACCTTTTAAAGATCAAATGGACTCAGTAAAGTTATCCGTCGAAAGACTTAGAGGAGTCAAAGCTGATGCTGTAACAGAGCAGAGGAGGCAGAGGCCAGAAGCGTTTTTTATTCTTCTTCATGGGAAAGAGGAGAGATGTAGAAACCTTGACCAGTGCAGGCTAAAGAAAGGAGCGATGGATCTATCAGAGATACCCTTAAGAGGAGGTATTTTGATCCTTCCTTTGAGGTGCTTAATGTGTCAAACCAGCTTTTGACGTGATCCTGCTCTCGTAGATTTACAATTCAAAACAGTTTTTCAATTTAAAAATGTGCAATTGTTCATCTGCTTTTGGAGCGTCTACCATGAATGGATAATTGGGATTTCGATTGAGACAAAGTAGCAATATCAGGTCTGGTGAGATTTATGGACAAGAGGGTTATCAGAATGCAAACCCAGGCAGAAAATGCCAAAATCATTTTTCTCAAAGGCTACTCGTAGTTTGACAGGCGGAGCGTGTTATCTCTGAGGGACATAAAAAGATTAGACGGGGAGCTCCAGCTGCGGAAAGTCCGCATAAAAGAGTGATTTGAGAAGAATGTAGGAAACACACAGCCACGCTCATAGACACAAAAACTGAAAAAGCTTCTGTTCTTTCCTCGAGCACAGTCTCAACCCAGTTTTTATCACTCAGATTCAATTTTCTCAGCAGTGGTACTGTTTCTCATCCCAGCTACACTGGGGACATGTTGGGGTCTGCTAATCAAGAGGCTGCAGTTATCTAGCTCCGTCCGCGGTGATTTAGCACTCGTGTCAAATCTGCAGTCAAGTCCACCAATCACACATTTTGTAGGAGGCAAATGTGGCTCAGCTGGTTCGATGAAGATGGAAGCTGCACTGTTCGGAAATGGTCCACTGCTGAGTTGAACCAATTATAAACTTTAAACAAAAGTGTGAATGTACTCCAGAGAAGATTAAATCCATTAACAACGACTGCTAATGTAATTAAAGCCCTCCTGTGTCCCTAAAAACATTTCAATTAGCTTCTTATATTTATACTGCATCAATATATTTACAACACAGCTTTTCATTTTGATTACTGTAGCCCACCTACTCAGTTCAGTTTTGTTCAAACTTGTTATACACACCTCTTAACATACAGAACACACTTAGCATGGGAGATGAGCTGTTAAGGGTCGACTAAACTGTGAAACTGGAATGTGTCCACTATGGGCATATGGATCTGACTAAGGTGTAGAGAGACCCAGTTAGCAAATTATGAAGCTATACTACTAGGTGAGCTTTAAACCCCCATGCACAGTAGTGTAGTAACACTATAGCCCCTAATGAAAGCAAAGTTACAGTGTAATAGAGCATGACTGAATTTAAACATCAGAAATTAAATGCATCGACACAGGTGTATTTATTCCCAAATTTGGTGAACAGCACCTTTAAGATTTTCAATAATACCTGGGGTTTTTGTAAGTTTCAGTTCAGTTCAGTTTATGGTATCATATATTGGCGCACATTTTGGAACTCGTTTGATAACCTTAAGAGATGAAGGGTTTTTACTCACTGTTCCTTGGAAATATCAGAAAACTGTAGATATTCGTGTTCAACTCCATCCAAGCAAGCGATGTGACAGAGGCGACACGCTCCGTGGGCAGAATCAGTGGCATCTGCAGCCTCTGAAGCAGATTATCCACAGAATTCACAAATACTATTATATTTCTGTCTTTAAACCACTAATGCTTTCTTTATCACAGTTCTCAGTGTCCATACACAGTCAGAAACTCCTCCATCAAGCGCACAGTTTCTCACTAACTCACCACAGCTCACCTCATGCTCAGAGTTCATGTAGCTTAGCAAACAAGTGACCGAAAATAGCTGCAAACACGCTGCTCTGGCGTTTTAACAGAGCTACAGACTGATACAAAACCCCTGCTGGTAACAGTACGAACAGGACACACACTCTCCGTCTCTCCCAGTATACTCGTTTGATGTGCATCTCTCTTTCTATGTCCAACCCGCTAGACACCTGTTATGTTAAGAGACTCATCTTTAATAAGTATTGATTGGTTAATGACAGATTGACACCTGGCGAGCCAATAAACGAATGACAGCAGGACTTGCTATGTTCAAGGACACTCAAAGTGTGGGAAATTTAAACCTACTGCAAAATACATGTCTTAACACTAAAAGTCTGTATATTTGTTAACCAAATGCATATATATGAAATAACATGTGAACAGGTTTAGTAGGGTACTACATTACTGTAATAACACTTTGCATTAACACATCAGACTGAATAAATGCATCCAGGTTGGTTGTCTTCACATCTTTCCCTCTGGTCTCTGATTCCCACACTCACCCACCATACCTGAAGCCTTTCTACAGTTGCAGTGCACACATGCACGGTGTACTTGTGTGTGTTATGTTGCTATACAAAGCCTCCAGGTGTAGATAGCTGCTGCTCGTATACGGCGATCACCATGACCTACAGCTGCTAAGTGAGCCTTGCAGATAAAAAAGCAAAACACACCAATGAAACATTCCCATTGTCTCCCATTTGTTATTTCACAGTGTTTCACAGCCCATTTATCCACCAATAGACGGTTGCTGAAAGTTCCTGTGACAGATGGAGATATTCATCATTAAGTGAGCATGTGTGAAAACGAACAGAAGGAAATCAGAATCTTTAGGCTCTGAAACCCAGTTTTCTCACCCTCGCTCTCTGATTTACTCCATCTTTCTTTCTTCTGATCAGTGAGAGTGATGGACAACAGCAAGAGGCTTTTACTTCTCAATGAACGCTGGAAAAGCAGCTGTTACATGGTAGTTGACATTTTTGGAACTGCTTCAGAGGCTCTTGTTTTGTGCGAGAGTATGATTGCACCTCTCACCAGCCTGTGGGGGTGGAGTTAATCTCATGCAGAGCACAGTGAGAAGCAGAGCAGTGAGTTACAGGCAGCCAGCAGCTGACCTTGGCTCGTAATTACATTTGAACAGGTTGACCACATAATCAGGCTGATGGGCTCTCCATAACGTCTGCCTCCTCAGGGGCTTGTACAAGGTATGATGTATAATTGACATCACATTATTTAATTAATACATGGTTTCAGTTTTAATAATCTTTACTCTGTAACCTTTTCTTTTTTTAAACAAACTTGAATCACTGCCAGGAGACCCAGAACAGAGTGTACATTCTACCATATTATACTTGCAACAGTGAAATTACATCCGCGGTTCTCTGCCGTTGTTATTTTTATAGTCATATCCTTTTGTTTGTTGTAATATTTAGGATTATTTTGTTCATGTAAACAATCAATATTCCTGTTATTACTATTCGACTGGTCATCAGTTACTTGAATGCACTGTCATCTGTCATTGTTACCTCTGACAGCTGCCAATGAGCTGTCAAGCTGTCATCTGTTTGCGGCTCGGTCGATGTGACGTATCGTCCGCTGCGCAGAGGATTGTGGGTCAGAATAGGTAGAAAAGATGCTGGCTCGCATACTGCAAAATCGGACCACATGTATTAGAACATCCTGGTATTTTTGGCATACTGCATTTGACATAGTATGTATTAGGACATATTAGATCTTTTTCTGGCATACTATATAGCATGGTAGTATGGGTATTGGAACACACATGAAATTATGGCAAAAAGTCAAAGGTCAACCTCACTGTGACATTGTAAGGCATTGTACTTGTGCCTCAGCTCTATGCAGAGCCTACACCGTAGCCTACGCATGTGGCCTACGCCGTTGTGAGCATTTATACCTGAATTGGTGTGTCTGTGTCATTCTGCAGTTACACCACCAAAACACTAGTTGGCGGGGGGGGGGGGGGTTCTATGAAGTGCTGTAAAGTTTAGTTGATTCAAAACACACATTGAACATGGCTTAATAGAGACTATGTCAAACACAAGTACACAAATCAGCTTCACTATAACTCACAGCATTCACAGACAAAGCATTTGCCTTTATCTGGACACATTTTCTCCACAAATACAACATGCTAATGTTTTTAGCACAAGCCTATGGCATTTTACATTGTATAAATTAGCCTAGCAACAAGCGGACTTTTCCTCTACTCATATGCATCCAGGGACAACAGCAGCGGACTTTTCCTCTACTCATATGCATCCAGGGACAACAGCAACATTTAACAAAGGTAACGTTACAAAATTTAGCTCCATTACAACTCACGAGGTTCACCGACAAAACAACTGTCTTATACTAAACACGTTCTCCAAACAAATATAACATGCTAATGTTATTAGCACAAGCCTATGGCATTTTACATTGTATAAATTAGCCTATCGACGAGCTGAGATTTCCTCTACTCATACGAGACCAGGATAAATCACACACAAAGCTTAAAATGCTGTTTTGTGGAGGCTTAATGTTTCTACAATTTATTGTTTATCTGTGAAATAAAGTAAATAAAAGATTTGTTTCCACTGAAGGAAATGGTTTCAGCTTCCAAAAATAGACAGGAGGTCTGCCTTGCCACAATGCATAGTTATATTTCTGGGGAGGTGCACGTCAGGCACAGAGCCTATGCCTTAGGTACGGCATCAATTTGATACAGAAGTGTAAATCCTGCTTAATGTTCTGCATAAACACTTGTGAAGTAAGTAGAATTTGTAGCTTCTTTGCAACAACATTAATATTTGAAGCATCGCCTACTGTCATGTCTACCCTGTCCCTCTGGTGGTCCACCACAAGCTCATTGGTTTTACCAATATTGAGCTTCAGGTGATTGTCGTTGCACTGCGTGACAAAGCTCTCTATCAGTCCTCTGTATTCCTCTGTAAAGATCGCCTATATGTAAAGATATCATGTTTCTCACTGGAATCATACATGTCATTGTATTTATCACTTCAATTTCACCAAAAAATACAGTTATTACTACCTTGTATTAAATTCCGTCAAAGTCTTCACTATATTATATGAGTCTGGACAGACATGGATGTAAACTGCAACTTAACTGGGTGGCAGAGGCATACAACTACGAGGTGATAATCCTAGTTTTTATAATAATCCAGCAGAGGAAGTCATCAAAATGAAAGACATTTTAGTAGTAAAGTGTAGCCCTTAAATCATCATATAATGAACTATAAAACATGACATGGACGTCTTCTTCAATCTCGCTTAAGTCATCTATTTATGGAGAACATTCTTGCATTCTTACTCTCTGTAACGACTTACAATCAGACTGAGATCCCAGTCCCTGCCCAGTACAAACAATATTTTCTGTTGAAAACACCAGAACAATCTCCTTATTTAGCACAAACGTACAAGGTGTGTTTTGGCACTGACTGATTGGCCAAGAATGAGAAACTTGCACTGTTTTCCTCCCGTTGCTCTGCGTCTCCCCTTCCACTCTGAAGTATTGCTTTTTTAGTGGGCAACAAGCTAACAGGCTCGACTGGAGCCAAACACAGACAAACCTGCAGCTTATTAACATTGATGCTTTGTTAAGGCAGGCGGGCTAGTCTCTGTTCAACGAGGCCAGGGTCATAGGCCTGCTGAGACACACACAGTAAACAACACTTTCCCAAATCACAGCACACAATGACTTTACTAATTAGACTGTGGCGCTTTAGAATTTTATCTGAATTCCTCTCTGCTTTTTAATGTGGGTGCAGGTCCTGTGGGTGATTTGTTCAGATGTACGACTACAGATTGTGAGTAGGAAGAGAAACACTGCAGCCAGTTTGGCAACATTAGACGTTGTTTCAACCTTGTTGCCACAGTAGCAGGCCATTGGATTGAAGCTCTGAAGACCTTCTGCAAGTTAGATGGAGATTGCGCCTCAGCAGAGATGGCAATGCTGCTTTGTTACCATTCCCCCTAGGGTGTCCTTGTCGCTGCGGCAGCTGCAGCAATACTCTGAACTCAGGGTCACAGACAACAGAGAGCAAACGAGCAAAGCACAGGCTTTATTCTGTCCTTAGGTGCCACTGCGACAGTAATCTTCAAGCTACAGAGCAAACTGATTCTTTAACACAACATCTCCCGACTCCAGGTCGCAGATATATTCAGGGATAATCACACACAGGTCTGCACCTTGCTCTTGTTTCATTAGTTATTCTCAGCATGCCCTCGTTTTCTTTTCCTCGGACACTATTCTTCTGCTCTGATTATTCATGTGAGTTATCAGGCTCAGGGAGAGTCAACAGTGATGTGGGCTTCAGCATTGCATCTCCATCCTTAATGAGTCCAGAAGGCACTGTGGCTGTCCATCATATCCTGCTTATGGTAAAAATAAGCAGCATTTTGTCATGTTTTTAAAAAATACTGACCCATATTTGTTCTATATTTATATATATGCATGTGATTATGAGGCTCTGAGGCTAATTATGATGCTGACTGGTCCACTGGTACTTGTAATACGCATACTGTAACTGCACTACACCCACATCCTGTGTTATTTAGTACATCATTTGTCCTAACATCAAGCCTTACATGTATTAAAATGAGGGAAATTAATTTAGCAGATGACTCCAGGTAAATGCCCCTGAGTGGAAAAGTGTGTTATTGTGTTTCATACGATGGAAATGCTCCAGACAAACGCATTCTGTGTTTTGTGCCTTTTGGCTGTCCTCCACACAAACCTCAATTTCCCAACTCATTTTGTAATCATGTCTCTTTCTCGTCTCGCATTTTCTACAGCTGCTGCCCTTGGCAACCTGGTGTCTGATCTGGCAGGACTAGGGTAAGGATTTTGCACATACACATGTACACACACACACAGATACAGCCAACTATTACCCTTTAAGTTTCCGCAAATCATGACAGGCTGCAGGAGGATTCAGAGTCGTTATCCTCATTCAATCAAACGATAAATGTGAAGAAAACTAGGAGAACATCCTAGTGCACATCCCATTACACACATTATTACAGCAACAAAGTGTTTTTTTACCCTGGTATACACAAATTATCATAGAGAGTCCCTTTATGAATTAAGGTTAAGGTTTTCCATCCCACTCCACCCCCTCTGGTGAAGGCTAGGTCATTAAATTGCTCAATATTAAACGGTAATTACTGAATTTAGCCCACAGGAAGATAAGCACAGGCAGCAAGGGAGGAAGAGAAATACGCTCACCAGAGGTTTGTGTCCCAGAGGAGAGACGACTGTGCAGAGCACCAAAGGGAGATATGACTATGAATAAGGAAAGTGTAATAATTTAAATTCATCAATGGGGTTTGATTTAATCAAGACAGTCTGAATACGGTACGTCTCAATGAGGACGGAAGTATGCGGCATGACTTTGCTGACAGCTTTGTCATTGCTGTGAAACATGTAAGGTTACAGCCATAGAGAATAAAACTACTGCAGACTGTACTGAAGAACTAGATCTTGGCATTAATCTAGTTATTATGAGATGTGGGAATATTAGACACTCACTTCAGTTTGATTCATTGATAGCTATCATGAGTAACAGTTCAACAAAGTAATTTGACTCTTTAAAAATGAATACATTAAACAACATTTTGTGTGCACTACGTTCCCCATTTACTTAAAGGGAGACTACGCTCAATTACGAAATTCATACATGTCGTTCCTATAGTCTAAGACTGCCCAAAAACATTAGTAATCATGAACAACTCTCTCTCAGATCCAAAGCTAGAGTGCTAAAACTCTGTCTTAGGTCAGGGGTCTGCAGCCTTTACCATCAAAATAGCCATTTTTGGCCAAAAAAAGACAAAAAAAAAAAATCTGTCTGGAGCTGCAAAACATATTTGAGCCCTATAATAAAGGTAACACAGCCTTTTAAGTCGGATTTAGCCTATAAACATTAGCAATAGAGCTAAATGAGCATTTGCTAGTATGTTTTTGCCCAACGTGGCTATTCTGCAGTGGACTATTTGTGATCATTTGGTACTTTGACTTTGCAACATTGCCGTTGAAAGCAAACAAATTTGTTTACGCACTATTAAATTCTCTAGATTCCCTTGAGACTTTTCCCTTTTTAGATATGGAATCCTCAGCGAGCCTAGCGGGGAAGACTCAAGATTACTGTGGCCATCACTAGCGATGTTTTTAGAGGAGAAGGGGCACAAATGTGAAAACATGTTGTTGTTTTTTAAAGATATTTTTTGGGGGCATTTTGCCTTTTAATGGACAGGACAGCTAAGACTGAAAGGGGGGAGAGAGAGAGGGGATGACATGCAGCAAAGAGCCACAAGCTGGATTTGAACCTGGGCTGCTGCGGCAACAGCCTTATATATGGGGTGCCTGCTCTATCCACTAAGCCACCGACGCCCCGGAAACATGTTGTTTAGAACGGTGTACAAGCTACGCATTTTTACATTTGAAGAATGTAATAATCACTTTAGGCCTACAACAATAAATGAAACTTAAAATGTAAAAATGTAATTAAAAAATGACGGTTATTAATTTCCATATAATTTTCTGTCAAAGCTACAGGGAGCCAGAGGAGAGGGGCTGAAGAGCCGCATGTGGTTGGGAGCAGCAGGTTGCTGACCCCTGTCATAGGTAATAAAGTCTGAAACTGCTCCATTGACAGTGAATTGGGAAATATGGTATAGATGACACTGAGAGCACCGAGGGGAATGTTTGAAGTATATGGGAACATTTTCTGTTTCAGAACTGAGAACACTAAAGTGGAATAAAGCTCATTTAGGTACAAAAAGAAAACAAACATTTCTCCCATTCAGTGTCTATGGAGCAGCTCCAGACTTTATACCTATGACATCACAAGTTTGAGACTTCTGTGGTTTCTGGCTTTGAGAGAGAGTCGTTCATGTTCACAAATATTGATTGAAATTTCCCAGGCCATGGAAATCATGTACTGGAATTCTTGATGTGTGGTGTTCCCCTTTATTCATATTAGAATTACACTGGATTTTGTTGCACTAGATGTTTTGCAACATTATTTATTCATCGTCTGTATTCAGTCAAAGTCTATTATAGTTTTATTAGGCACTTTTTGTCAACCTACTGATGTAAATTCAGGTTTGTGTGGCGTAGAAGGAAGTGCAATTTTTTTCGCTATGACTATGCACTATGCATATAGGATATATCTGGCTCTGATAACCAGCATTATACTCTGTTTTAATATGGCCTGACTATCTCACTGCAGATTTACAAAACCCTAATTTCATATTAAAACTTTCAACCTCACTAAAACTGCCTCACATGCCAGAGTGTAGGTGTTTTGATGTCTCTTTTCCTCCTCCAGCTGTCCTCATTTGTATTTTGCTTCCACTGACAGAAAACAAAACAACTTTATTTTTGTCTCCCTTCCTCCGAAATGATGGAAGTAATACTGCATCAGAGTGATGACTGCCTGGTCTGATCAGCTGCCACTTTTGTGTGCAGCGTGTAATCAGTTATGATCAATGAAAGCATAATGACCCATGATAAGTGGATTATTTTCCTCAGCCTGCAATCAGCATCGATGTGTCCTGGATTCTTTCAGATGATTACAACACATTATTAGGTTCAGTCAGCTGATTTATGATTAGTATCCACTTCAGGGCTTCCTTGTGGCCACAGGGACGTTAATCAGCTTCCTAACTTGCTTCACAGGCTTAACCAGCCATAAAAGTAATAGAAGAGGCTTCCGATGTGTCCCCAGCCTACTGGTTATATCTCAGTGATTAGGAACAGTTTATAGCTCTCTCTCATTTAAATACACAGAGAGTCAGCAAAACAGACACGGTAATAGACAACTGTGCTGTTTCCTTTGTTTAATGTGATGGATTAGCTAAGTTGTTCTGGCCTTTGCAAACGCTCTCAGCGGAGACACACACAGTTGCGCCTCCGTGTGAGCGACTGTGTTCGCCACTCAATCGTAATTGAAAGTAGAGCCCTTGTGGCCAGTTTCTCAAGGTGAGACTCGATTAGACCAGACGAGAGAGTCTTTTTTATTAGTTTGATGGATTTACACCGGTGAGCGCGAAGGCTGTGTGTCTGCGACGCAGAGCCTCGGAGGAGCTCCTGCAGGTGTCCTTCACTGCAACATTTGCATTACAGCTTGTGTTCATTTCAAAGGGGGAAGGCTTAAAAGCACACTCACTTAAAGCCTGTGCTTTAGATTACTCTGGGAGTCAGTGGCACTTTAGTGGCAGGTGAGAGCTGAGGGGGAGGCACAGCAGACTTACCGTGGGTATTTATGTCAGGAGCTGGCAGATGAGGCGACCCCAGATGCCCCTTTACTGCAAAATTGTTGCTGTTTTGGTATTTAGTTTGCTCAGATCCACACTTCCTAACTGGCAGGTAACCACATAGTGATTAGCTTTTGAACAGACTTTTACTCCTTCATGTTGGAGACATTTCATGGCTGAGTCTAAACAAGTTTTTTGTGTATGAATGACTAGTGCAGTGAACTAGTGCTGCAGCCATAGGTGCGGATTGTGGGGGGGACATATAACGACAACTCCCCCTCAATATGCAGCCCCAATAAAAACAGGTGCAGATTACTTTTTTTGGACAAAATTAAAGCCATTTATACCATTAATTGATGCAGAAAAGTCAAAGGTTGGTGCATACAAAATCACCAGAATGCAGGAAATTATCTGGCGGAGGCCCCTAAACCCCCCCCCCGTCTCCTATGTGTTGAAATGAAACCTACGCTCTAGGCTGCAACTGCTTATTACTGTCTGAATAACAGTCCGAAACACAAAGATTTTCAATTTGCTATCATAATAGCAGCACTATTGTAATACTGATAAGGATTCCAGTTAATTTTTTTGCCTTTTTGCTTGAAAAATAACTTGAACAAATAATAAATGATTGAAATTGTTGCTGATTTGTTTGAATGTTTTCTCTTAATTGACATGTCAATTAATGGACCAGCCATTGCAGCGCTTCTACTTTTTGCTGCTCCCGCCCTATTCAGTGTCTTTGCTAGTGGCAAATGTGAAAAAAAAGAACCTGAATTATGACTCTATCCATGTACCCATACATTTGCATATTTTCTAGGTTGTTTTCTGCAGTTGGCTCAGATTACATTCTCACTTCCAACAAACCGCACTGCAGTTCACTTGGAAAAGGATCAAGCTCTCCATTTTCAGGCAGTCTGGGTGCAGTCAGAATTGTTTTCGCCTGCCCAAATTAAAAGCTCTAGAAATCGATTGAATTGCTGCTAATGGGTTTAGTGTGAGCCTCGCCTCCCTTAAGTTTACATTTGCTTGAAAGACTGAAAGAAATGTACTGTTTGTTAGTCAGAGAAGAAACTTAATTTTCGTTTCATTAAGTAAAAGGTGGGAATAATCGTGACACAGAAACATCCTAGCACATCTACCAGTGTTGTACCTTTGGATCACAGCTCTTAGATTTCTGGTGACTTGCCTGACAGCTACACCATCTAGTTTGTTTGCTTGTTTGGTTTGAAAACAGCGTAAACAGCACTAATCACATCAAATCTTATTCTGATTTGTCCATCTTTCACACGTGCTCCTGAATCAGATACAGGTCTGATTTCTTAGCAATATGACCTCAGTCTGAACAGTCATATCAGAATTCATGTGACTTTTACATCACTCACAGATGGTTCTTGAGTCTTGTGAAGAGGCGCCTACAGATGCAGTTAAAAGTAGCCCAAGACATCTTGACATTTTAGATAAAATCTGTTTCATTGAAGCCCTTTATATCACAATCCCACCACTCCTGGCTCCGACTCCTAATCCACACACATCTCCATACTGAGGTAGCAGCCATTGCTCCACAGAAGCCATAATTAAAAACATTGTCTCTCTTTTGTTTTCATCCTCTTCCTTGTTTATCATGTGCTTATGAATTGGCTTCCACTGCACACCAACTTGATTTTAGTGGCCTCCATGTTTACTTCCGTACGACAGTGTGCTGCTTGTAATGTCTTTATTATTGTTCTTTTGCACATGTGGGTCAGTTCAACACCAATTAACACTGGAATCTAATATTGGCCACAGTTAATCAAATAACGTGATCAGTAGTAAAAAAAACATCACATCTGAGCAAAAAAACAAACAAAACAAAATCAAGCACCAAAAGCTGATTTGTGGTTGGTTGCTTGACACTTTTTTGAAAGTTCTGCACAACATAAATTAAAGAGCAGGGGGACATTGTCAATTTATGCTGCTGCGAAAGGTTTCAGTCATCTCCATGGTAACCAGACACATTTACCCTACACATTTTCACGATCCCAGTCTATAGCAAGCCATGCAGTGTGAACATAGCCGAAGTTTGTGATTAGTTAGACAGAATTCTGCAGTGTTAGAGAAGTGCTATGCTACGAAACAAAAATATGTTTAACATTAAATTAGGTATTATGAATAAATAATATTGTAAAATAATATCAAACATGAGTATTTTTAAATAGTTTATAGATAATTTCATGTAATTTCCGCCTCTGTAATAAGAGTTAACGGAGAGAGACAGGAATCGCAGCGTTGAGGATGTAAGACAGGCTCACGCTCCTTTTATGTGCGCATTAGCCAGCTGATTCTTCACAGTGAAAGTCGAAGGCGCCGGCTTCTCTGCCAAAGCGAGATTTTCTTAGTCATGTCCTGGAAGAGCACAAATAGATGTAGCAGTCACTACAGCATGTTCCCCTGGAGGCTCTTTGGTCAATATTGTAGTGATTATGTTGCAATGATTGTTTGTAAATCCTCCCACTCAACGTCTGTTTTCCTCAACCAAGAGACAGTGACTGAGCTCTGCTGCTCCGACTCCCTGCTCTTGTACAGTATACAACTCCCCGTGCGTGTGTGTGTGTGTGGTGAGCAATCTGTGCGGCTCTATATCCACATATGTGTGTGTCTATTTTTCACGCACAGGGGTTCATGCTCGGGTGAATTCGTAAGATTTTCCTCCTTGCGTTGTTGTGTGTGTGTTTTGACAGATGTAGGAAACCAGCCACCTCGTTGAAGTCTGTAATACAGCTCATGAGTCATTCTGCCCGATGAGCCAGTTGTTACAGATGCTCCTCCTGCACGGCGCAGTCTCAGCTGCTGTTTGTGCTCCTTATGGACATAATGCATTAGTAGCTTTCTGGGGCAGACAAGGCAGCCAGTGAAACATTATTGCATTCGGCCAAGTTAGAAAAAATAGGACGGAAAAAACTTAGAGACATTACATTAGTGGGGGCTGTTGGAGATAAAAAATGGGGTCCTAGTTTCCTCCTCCTTGACTATGACACATGATGTCTTGTTTGTATTTCTGCATTACACCCAGTTAGAGCATAATCCTTGACCTTTATTGCAAAAAGCTGATAAAGGCAATTAACGAATGGATGATTTGTGGTTAATGTATCTTTTTTTGTCCTTATAAAACTGTCAGGATTACCAGAGGGTGATTCTTCATTGATCCCCTTAGGGAAAGTCTAGTTTGCCTTCCTCTACAGAGGTTTAAAGCCCAGTATCTGTTATATACCAGAAGGGAGTCAGTGTTTAGCTGAAGGATACCTCAGTAGGGCGGATGCCTGTTGGCATAATCTTAGGTTATCCTGTCGAAGGATGATTTCTACGACACTCCAACTGCTCATTTGGAAACACACCATATGTACAATCATCTATATCTCATTTATAGTTGTAACATTTTTGTTATTTTTCTCACTTATTTCGCACCACTGCTCTCTGCACCTGTTACCACTAACAATATGAGAGCTCCTGTGTCCTTTAAACTATTTAAATCCAATGCAACAGAACAAAGTTATTGCCCACACTTGAGGGAATGCTTTGATAATGATAATATATTCAGTTGTTTTTCCAGGAGCGTTTTTAAGCCTCTGGACAGCCAGCTTGAGTTCCAGCTTCATGTCTGATTCTCACATGCTCATAATTGGTCCAAGGCCTCAGCTGGCTGTGCTTTCAGTAAATTTCGTCATTTTAGTGTTTTGAATACCGCAGGTATTTCATTTTCTGATGCAGCCTTGATTTCTTTCGCCTTCTGCTGTTGCAAATATGTGAAACATTCGGGCTGGATTTCACTCAAAGTAGCACCAGCGAGGCATGCACCAGAGGAAAATTAGTTTTGTGTGAATATATGAGAGGCAATATTTGGATTGGTGACGAGTTTAAATTTCATAGAAAAGAAAACAATGTAACCAGCGTAGCACATCATATCATGTCTCATTTGTCTCAATTTGATTTGACATTTTGCAAGCAGAATAGAAAGTTTCTCTGAAAGTAGAGGCTGAGCTCTGACAACCAAAAGTCTCCCCGAAAAAGTTTCTATTTCTGCCTTACTGACATGAAAGGCGATTGTCATCAGGCACACACACATACACACATCGGCATCCTCACCCTGTCCCGTTATCTTTCTCTCAAATATGCTACTTGCTGCTTATCACTCCCCTGACTCGACAGCTCCAGCAGCAGCTTATTTGTGTGTGCAGTGAACTGAGGATCCATTAGTGCCAGTGACTGAGCCAGACCTGGGTCAAATATTGACTCGAAATTCTTCTCTCACACTGGAGCTGCTTGACCTGCACTATTTTTTGCTCTGACTACACACTACAGTAAGGTACAGCTCCTCTCCAGACACTTTCAGTGGCAGTTATTAGTTTGGTCGTCACTGTCACTGCGTTTGTGATTGTAGTTAGTTCAATGTGTATATTAGCAAAGCTGGATTACTAACCAGGCAAAGTGCTGCAGGCCCCACACCTTTAGAGACCCACTAAAGCACAATTTAAAGCTTGAGTCATGTCTTGTTAATGGGCCCTGTGTCAAAATCTATAATATAATAAAATCTATAATATTGCAGATGATATTATGCCAACATAATGCATATTCTTAAAAAGGGTTGTATATAATCAAAGAGACAAAAGTCCTCTGCCCAAGGATCTCAAGGTTTCTACCAGCATGTACGGTACTAAGAGGTCAGAGATATAGCAGGGAGAGAAGCCATGAAGACAGTAATCAGTAAAATCAAATAAAACCATCCGTGCACAAAAAGAAGGGTGCTCCTACCTGGTAGTTGGAATCTGTCCCAGATTTCCTACTACCAGGTAGGAATCTGTGTCTATATCTGTGGAGCACTCATGTCAGTAGCACTGATGATAGTCAAGGACTGAAATGTTTGCTGCTGCATTTATATTACTTTTTATTATTTTTTGCACTTTGAGGTAGGGACACCCTTCTTTTTGTGCATGTATGTCCAAAATAAATTGACTATTTTTGCATTGATCTTAGCCTGTGGACCTCTTTGTGGCTGTCCAGCCCAGTTGCATTGGTGTATGGGTATCTCCTTGCCCTAAGGAGGCACAGTTTCACAGCAGAACTAAGACAAAACATACTGGAAGCCAGTGAGGCTGAAACTGGAGCGATGTAATCACGTCTCTTGATTCTGGTTGAAAGCCTGGCAGCTGACCGTCTGAAGTCGATCGATAGATTTTTTGGTTCAAGCATGAAAAGAGGCTGTTGCAGTAATCCAGGTGTAATGAGATGAAGGCCTGTAAAATGGTCTCTGTCACTTTAAATGTATTACAGTGGCCTATAGTCACAGTATTCCAGTATAGAGATACTGGCTGGTTATAGGGACTCTGGGCAAAATGGGTCAGTGCCGGATGTGTGTGGCAGAACTAGACCTGATAAACCTCTTGGGTTTTATAGATCACCTTATGCACCTAAACCCAGAGACAAACAAGAGCTCCACTAGCTTCTTATAGTCGATGGTGCAGTCTACCCTAAATGAGAGGGCTGTTTTATCAGCTGCAGTTGAGAGGTTATATTGGACTTGATTTGATTTCACTCTATTGACATAAAAAATTCTCTTTGTCTTACCTATCACATCAAACATTATAAAAAGTGGATGCTGGGCAACACATGAATCATTCCCTATTACATTCAGTGTTTGACCTCAGGTACACTGAAGCTGACAGACTGAGCAACAAAAACATTTCTCAACCAGTTCACTTGAATCTGTGGGACTCTAAATCTTCTCTGTGACAGCAAAAGCTGATAATCTTCAAATAAAATGTGAGAGTGGTCCGATGTAATATTACCAGCCACAGACAACAGTCCTTCAGTATACAGTTTGGAAGCTTGACTCAAGTGTTTGAACATCTTTGCATGGTGATATTTTTAAAAAATATATTATTGAATGTGACACATTTTTAGTCTTAGGGCCTTTTAAACATAAACTTTAATATACCCATGTGATGTAGTACATGTGTTTCTTTTTTTTGCTACATGGTTGCAACAAAGTCCCAATGTCCTCACAGATTTCATTAAATTTAAATTCTGTTGTTGGCATATTTGACCACAGTTATGGCCAAAAGCAACTTTATAATCATTTCTCTCTGTTGTGTTTTCGGCTTTGCACCCACATTGTTATTCATGTTGACATAAAACATGTCACCTTTATCCCCACTGAGGGAAATACTGGCCGGTAATCTATAAACTTTCTGTTGGTCACTTTTGGATCAGTGCACTGACAGACAGTCATCCATCTCTGGTCGTCGGTCGATACACTGATGAACCTGCACGCTGCACACGATATCAGGCCGATGCTTAGCTTTATGGACTTTTCCCTCCAAACTAAAATCTATGTATAAAGAATCACAACAACCAATTTATCTGCATTTTACTAGTTTTATTTAATAGTTATATAACTACTGTTTAAGGGACAGTAAAGCACATCATCTAAACATCTACACACAACTTACAACTTTAGAATTAAAATAAAAGAGTTTTGTATGGAAATGATTTCTGGAGTCTCTGTCTTTCTGTTATTAGAGCTAATATTTGACATCCTGCTGCTTTTATGACACATAGATTCAACAAATCACCAACTGGAACATTCATCTGCTGATTTCCTTTGTTTTACATCATTATCAATTACGTTAGTCATTACTTTGCTGTGCTACTTTATGTTCTGAAGGTGGTTTAATGGATCAGAACGTGTAATGTAGGAAAAGCATCTGGACCAAAACAAACATGAACAAGTGCTTGTACATTTAATCTATATACAAATTACAGCCTGAACAGATATGCCTGTGAGTACATGTAACACAGTTGTTTTAGTGATACATTTCATTCCTATAAGTCATTGTAGTCACAAAGTGTGAAGCTTAGAGTCAACACTGTGTGTACAATATTTATCTTTTGCATTCTGCACATGCCTGAACACGGCGGCACGGTGGATCAGTTGTTAGCACTGTTGCCAGGCGTCACCACTCTGTGTGTCAGCATGGATTCTCCCTGGGTACTCCAGCTTCCTCCCACAGGCCAAAGACATGCAGGTTAATTGGTGACTCTTAATTTTCCATAGGTGTCAATGTGAGTGTGAATGATTGTCTGTCTCTATGTGTCAGCCCTGTGATAGTCTGGCGACCTGTCCAGGGTGTACCCTGCCTCTCACCCAATGTCAGCTGGGATAGGCTCCAGCCCCCAAACCCCAACCCCAAGGAGGATAAGCGGCTAGGCAACATGAATGAATGAACAGGCCTATTGAGTCTATAACTGATTTATGTCTCCATTACTGACCTTTATGCCGACCATGTCTCTCTGCTCTGCTCGAACAGGCTTTTCATCCTGTTAAATGTCAAAATTACTGCCTTGACAAAATAGAAGAATAATTCATTGACTGTTTCTCAAAGCAGCTTAAAGGTACAGGTCAACCAAAAATAAAAAAAATAGTGCTATTTGTCAATGTAAATTACTTCAGTGTGAGTTGTTGAGTTTTGAAGATATCGGCCGTAGAGATGTCTGCCCTCTGTTGAAATAAAGGAACTAGATGGCACTCGGCTTGTGGTGCTCAAAGTGCCAGAAAGATACACTTAAAAAGCTCACATTGTCAGTGGTGCTAGGTGAACTTCCTTCTGCATGGTGAAACAGTTGACAGGTGTAGTTCAGCAGAAAGAAATAGTTCCTACATGAAACTACTCCCAACAAGGTCTGAGGATTGTCTTGAGTAACTGGGTCATGATTTCTGGAAGGAGACATTGCTGCTGACTATTTTTTTGGCAGTTTGAGCACCACAAGTCAAGTGCCATCTAGTTCCATTATATTGGAGAGAAGGGAGACATTTCTACAGCCGATATCTCCGACACTCAGCAACTCACACCAAAACAATCTAGACTGATACAGCACTACAGGTAAGAGGAAAAATATGTACTTTGGATTTTGGGGTGAACTGTCTCATTTCTGGGTCACTGATTGCAGCTCATGTTGTTACTCTAAGTTTGATTCTGTCTCTTCCTCTCTTCAGGCTGGCAGGTTATGTGGAGGCCTTGGCGTATCGGCTGGGAATGCAGATTCCTGACTTGAGCCCAAAACAGGCTGACATGTGGCAGACCAGAGTCAGCTCTCACTCGGTTGGTATCAACACACTTCACTACAACCCACAACTTTGCTCTGTGCCTCTGTCACTCCTATAGTACAACAGTAACTAAATGCTCGTCTGGCTTTTTAATGTGCGAGTGTGAAAGACAGGCAAAAGCCCATCAGACTAATAAACACTCAACATAAACTCAGAGTGGATAATAATGAACTCGCTGCAAAGAGCATTCGAGGGATTTGTTGTGTAATGCATCGTAAACACCGGTCAGGGGTTTGTACAGCGACAATAGAAACACAAGTCTCTGTGATGTGCCCCTTCAATCACTCTTTAACCGGGCGAGGAAATTAGACCTGAATGATTCTTAATACGCTGTGACTGCTGGAGTGTGAAATGTAATTAGCTGTAATTAGGTCGAGTGATTAAACTAGCACTGAAAGGCTCTTTGCCGATTGTGAAAGGTCAAGGAAATCGTCCTGGCATGTGTGGCAGTACCTGTGGTGTTTTTTTGCAAGCATGTATATAGAATATATATCTGAATTTAGCCCAAACTCAGTCATAACAAAATAATACAACAACAAAAGGACAGTTTGGGTAAAACATTTGCTTGTAAGTCAAATGTAAGAGGCTTATGTACTGCAAACGACAGAGCTGTAAAGCTGAACTTTGTGTGTGGATTATTTAAAACCCATTTTCTGAAAATGCATCCTGTCACTACTATTCTTACTTTTATTTCCCTCCGTGCAGGGTAAAGCCATCGGTGTTGGCATCGGCTGCATCCTGGGCATGTTTCCTCTCATGTTCTTCAAGGACGACGACGACAAGAAAGAGAGCCAGACGGAAGCGGAGGAGAAGACGCAACCCCCGCCCGCTTCAAAAGAGAGCGGCAAAAACTGAAACTTTCATCTCGCCTGAAACAAATACTATTTGGAATCCATTAGAATACTTATAACTGGGACTGTCTGGAGGACTGGAGTGTATGGAAAATGTCATTCAACCTGTTACAATCTAATCACCGGCTACTTTACTTTGCAAGGCCCCAGTCAAACTATCAAAGGTATTCTGAAGAGGATTTTAGATATTATTTGATTGTTGACTTTGAACCTAAGCACAGGGACCGGACCATCTCTTGAAGAGACAAGAAATGGTCGATTCATTGGACTGCTGCTACTCCAACTTATCGCACCGTAACCTCAACTTGTCTTGACTGACCGACACGGGCTGAAACTCATTAATCTAAACCACACTGAAGTGGCCTCTTTCTCTGTTGAATATATAAACCTCTGACTCTAGATGGTTAGGTAAGGGTGGTTGAAGATTTGAGGGCTCCTGAAAATATCTCTAAGTTTGTTACCAATGCAAGAAAAAAATACTTTCGGAGATCATTCAGAAAAAATATCGTACATGACATTTTGATTTCAAAGGTTTCTTATTCATTGTAAGAACTCCTCATAGAGAAAGACTGAACAAAGAGGCATGTCAATGTTTCGTTTCAGCAGTGTTAAAGTAATTCCTAATCAGTTATTTGAGGGGCGATGACGAGCCAAGGAAAGAGGGTAACCTTTGCATATAAAGATGCGCCCTTCCATATCAAGTATCTTTAGTTTTACAAGCATGTCTGCCTTTTGATGATGTCTTAAAGTCATTCACACTCCATGACAACCAGTGAGCTGCTTTTACCGAGAATGCAGGCGGTTAAATGTTACACCTGCTTCTTTACTTCTTAAGATTTTTATGTTGTTTTTTTTGTTGGTGAGGACCTTTTTCATGATCACATGAAGCCGTAACATGCACCAAATGTCTCCCATGTACACTGAATGTAACAAACAAGGTGCAGTTCAATGAAATCTAACCTTTTAAAAAGCAGTTTGTTACTTTCCTCTGTGGAGTTGTGCAGGAAGGGGAGAAATACAGAGTGGCAGAGGGAGGACAGGATAGAGAGTAGCTGTGGCAGAAAGATAAGAAATGCCAACACTGAACCACCTGAGACCTCTGTCCCATTTGCACTGACCCTCTGGCTCAAATACCACATGATTTATCTGCTTTACCAACCTGCAGCTGAACTACAACACTCCTCTACCGTGCATGGTGAGCTAGGATCAGGGGCCGGTTGCACAAAATACCTTAAGTTAAGATTTTCCTTTAAAGTCCGAATTAAGGCTCCATTAAAATAAAATCTCCTTAGATATATGCTGTGCAGGATTCTCAGTTACTGTTTGTGCACGTGCTTGCCAGCAAAATTAAAAGCCAGCCTCAGATTCCCTCTTGTTTGGCGTTTTGCCTCTCTATATATGCATTTCTCTGGCGCGGTGTCTCTTCGATGCCTGCTGCTCATGATCTGGCACCTGGTTACTACCTTTTTATACAGCCCTGAGCTCACCTGCTGTGGGGGTACACACCCATAAATGTCCCAAACACAGGAAATAAGAAAATACAGGCACAGAGCAGAGTCTCTGCAGATAAATACACCACCACACACTTGTAGTGGGGTGTAAGTGATAATTGAGAGGGATTACTTCTGTATGAGTCTAGCATTTAAGGTTTTCTACTTGTCTTGGCCTTATACTTAAGGAATCCCTAAACCGTTGCACAGAAGACCTTTGCAACCCAAGTTAAGTTAAAAAACAACTTGAGGTACCTCTGACTTTATGTTAACTGCAACATGGCCGAGTTTATGGCAATAAATGAAAGAAATAAAGGCACCCTGAGAAGAGTGTTCAGCGACAGGGATAACCCAATGGATAAGCTTTACCTTTTACATTATAGATTCGATTGAATTAATGTTTAATGCAATGTCCTACCCCACAATTGTTGTTATCTGTTATTTGGGGATTAGATTTAATTTTTAGTATGTGCTGTCTATTAGAGTTGAGCCGAATACTTGGACGAAACAAGTTTTCCATACAGATAGTGCTAATTCTTTTCAAGAGTATCTACTGAGTAAAATGTGTTAATGTCAGTGCTCGTGATGACTGTGTTCTCCTACTCTCTCTTAGTCTTGTGATCAGAAATAATCTGAAGTTCAATCCTGAGATTGTTCTGTAATAATATATTTTTATGATAAATAATAAATATAGCAACTTCTGATCAACCCAAACCAGTTTCAGACATAAGATGAAAACTTCTGGGTAGGTCCCACCCATTTCCGGTTTAAGTCCCACTCACTCAGTATAAACTCCACCTGTTCTGAGTACAGATACAGATGCAGATAATTTATTTGGTTGAACAGATACAGATACAGATCATGGCATACCAGCTCATCCCTTTTGATATATTCTTCCAGAAGTACAAGCTTTTCCTCCTCTGATCAATTTGGTTTTCTTAACTTCTCTTCTTCTGACGTTTTTCAAACTATCTATAGGCCAACTTTGTAAAGCAATAACAGGTATCACAAGCATGAGTGCAGGCAAATAAACACACTATGGAAACTTTTACCACTGCAAAATGCCTTGTTTTCCTTAACTGAGGAAACCTTTTAAGGGATTCTGTGCAACATGCTTGAGTGAGTCCCTCACCTAAGGAGAAATAACGCCTTAGGAATCATACTTAAGGAGAAAATTGAAGGTGTTTTGTGCAAGAGGTCCCTCTAGTCCATGCAAGGGCAGCCTGGAAATACTCAGCTACAGTCCAGTGGATAGTTTCAGTTTGACTTCACAGTGCATGAGATGATTGTGAACCTGTTTCCATTTTGTGAAAATGTTGTTACTGCTTTTTAGTACTAACGCACAACTGCATTTTTTGCAAGCTTTCCCTGTAGTTATATTATATTGTCTCTGCTCTGCTGCCCTCTGCTGGCTGAAGTTCAGACAAAGCTGCTGGTTTCTCTCAGTGAAGTTTGGGTGACATGCTGCCACACATTTATGGTTATAGATCATCATCTGTTTTCCTGTTTAGTATTCAAGCCCCTTGATGTCTAGCCACAAAGTTTCTCTGGCTGTAATTGATCACTTTATCACTTTAATTATTGCTTTTAATCATTGCTCTTATTTTGTAATGCAAACTAGGCAATCTGCAGCATCAGCCATGAAGGCAGAGAGGATTTGTATTGGGCGATGAGACACTACCATCAATCCAAGTCTTAATTCAGCTGTCACTGATTTACAATTTATCTTTTGAAGAGCTGTTTTTGTCACCTGCACGGTACGGGTTGGTCATCTCATCAGCAGAACTGAAGACTGTTGTGTATGGCGTCGAATTTGTTTAGAAGTGAAAGGAAGCAGCCACGTGTCACTGAATCGAACCTCCTCGCAGAAAATGTATTTATTTTTGTTATACTATTCAGACTTGTATTCATGTATGTTCTCACTGTATATTCTCTTGATCCCAAATGACGTTGAGTATAAGAATAGAAAATATTTGTCAGCACAAAAACACCTTTGTTAGTATATTTTCGACAGGATCGCTCCATGTCACAGTCCATAACTAAAGTTGCTGAACATGCTCTGAAGACTTACCCTGTAAAGTAGTTATTTATTATGTGGGTAACAGTAATCCTTAACAGTGATGAAAATGAAGAAAAGAAATGAAGATACTTATGTAGTTAGGATTTTTGATCTGATTGCCTGATTTCCACCTTGCATGTACTGCTAATAAAAAAAAACTATTGTACATGTTTACTGTGTAAGAATCATAAAAAAAGGAAACAAAACTTGAGTAACTTAACATGCAAAAGACCAGACTATTAACTGCTGTGATAAAAATATATATTTTATGGCCGTCTAAACAAGCACAAGAAATCTGTTTCCCTTTTTGACAGCCAGTTATGAACAGTTCACCATGGGAGTGTCTGTTTTGGATTGCCTTGCAGAGGCTTTACAGATTGGTAACAGGGCCCTCTGCTGGGATGTAAACTTGCAATTGCAGCATGGAGATTTGGATGGTGTGCAGATCCTGAGGTGCAGAATTTGATGAGAAAACTCTGCTCCATGGGCAAAATGTGATGGCAGTAATAGTTTCCAGCAACAGTAGCAATTTGCCTTCCTGCACTGGATCATTAAATTGCCAGTGCAGTGCTTTAAGATTCTCTTGTGCAGAGTCAGTCACGGTGTCAAAATACTGTAATACTGGGGCCATTATCTTTTTCCAGGATTCACTTTGCACTGCATCACTTAGCCTGGGTTTCCTGGAGGAAACAAAATATTCACAGAAGCTCAGAGCTGAAACATTATCTTGAAGAGGTTTAATTTAATATTTAAAAACAGGTGGAATGTTAAATCAAAGATGAACCTATTTTTCATGGGCTGCCTCCTCAGTGTGTGACACACAGTATGTTCCAGGTGGTGAGTGCATACTTTAAGACCTTATTTTATATCTGCAGATAAATTTGTGCACTGTAAGCTGGTAGCCTGTGTTTATTCAGTTAAAAGTTTTGGAGTTCTTTTGCTTTTAGTGTTTGTATGGACCTGCTTTGGTTTCAGAAGATCAGGAGGCATTTCAGTCTGCAGTATGTCAACACTACTGTCCCACAGTTTATAGAACATTGTCCCACATTTGGAGACCACGTTGCCCATCTTATTTAACACAATCTGTTTCATGTGTTTTCTGATCATCCGAAATAACTCCTTAAACAACTATCAGTTCTGGAGTTGCATGTTAAAACCTTCTACAATGAAAAGGAAAATTATATTCATTTTTTGTCATGCTGGTGGCATGCTCGTTTGTCAGTCAGTCGATTCACCACTTTTGTCCACACTGAAATATCTGCACAGACATTTGTGGTCCCCAGATGATGAAACCCATTGACTTTGGTGATTACCTTTAATGTGGTGTAAGCCTCATCTGCATTGGCCAAAATGACCTTTGCAGCATTTATAGAGCAATGAACAGCTGCTGGTGCTTAAAATCCTCTAAAGCTTCAACTTTCCCAGAAGTTAGAAACACAGCCTTGATTTTAACCCTTTGAAACCAGAGCTAATTGGTTTCTTTAAAACCATGGAAAGAAGGCAAAGCGCATCTTAATAAGAAATGGCCTAAACATGAGCATGATTACAAGTTACACAAAAAAAGTGAAAATTAGCACAAAAAAGTAAAACAACAAAACAGGAAATTACCTGAAAAGGGACTAAAATAAAAAACAAATAATAATAAAACATAGGCCACAGTATATAATTTTTTTTTTCCTGTAACCTAATTTTAAATGTGTAATTATAATAATTATAGACAGACATAGATTTTTTGGGGGGCTTTTTTAAGTTTTACCTTATTTTATTTTACTTTCTCTCTCTCTGCTCATGTCTTGACACCTTTTAATAATTCCTTGCAATTTGCAGGATATTTTCTGCCAAATTTCTGATTGCCTTTTTTAAAGAAATCAAACCAATTAGCTCAGGTTTACAAAAATACTCGTGAAAGATGTCTGAAAGCAGCACATGAAAAGTGAAGTTGCTCCAGGTTTCAGGAGGTTAAATGTGCCATGATGGGATTTGAGTTTACCAACTGGGCTGGTGTCAAAGCCTGAAAGTGGCACAGTTCTTTCAGTTCTAATTCAAGTTAAAAACTTACACATTATAAATTTACTAAACTTCAACACATTCACACAGATTTGGTCTGTTCTCCACTGCACACACACAGTAATATCTCTCCTTTTATCCATCAGGGTAAATCAGCTCAAAAGAAATGAGATCAAATCTGTATAACATGGACAAAAATATGTTGTCTTCACGAGTGTCTTTGCAGCCTGTCATCTTTAGTGTGACAATGTGGACAACTTTATTTCGTGACATAATCCATGGTGCTTAGAAGTTATTATTTTCAGGCAGAGCTAATGCATTTTACATTGTTTTGTTATATAAGGTATAGGTATAACATCAGTATATGCTCTGTACATATGTAAGAATTGGAGGGGTATTAAAATGATTATTATGTAGGATAAATATAATGTAAAGAAAAATATGGAGTAGAGAATAAGAGTCTGTTTCTGTGTGATTTTTGTTTTTTTTTTAATTTAATTTTATCTACTTTGATTAAACAGTATCACCTGGCAGGAAACATCTGGCCTGCTGCGGACTTTCCCATCATGTAATGCATTTTAGTTTAAGGCAAATGTAATATTAGCTTTTTAAACGGATTTGTTTGTTAATTTGTTTATGTGTAAGTTTGATTCAGAGTCATAAAAGCTGATCTTTAACTCAAATAAATGCTTGAACAACAAGAGAAAGATGAGAGATTCTGCACATCTGTATTGAACACTGTGTGTCTTTAATTTAGCACACTGTATGTATTAGTTTTTAATTGAACACATTTGATGTCTGATTGTTTCTGGTGAAAGCAAAATGTTTCATATCCAGCTCTCTCTGGAGATTTGGGTTTGCTCAGTCTGAAGTTAGTCAGAGATGCAGTGAATCAGGTGAAGTCACCAAACTCGACACACACACATACACACACACACACACACACACACACACACACACACACACAGAGTCCTGAGAGGAGGTCTAATCAGGCAGATAAAGTGAGAACACCTGTGGGGATGGGGATGCTCTGTGCAGCTCCCAGTATCATGAATTAGGTTTTAATTTATGTCCCACAAAGTTCACAGAGTTCTGTCTCACTGAATTAGCATTTTTATACCAAGACAACATTTATATTGGCTGCTGATATTAGTTTGCTCGAGGCAGATTAAAATGCTGGCTCTCAATCTTGCTGTGGGCTCATTAACTTCCTAGATTTAAGCTTATTTGATATTCACATCAGTCATTCTGCTGTTCCTTTGTTAAACGTTCAAAGTAACCTGTGGGGGTTGTTTTTTAGAAAACTGAACTATATTTATATGACTGATTCATAACACACTACCTGATTAATACTGTGTCACTTCCTGTTTAAGGCATCTTGATATCATGGAATTTTACTTTTACTGAAGGTGTCACAAAGATTAGATCAGTCATATGTGTGTATACCACTGGACAATTGTCTCTAAAAATACTGAGAGCACACAATAACAGTGCACATACTATGAGACGATATATGAGACAATCTGCTGGTAGTTGATATAAAATGTATGTTAAGATATGGGAGAATATTGTGCGTAGGCTGTAGTCTTTCATTTTAACCAATATGAATATTAACTTGCATTTTAATACTAAACACACACAATGCCTATGAGGCATTTTGATAATATGCATATGTTATCACCATTTGTCTCTATAATTACAATTCACAGCAGCGACTGCAGTGATATATAGAAACACCTTTCACAGAGATAATAAGTAGTAAATACAAACTGAATGTAGAAGCATATTACAAGGAACAACAACACAAGCACAAATTTGGTTATTATGGTTGCAAACAATGGATGAAAAAATGTCTTTTATTATTGTATTAAGCAGTGAAAGTGATATTGTTTATTTTACTAAGAGTAGGAATCCAATCTTAACAAAATGGCATAACATGGTATATTTAACCTGCTTTGCCCAGGGGCCACTTCTGCAAAATGATGGAAGGCCAGGGGCCAGTTATTGAACAAATATTAATAACTGATATATTAAGAATTGGCCGGGACCTCTGTCAGGGGTTTCAAGGGATCGTCCCCTGACAAGCTGTAGAAAATGGTTGGTGCAACAGCTGGAGTCCCTTCATGTGTTATCTAGAGAGTACTGACTTAACTCACATGTTGGAAGTATACAGGGATAAGCTATGAGTGAGCCTCTACAATGTCCAAATCTGTCAAAGCTTTTTTCTTCTTGTAAATTGTTGTCAAAACTTGTACATTAATATAACATGTATTTAAACTGAAATGTATTGTACAGCACTAACATGATCCTCAACCTGTAATTTATGACCCCCCCCCCTTTTATTTCAATTTATTTATTTTTCTCTCATTTTTCCATTTATTTTATTTCTATTTATTTATTTTATTATTTATTTTAAAAATGATCTTTAAATTCGTACTTTTGAGGTAGAGGGTGGGGGTGGATTACATGTCTGTTAAATACCGAGATTTTGTTCTGGTGTCCTTTTCTTTTTGCCTGTTTGTGGATGCACATATACATACACTGGATGTGTGTATGCGTATGTCTTTATTAATTCTAAGAACAATAAACAAAGATACTGTTGTGAAAAAAAGAAAGAAAATGGTCGGCGGCCCACCTGGCACCCTATCGAGAGTGGGCGACTTTATCTGCCTGTTCCTGCTATAGATAGATAGAATATGTCACAAGGTTTCCATGTTTGATCTCTACATATACATGTAAAAATTAAAAAACAAACAAGTCAAACATTAAAACTACTTAGTCCCTCCATAAGTCCACCTGTGAACTAAGTTGGTTGTGTTACTCTTCTGAAAGACATATAAACCACCTGTATTTCTCCACATTGTGTTTTTGATTTTATTTGCTGCACAGACAGGATTAGTCTCATACTGCGACAGGTTATGTTCTCTCTAAGGATCTTAAGTGGAACACACTCCAGCATTGCAGTGATTTACGTGTATATTTGTTGTTGCTTGTTGTCATCTTTGTCCCCTTTTCTTCTTCCCCCTGGTTGCCATTAGTTGTCTGACAGCACAGGCTGGATCAAAACACAGCACACACATACACACACACACATACACCTGTGTCAGAGGGGGGAACACACAGGTGACACAAGGGACCGAATGGCAGCAACTTTGAGAGCATCATCAGAGATTAAACAGCATGGGACGGGCGTCGCATAGAGAACATTTGATATGAAGCTGTAACTGAGAGTCAGGAGTGAACACTTGCAAAACAAATACGACTCACCGTCACCTGCAGATATGAACTGGAGGCTTTACTTGTTGCTTAAAGAATTACATACAAAAATTATGTTTGTTTCACTGAAGCTTTATTTGTTATTCAAATCTTTTTATACCACTCACTCCTTCCTCCATACAAACAATACTAAAATGGAGCAACACACACACTCAGTCAGTATATTTGATCACGCATACATCTGCAAAAACACATACAAAAAAATATCTTTATAATCAGTATTAAGTCAAATAGCTGCTCATTCTGAGAACACAGTCATACTGTTTATGTGCCACGCATCGCTCATGTCCCTGCACTAAAAACATATTACCAACATGCAAACTACACAGCGCCATGAACATATTATTGAGAGCAACAACACATTTAAAGGTTATAGCTAGTTCCACATCGGTTAACAACGGCTTTGTCTCACAAAACAATTGTATGTTATAGCAGAGCCGTACTCTGGGAGTGTTTTCTAGGTCATGGTGTTAATAACTGCAAGTACCCAGAGCAGTCATTACGTTCAAGAGAGGTACTAATGTGCAGTTAAACATTAAAATAATCAACAAAAATTAAACATCGACATCTTTGCTCCTTAATGACTCAAAATATAAAATATTTAAACAGAAGGAGATTTGTTCAAATTAGCCAGGGGAGACTGATAATCGTTTAATTTGCAAGTTCCTCCCCCTTGTTTCCCTTCAAATCTTGAATGATTCCCCTGCGGTATTTATTGAATAATTAATGTTTAGTCAATGCGTGCTGCCCCTCGTGTCAACACTCGTCTGTGATCTGGGTCTGTGTCACAGCAGAGCTAGGAGCCTGATTTTGATGTGACATAGACATTAATATCTGTCCCGATATGAATCTTCTAGTTTTTGATTTTGTTTCATTTTTTGTATAAACATGCTCTACTCTGTTCTTTATGTATTAAAGGGACAGTTCACCCTAAAATCCAAAATACATATTTTCCCTTAACCTGTTTATCACTATAGATTGTTTTTGCCTGGAGATATCAGCTGTAGAGATGTCTGCCTTCTCTCCAATATAATGGAACTACATGGCACTCGGCTTGTGGTGCTCAAAACGCCAAAAACATGCATTTGAAAAACTCGACAGCAATGTCTCTTTCCAGAAATCAGGATACAGTTACTCAAGATAATCCACAGACCTTGTTGTTGAAGGAAGCGTGCATCTACTCATGGACTCTTGACTGCGCGAGATGTCAACATTAATGGTGTCCTCCTTGGCTGAGCTGTAACGTTGGCTAGCTCAGTGATGCTAGGTGAGCTAACAGTAGAGGCACGCTTCCTTCTGTGCAGTGATACGGTTGATGGGTGCAGTTCGGTATAAAGAAAATAGTTCCTACAAGAAACTGCTGACAACAAGGTCTGTGGATTAACGTTAGATGTTGCTGTTGAGTATATCAAATGCTTTTTTTTTTGGCACTTTGAGCACCACAAGCCGAGGGCCATCTACTTCCATTGTATTTGAGAGAAGGCAGACATCTCTACGGCCAATATCTCCAACACACTATAGGTCACAGCAAAATAATCTAAATTGATAAGGAGCAAGACAAGTAAGAGGGAAAATATGTATTCTGGGGGGCGAACTGTCTCTTTAAGAATCAGAGGGTTGAGTCAATATGTAAACTGAGCCACAACAGGCAATCCCCCCCCCAAAAAAGAAGTTCCGATTAAAATCTAAAGCAGGAAATAATATGCATTAAGATTGTGTCTCCAACATGATTTAACAGATAAACACGATGTTAACATGCTATACCCAAAGGAAGAAATTGCATTTTCATTGGGCAGCCCATATACTGCCTTTAAAGGGGCAGCCTGACATTTTCAAGTTCATTTTTCTTCACCAGGCACTGTTTAACTACCAAAGAAAAAAAAAAGCATTGCAACTTGTTAGCATTGTTAGCATACCTCTATATATTCAACCCATAAATGGAGCTAAAAGCTAACATGCTAGCCTGTAGCAGGTAGCACCATTAATAACCAAACCACTGTGCCACTTTTAAAACTCCCAATGCCCCCAAACCTTTCATGGGTAATAACTTATTAATAACATATAAATAATTTCAAAATGTGACTGTATCTTCCACTGTGCTCAGCTCACATCTAATCATGAGCACCACCTTCAGATTGTGCAAAAGTAAAAGCTTGTGAAGAAAAGAAATTGTGATATCAGTGGAAACAATATGCTTTCTGCTCATGGCTGGTATGAAGTTGCATTGGGAGCTGCTGCAGCGTGGCAGTTTCAGTCTGTCCGAATGGGCTCACCTTCATTGCTTCATTCAGCAGAGCTCACACAGTACAAACAACCAGCAGGTGTCTCTGTTATATCAACCTGCAGCCGCTGATAAGCTCTGGTAAAATCTACAGTTTTCAAATGTGTTCTTGAAAACAGCACCACGCTTCTACTGAGAGGAAATACATCTGATTCATAAATTCCTCTTTTTGGTCATATTTTCCATTCTGTGAGTGTGCAATGGCCGCCTCCCAAAAAGAGAAACTTTGAGGAGCATTTCCTCTCAGTTTTACCACAGCTTTTTGTTCATTTACTCTACGTCATGATCACAGGTATCCAGCACCGTTCACATGGTAAAGTACTAACACGTTAAGAACTATGACACTATTAAACTCCCTACTACTTCAGCACAAAGAGAGATTTTGTAGGAAAGTGGACTAACATCATTAAATCATTGAAAATCATTCACCTGTTGTCATCAATGTGTGCTCACGTTGCACCATTTCATCACTGTTGCGATGTGCAATGCAAAACAAGGGAAGCAAAAGCTTGCTGCTGTAATCTCGTACCATTTGCTTTTCCATTAATGTTTACAGGGGTATCGCTAAAGCCTAGGATTATCCATAGAGACTATAACAAAGTGGTTACTTGTTTTCCAGAATGGTCAAGTCTCCTCACCTGGAGGAGCTGCCGTCCTGCCTTAAAAGACTTCATTAGTTGTAGTTTCACTGGACAGTTTGAGAGCTGCATGGTCTAATTGGTTTTTCAAGTGTCGCCTCACTCAACCAGTACAAACTAACAGTGGAAGAAATATTAACACAGTCCATAGTTGTTCATGACAAGGTCCATATGCACACACAGGGTCAGTGGCGGAGGTTGGTGGGATGTAACACAGGGTAAAACGACACACACACACTCACACACATATATAAACCAGGGCACTCTTTCCTCTTGGTATGCTCT
>NC_065511.1:19042740-19155103 GCF_006386435.1 Epinephelus moara | reverse complement strand
AGGACAGACTGAAATGGGGTGAGTTAGAGAGTGGGGGTTGACATGCAGCAAAGGGTTGCAAGCCATAGTTGAACCTGCGAGCGCTGCAACGAGGCATCGCCTCTGCACATGGGACACCGGCACTATCCACTACGCTACCAACACCCCAACGCTAGAATATTTTGTGTTGAATTGCTTCACACATGCGAATATCTTGCATCATACAAGTGAAATCCCTGAACTGATGAACGGAATTCTGCCAGTATGTACATCCCTGGAGGATCTCAATGCTGATTGGCTATTGCGGCACGAATTCGTAGCTGAAGTTCAGTTTTTTCAACTGCCACGAAGAAGTGCATGACATGAAAATGTGCTACTCACTTCATTCACATCCCCTCCATCGCGCCGCCAAGTGGGATTTGCTTCTGACTGCGCCTTTACGTTGACTTTACATGTAATTCACTTGCGCAAACTGTTTCATTCACACATGCCGTAAACACAACATTAGAGCCAGCAAAATCAAGTTGAGAGATGAGCAGGGAGATTTGGCTGCTGGTGAGATGAAGGCAAGTTGACCATAGTTCATTTACACATACTACCTTCATTGCTATGATACACAGCTGGTTGAAAATGGGTAAAGTATGTCTTTAAAAGTTATATACAATAGTTTAAATTAGGCTCTAGCCTTTTTTTGCAACTGCTTGACTTTTTGCTTCAGGTTTATTCAAAAACTTATTTTAGTTGTTAGTCGAAGAGGAACTTGACATGTCCATAACCCCGACCATGCCTTCCCAGTTTGAAAATGAACAGGAAAGACCACTGACAGCCCAGTGTGCTGTGTGTTTGTCCAGTCAGGTGTGGGAAAAGTTCATGTCTGAGTGAAAGAAAGAGCTGTCAATCACATATCGTGTGGTCCACTTGAAATGAGTTCTCCCTCAAGCAAATTCATCTGTGATGCTGCCAGACCAAAATGAGTAAAATGAAATTATAAGATGACTTTGCCAGTGTAAATATGAAATAGCTTTTCAAGCTCTTTCCAAGCGTATTCCCCACCAGCGTAATCATTTCATTTTTATGAAGTGTCAGAGAATGTTTTGGAGACGTCAAGACTTGGCTCAGTTGAACCATTGATGTTACATGAACATGAAAAACTTATGATATGATTTGAAAATTAGTCAGAAACAATTCTGCACCAGCTGAAAAATATTTAATACCTATGGACCGATCCAGGTATGAACATTTCCACCAGGCCACTATAGAGCAAGTAGTGAGTCTTCACTATTACTGTTGAGAAGCAAAGCTCACTAGGTTTGTCCCATGACAGTGACATCATGACAAAAGCCACTGACTGATACATGGAGGCATCTGTAGCCTATTGAGAGAAACGCAACATATTGCTGAACAGCTCTCCAGCAGCTGGCCATCATTTCTCTCCCCCTCTTCCTCTGCTTGTACATCATTCATCTTCCTCATCTTGTTTTTTCTAACTATCTGTCTTTCTTCCTCCTTCCTCTCTCATCTGTCCCCATGTCTCTTTCATCTCGTCATTACTCAGGTATGGTCAGTTTATGCTAGCGTGCTTTAAAACTATGTCCACTTTGAAAAGAATAAATTTTAAAAAGCATGTTTTTGTAGAGACCTCTGTTCACAGCGAAACACCTGAACATCAAAATCTCTTCTCTCCTGTGCCCTCTTTTATCTCATCACTCGCCCTTGTCACGTCACAGTCAACACCTGGTTCAGAGTAGAACAGACAGCCCAGCTGACCAAATCATTATTTTATGGTCATGACATTGTCTGACAACATTAACATGAATGTAAGTTAATGGCAACAGCTGTGCTGTATAATCAGCTACCAATGTTTAAAATGCACGATGACAGAAACAGCAAGACCCACAGTGGGCTGGCTCATGTCATTGTTTTTCAAAAGCTCTGAACACACTAAGACACAAATCAAGTGTTTTATGATTTATATACACTCTGGAGGCCACTTTGGAAAAACTCTGTTTTGGGATGAGAAAAACGCTGTTTAGGGCACGTACAGGGATATTTTTGAAAATGTTTTTTCTCTTCATCACTCTCAAAAGAAATTACATCCACACAAGCACTGTTTTAAAAAAATTCTCTGTCCAAATGAGAATGCAAAAACACAACTGAAACGATGTCAAGAGCATGCCAAACCCACAGGCAGCAATATAACCATAACCCTAAAGCCACACAAAAAAGAGAAGATGTTGGCCAAACAGAAGCTTGGGGTTCATCCCGATATCCCTCCTTGACGGTAATTGATTGACACCCGCCATCTTGAAGGATGTCTCAATTCCTTAAATGCACTCGGAGGAGTGGAGGAGTCGAGGAGAGAGGAGGCTTTCAGAGGAGAGGGAAGCAAGGATACAGGAGTGCAACCTTTACGGAAGTCTTTTACTGACTGACACACCCCTTTGTTTGGATATCAGTTATTGACTGGACAGTGCAGCACTGCAGCAGCTGATTAGACTGATCTGATACATCCCAACATCATTGGAGTTTCATACCAGAGTGAAAACAGATTAGAGTTTAAACTCCCACTATTGGCAATGGCACTACTGTACTTCCAATAAAGCAATCGTACTATCAAATTCACAAAAACTCTGTCTGAATACATTGCTCTTCTTAATGGGTTCAGTTGACTATTTAATCTGCAATTTCCTATGACCTGTATCCCAAACACACACCATGTGAAACTGTACGTAGGCAACTGTGCACTCAATGGGTATGGACTAGTTTTATGTTAACATGTAAAAGTCCTGTTAGCAACACTGGAGCCAGCAATGTTTTTGTCATTTGGACTGCCTTACAGTGTGTTCACACCGGGCGTGAGTAAAATATTCGCCTCGCGCTACTCGCGTGAGTTTGACCACTGGAATATTTGTTTTTACTCGCGACATTCGCGCGAGTAACAGTGTATTTACACCGCTAGTAAATCAGACAAGTATGCTGGCCGGAAAGCAAGCTACATCGGTTGTGCTTACTGGGGTTAATGCTAGTGCTAACTTTGTTGATAGAAAAGTACAGCCGATAGTTGGAATCAATTTTCAAAACTTACCAGGCAGACCGACCTCCTCACTCACTTTCCTCCACGCCAGGTCTTTCTTGGTCCGAAGCTTATAAATTGGGGACGTAACGTCATAAATCTCAGGGTTGCCACAAACAGCTATTATTAGCTTGTTCTCCATTTTTGGAACAACGCGGGGCAGTTGTTGACCATTGAGGTCCATCCAGATGTGGCAGAGAAGTGTGTGAAGGCTACCTGCGTTCTCCATAACTTCCTGCGGAGGACAACCCAGATACCTGCAGTGAGGGCGAGCATCCCAGTCGCCGTCAGTGAAGTGGAGTCACTGCCAGGTCTGGGCAGAAATTGCTGCCAACAACTCAGCAAGAGACCTTCACATCCTTCTTCTCTGCAGAGGGAGCTGTGCCATGGCAANGATAGAAAAGTACAGCCGATAGTTGGAATCAATTTTCAAAACTTACCAGGCAGACCGACCTCCTCACTCACTTTCCTCCACGCCAGGTCTTTCTTGGTCCGAAGCTTATAAATTGGGGACGTAACGTCATAAAGCTCAGGGTTGCCACAAACAGCTATTATTAGCTTGTTCTCCATTTTCGGAACAACGCGGGGCAGTTGTTGACCATTGAGGTCCATCCAGATGTGGCAGAGAAGTGTGTGAAGGCTACCTGCGTTCTCCATAACTTCCTGTGGAGGACAACCCAGATACCTGCAGTGAGGGCGAGCATCCCAGTCGCCGTCAGTGAAGTGGAGTCACTGCCAGGTCTGGGCAGAATTGCTGCCAACAACTCAGCAAGAGACCTTCACATCCTTCTTCTCTGCAGAGGGAGCTGTGCCATGGCAAGACACCATGCAGTGCACAAGCACACAAAACGGCTCTTTTGAGAGCCACCCACACATTATTAAAGAGCACAATTCCTGCATTGAATATTAGCACCAAAATAAATATCCATCTGTCTCCGGTGAGTTTTTTGCGTGTGAAAATCTATAAATATTCACTGTATCCGGCAAGTCACATGTCGCATGAATGAATGTTGTTTACTACAACGGCAGCAGCACGTCAGTGACGTTGGTGACGACAGGAAAATCTCAACGTTGATAGGCTGCCCCGACACAGCATCAAGCGAATATTTCGCTCGATTTCAATATTTTGAACTTGCGCGAAGAGGCGAATGATGCGAATTTCGCGTGTTTGCTCCATTCGCATCGCGCCATTCGCGTTATCCGCACCGCCGGCACAAATTCGCGTCTATTCGCATCTTTACATTGACTTTGTATGTAATCTTATTGCGCGAAAAATTTGCCTCGCGCTCGGAGTGAACACACTGTCACAAAGGACTTAACGACACACACTCTGATGTTACAAGCCAAAAACTCAACACACTGAAAATAGAGGTTCTGAAAATCTTCTCCCTGGACAAAGTTTTACAAAAGGTCCATTTTTAGTGATCTAAACACAGTTTATGTGTGGACAAAAGGCCAAAACCCACATGTGAACTAGGCCTAAGTCTGGACAGAGGGTTGCAATAAAGACAGAGATGCATTTACAAATTTAAGACTTAATCTGGAAGCACTCTAAGAAATAGAGCAGCCTACCTGCCACATATTCATATACGTAAGTACTTTTACTGTAAAGACCTGATAAGAGGCAGCTGTTATTTAATAGACACCTCTTCACCTCATAGTGTGTCTGTCTGACTGAGAGAGAGTAGAGCTGTGACAGGTTAGAAATGACTTAATATCACAACTAATTACACACACACATGCGAGCCTTTCATGCCTGTTTTGCCTGCTGCTTTAGAAGATTTTTCTTTTTGTTTCCGAGTTGAACGTAGCTTTTTGCTGACAGTTTGTGTGGCAGGCGGTCTCTCTCCGACACGTTGCAAAACAACAATCACACTTACAGAGTGAAGAAGTCATTCACAGGGCAGCCTCGCAGCGAGAGGAGTCAGAAATAAAAAAAAAATGAACAAAAGAAGAAAAATAATAATGGCATCCAAGTGCCCTTAAGACATTTTCATCACATTTTTGTGTCATGGGAGGTTTTTACCCCGTGGTATGTTTTTTTTCCTCTTTTATCACTGGCTCTCTTCTCTCTTCCTTGTTCATTTCCTCTTTGCTTTCTTCCTCTTTCCCCTGCTCTTTCTTTTTCTCTTCCTCTCCTGGCCGCCCCTTCTTCTTTCTTGACAGCTCCAGTTAATTTAATGTCAGCTCTGCCAGCTCGCCTCATCACTGTGAGACAAACAGATCTGAGCGCAGGAGAGTGTGAGAGCGAGAGAGGAGGATAGGCGCAGACGGGAAGCAGAAAATAAAGCTAGAGGTAAGAATGGAAAACAAGTAAATTAAAACAAGTAAAACACAAAAAAATAATGAATCAATAAATGGATAACAAAGGTAAAAACACCCTCCAAAAAACCTGTCTGACTGGCAGAACTGATACTCGAGAGTTTGCACTCAGCTCACCCACAATCCTTTGCCTTTTACAGAAGAGGCAATTACAATTTCACAGGTTGAAATTAAAATCCCCCGTGGTATGTGTGTGTGTATGCATTTCTGTGTGTGCGCATGTGTGTGTACTCCATGAGATAGAGCAGGCTGTCAAAGTGATTTCAAGCTGTTTATAGCCTAAGCTCACAAAATGGATCCTAGTGCAGCAAAAGGGGGGAAAAGAATCTAAATCTCCCCCCCCCCCCCCCCCCCCCCTTTTTTTAAAAAAAGAAAACTAATTCCTTGAATATTAATTGCCTGGCTTGACGATCGGCTTATTTGTTTGTGATGAGGCTGCAAAAGAAAAGTACCCATAATCCCTGTCTTTCTCTTTCCCTCTCTCTCATGCTGTCTACTGTCTGTATTAATCTCTCTTTCTGCACCCTTTACTTTCTTTAAATCTTTCCCTCTCTCTATCTTCTGCCATTCTCTTTTTTTGGAACGTGTTAGCCTGTGTAGATTTTTTTTTTAGGTAAAAAGAGGAACATCTTAGAGTTGGTGTAGCGGTGTCATCTAGTATCAAAGTTCTAATATCTAATTTCTGGTTCTGCTTTATTTACATCCCTCAAGATTTATGGCCCACGTCAGGTTTCATTTTCAAGCCCCAGAGTGCAGCTTGATTTATTCCCATTATAATAGTATCTCCACTTTCCAGTTCCTCTCTCAGATTCCTCACGGCACACTGTGGAGGCTACAAGCGCTATATAATCTCTCTGAGTGTGTGTATCAGTCATCAGCGTTTATAGGGTATCAACCTTTATTCATCCAGGGAAAGTCAAGAGAGCACTCATACTTTTATTATCACTCTGGCTCCCAATCACAGCTAGGAACTGCAGAGTGTGACCACATACTGCTGTAGTCCACCACAGGCCAAACACCTGGCTCAAGGGCACTTAGGTTGTGGCTGATGAAGGAGGGGAAAGCACGGAGATAGGAATCAGACCTAAAGTCATTTTTTGAGTATTTGATTAAATTCAGATGTGAAAGAGAGGGGCCACTGCTACCTGTGGCAATGTCAACCCAATCATCAGAAAAAAATGTTGGCAATTTACGTTTCTGCAAACCACAGACATCTGTACATCTGTACGTTATTGTATAGTAGATACATTGAAACTGTCTTTATGCTGTGTTTAATGCGAGGTTAGGTGTAAGCACAAAAACCACTTGGTTAATTAGAAAAAGATCATGTACTGGTTTAAACTACTTCTGTAAAAAAACAACAGCTTTGGGTGGCACTTTGCCACGGTGGAAAAAATATGGCGTGTGGTTAAAACACATCCATGTTTGGTGCCTAAAAATCCACTTGAAAGACAACAATAGGTTGCTAAAATATAACTGGTTTTGTTGTTTGTTGCTCTCGAACAGTGGTCTGTGGCTTGGCAGATGTCTCACCTAGGTGATGCCCAACCTCCTGATGATATGCTCATATATTCTGTCACTGTAAAAACATTGACATGACACATATGAAACGTAAAAATGTTAAAAAAAAATTCAGTCAGGAACAATTTAGTCAAAGAAAACTTTATTTCCATTTGTAGTATTATATTTGGCAGTAGGGCTCTGTTTTAGGGCCTCTCTGCCTTTCCTCAGGCCTACACAGAAACTCTCTTCAACGCGCCTACATGAAAAGCTTAAGGCAGGGAGAGCACACCTCTCTGCCCTTCCATGTGCAAATGAGGAAGGTTTGAGGCAGAGAGAGCAAACGTCCCTGCCCTTCCATGCATCTACATGGAAAGCCCAAGGCAGGGAGAGCACACCTCTCTGCCTTTCCACGTGCTTACGTGGAAAGCCTTAAGGCAGATAGGGCGAACCTATCTCCCCTTCCATGTGCAAACGAGGAAAGCTTGAGGCAGAGAAAGCAGCAGCAAAGATCCCCTAGGAACAGAACAGTGCCAGCATCAATGACAAACAGAAATGACACTGATAAGTCAGACACAACATGAAAAGGAGGAGCTGGGGTGGAGGTGGGTTGCAAAGCAGCTTGCAGAGGAAGCAGCAACAGCAGGCAGGCCAGAGCAGTTTAAATAGGGCACCCCGAGTCTTCTGCAGGGTGGCTGGGCTCAGCCTTAAAGATAGGATGAGGAGCTCGGACATCCGGGAGGGACTCAGAGTAGAGCTGCTGCTCCTCCACATCGAGAGGAGCCAGTTGAGGTGGTTCAGGCATCTGGTAAGGACGCCTTCTGGATGCCTCCCTTGGGAGGTGTTTCGGGCATGTCCAACCGGGAGGAGACCTCGGGGCCGCCCCAGGACACGCTGGAGGGATTACATTGCCCGGCTGGCCTGGGAACGCCTCGGGGTTCCCTCGGAAGAGGTGACGGAAGTGGCTGGGGAGAGGACTGTCTGGGCTTCTTTGCTGAGGCTGCTGCCCCCGCGACTCGTACCCGGATAAGTGGAGGACGACGAGTAGGAGTACCCCGAGTGAGATTCGCCAATTGGTTGGAACTAACGCTATGCTCAGTTCATGGTTTGCAGAAACTTGCAATGCCAACATTTTCTTCTGGTGACTGGACTGGGATACAGTCGCTCTGGAATGGGGTTGAAACTTGGAAATAAGCACTCCCTGTGTGTTTGTGTGTAAATGTAACTTATTGTCAGTATGACTTATAGTTTATTAGTATAGCAAACCCCATGTTGTGTTGCTTGCTTGTAAAAATTTCAAAATTCAAAATGTCTCAGCCACTAAAACCCCCTAGTGCTGGTCATGCTTTCCGACATTTCACATTTCAAGATGATCAGATTCACTTTAGATATCAAATCACACACTTATTCTAACTTTACTTGGATTGGAGCTTATATAGTTGAGGTTTGAATTAAGACTTGAAACTAATGACATGTACTTGACTTGAATCTCTGTAACTAGGTGTTGGACCTCAAGACTTTTAGCTGAATACCTGAGTTCAGGGTGTGTGAGTGCAGCAGAGTGAAGCTGCATGATTTTGCCTTGAGCATTGAGTCTAAGGCATATAGTTACATTACCAACATGATATTTTTTGTTTCGCTTTATGAGTGTGAATTGGACCCTTGGTTTGCTTTTGCACATCTTAAACACATCCATTGCCATAAACAGCCCACGGATGTGTTGCCTCACTCACAGTGCACAAATTTGCTGTAACATGTCCTCCTCCATGAGTGTGGAGTGTGCATGTGTGACGGATATGACTTACCAGAAACTCAAAGTGATTCACTTATGTCCCGATCTCCTTCACTTTGCTTCTGTCTCAATTTCAGAACCTATAAACCATTGGTCTGATGATGATTTAGCCTCCGGAGGCAACAGCCAATATTTTGGCGGTTCCGGGGTAGCCAGATAAGGGATAACAGATATCAGGGACAAGACGTCCTCTTCCCTGCACCAGTCCTTGTTTAGAATCTGATTAGCAAATTTAGATGTAAGAACAGAGTTGGAGTTGAGGATGTTGAGGCTGCCTCTTTTGTGAGCCTGATCTCACCCCAAAGTCGCTGAAATCCAGTGCTTGGGCAGTGACTTCCAGCGAAGGACACTAATGCAAAAAGCCATCGGCATGATACACAACCACTTGCCATTATAGTTTAATGGCACTCGGTGGCATTACGGGAAAATGCCGGAGAGAGAAAGAATTTTAAGGCTGCGGAAATCCGATTAGCGTGGGTGGGAGTGGTGGTTGATGGGTCCAACAAACGCTGACTTTCACCTGGGAGAGCGATGTTTGCGTCCCATAAGATTTTAGAGCCAAACCCTGTTCTTTTTTTCCGAAACCCAACCACATGCTTTTGTTGCCTAAACCTGACTATGTGTTCTTGTTGCCTAAACCCAACCACGCGCGTTAGTTGTTGGAGGAAAAGAAAAAAGGTCAATTTGAGTTGTTGTACTGACATAGTGCGATTATTTTGAAAGAGATTGTATGGTTCTTTCTTGTGAAAATGAAAGTGTATTTCGAAAGAAGACGAATGCCTGTAACAGTCAGAACTTACCACGCCATCCCAGAACGTCAGCAACCAACGCATCCTAGGGTACCTTTCACGTTGTATCTGGACATGGAAAGTCCATGATCAAACAAGGTCGGAGTGAGAATGTGTTTCTTTTGCTCTCCATATAGACTTTTTTACCTGCTTGCAACCAAAGCCCGCTCAATCATAATTGGTCAGTCCTACTCAGACTACAAACTGAAACCAAATAATACCAAAGTCTTGTCCAGTTACCTACAGATTCTGTTTATATGCAGATATATGTTTATAAGAGATTACTTCTATCCCCATTGTACATTAAAGGGGATTGGGGTGTTATGCAACCTGGAAGTAAAAGCTAATTTCTTAACCAAAGTTAAAACACTCTCAGCTTGATGTGTCTTTGCTACCTAAGGTGAATCCACATTTCCACTTGACTTTGTATTTATTCGTGCCACCTCGAATTTCAGCCCACATTGCATCTGAATGCAAAGAACACCTTCTAACAGCCCACAGTGCAACTGCAGGGCAGCATTCACACTTTGTTACCGTTAAAGTGACAAGCTGAACCTGTTTGAAGCCCTGCTACAGAGCGAACAGGTTGTTACTCTGCATGGGCAGGAAAAAAAACCCCCAGAGTGGGGAGCAGCAGATAGAAATCCTGCAGCACCTGGGAGCAGAGTGATTACAGAATGCTTCGAGCAGGGAGCGGAAATTGCTGCCGCTCCTCTCCACTTACTTACCTCTCTCCGCTTTACACTGACATGGGACTTGAGCAAGGTTGACTCGGTCACACCTCGAGCAGGGCTCTCCTTATTCACTTTCATCTACATTTTTTTAAAGCTGTCCTCAGGACCTAGTTTAAGCCCTCTTCTCTAACCTGTAGGGCTCCTTAGCAGAGTGACTGTCACACAGGTAGAATCAGGGATGTCCTGTTGAAGGGCATCCTCTGTCTTTTTCTGGCTGTCTATTGTGATACAGCACAGACAGATGATTATTTTCAAAAGCCATTTTTCTGTAGATTCAAGTGGCAGCCAGAGAATAAAAACCTTTTACATTTAAAAAAATCGGTCATGGAGACTTGTGACACTCCTCCAGTTGTTGTCCTTTACATAAACTCGAGCCCGGTCTCACTCTGAAGTTGACGAAATCCGGTGCTTTGGCAGTGACTTGCGGTGTCAGAAACCAACGAAAAAAGGCATCATTTAACATCGGCATGATACGTGGGCAGTTGCTGTCATGGTTTAACGGCACCCATCAGCGTCAGTGGGAATATGGCAGGACAAGGACAAAAGTTAAGGCGGCAAAAGTCCAACTGGGTCCAACAAACACCAACTTTCACCCAAGAGAGCAGTGTTCGCGTCTCGTAAGATTCTAAAGCCAAACCCTGTTGTTTTTTCCTAAACCGAAACCCAACCATGTGCGTTTGTTGAAAAAAAAAGGAAAAAAAACAACATAAATTCACGGTGTTGTATCGACGCTTATTTTGAAAGACACTGTATGAAAACGTTAAATTTCCTGTGAAAACAGAAGTGTATTTTGAAAGAAGACAATGCATGTAAAAGGCAGAACTTGACACAGTGTCCCATAACATCAACAACCAACGCACCCAGGGAACCTTTCACGTCGTATGTGGACGTGGAAAGTCAATGAGCAAATGTCAATATGTGACGAGGTCAGAGTGAGAATGTGTTGTAAACCCATACCTCCTGTTGACTGTGAGGTTTCAGTGACAGTCCTGATGTACTTCCATAAGTGAGCAGCACTTTGGGAAATCATGCTCTCCTGTCTGATCATTTATTTTCATCGCCTGCTCCACCAGTCTCACCCATGAGACCTGTAATGTAGTAATGACTACTAACTGCATTGGTAAGCAAATCTGATTAATTTTTGCACTTCTTGGTGCAAAAGCTCACAGTTAACAGTTGTTCGAGCCCACAGTTCTAGCAGGAAAAAAAACTAAACATTCCCGGAAGATTTGGTCGCCCCCAGAGAAAAACCCCAAGTAACATAACATCACCAAATGTTAAGTGAGATTGTAGTGCTTGTGGTAAATGAGTCTTTGCAGGCTGTTAATGTATAAACCCAGCTGAGCAGGGCTCACACTTTGCAGAGGACAGGCTTATGGAAAACATATTTTACCCAGCATGGGATGGTGTAGAAAACAAGCTTTATATGTCCCCTTCTCTCTCCTTCTCCCTCTCTCTTTCTCCGTAGTTGAGTAATATCATTAAATATTAATCTAATATTAGATGCTGTACGATTAGTAACAGCACATCTTGCTGACCTGTGCTTTCTGCTTTTATGCTCCCTGCAGTATGTGTCTATGTGTGTGTGTGCATCTGTGTATGCTCAGTAGTGTTAAGGGCATTAAAGTGTGAAAGCGTTTCTAAATTGCTCTTAAATTGCTCTAGGGATGGGTTAGGTGAATATATGCATGCCCTGCAGGGCTAATGGAGGGAGCATCAGTCTTCCATGTAAAGGAAGAAACCGCAGTCATAGGTATACACAAACTACACTCTGCTTGTATACATACGCACAAATGTAAAGGCAAACACACACTGCTCTCTCCGTCCTCTCAGCCAGACTGATCATCCTCCTCTGATCATCTTTCCCTTTTCGCCCTCCTCCTCCTCCTCCTCTTGCCCACCTCTTTTTGATACTCATAACTTCATTCTTCTTCTCCACCTCTCTTCCTCTCATCAGTATGAAAGAGGAGGACTTGATTTCTCCCACTCGCTCGCGCTTTCTCATTGCCCCCACCCCACTTTTTTTTTATCTGTCTCCCTACCCAGTCAGGTTTAATCCTGTTAGTCACGGTAGATATATGGGGTCCTGCTCACTCTGTTTGACTCTCTTCCAGAGAGACATTCCCCAGAGAGACCCTATGGATTCAGTTCCACACACACAGCGCACGTAAGCACACAGTCCTGCAGGGAAACACGCGTTTACACAAGTACACATATGCATACATTGGATATACCATACTTTCACCATTGTGAATGTCGGGTTCAAAACAAGTTTAAAGCGAGGGGTTTATGAACTACTGGAGAAACTGGTAGCTCCATTTAAAATACATTATACAGCACATTATGCAGAGCATTATACTGCCTTTTAACAATATATCCATATACTTTGGCTGTTGACTGTGTCTTTGAGGCATGAAATGAAACACTTACACGGCAGCCATCAATGTGACCACAATCTCACAGAGTATATACATTTCCATCTCTACTTCTTTTCAATGGTTTCTTTTGAAATATTCTTTGGTCAGGGATTATTTTCAATCCTGCCGCATTAAGTTTCTTTATTCTTTTTTTTTTTTTTTCTATAACAATATTTGCCCTCTAGTATCCACCACATGAAGGCATTGATGCTTTTCTTTGTGATTTTCTAAGAGTACACGCCAAAAGAGAGATTTGATTCAAACACTAAAACAGCAGAGGAGATCCTGCAGTAGATTGCTGTTTTCATGTCAGCCCACTGAAATGTTAAGATTACTCCCTTATTCCCTGAGATTACTGCACCGAACCACATCATTAAACCTAGATTTCTCTAGTGTGTTCTGCTGTGTGATGATTCAAATATGAGGATGTGCAGTCCGTGCCTCTGCAGCTCCTGTCCTTTATACAGAGCGAAGGGGTGGAGGAGGTGGAGCGACTCTCAACCAGCAGACCTTTTGGGCTGTCCGTGTTAATGTTGACAGCTATTTTAGATGTAGTCTTAGTCTTCAGGTGCGGGCACACAAAGAACTAGCGGCGACGAAAGCCAACTGTTGTATCGTCTACGTCGCCTCACGTCGCCTTGTGTCAGTTGCATTTGAACACACTGCACGGACTACATCCGACGGCCAAGTGGCACGTACGTTCTGCGCCTGCGTGAGAGAGAGCGGAGTGAGAGAGTGGTACATCCTGTGAGCCGAGGGGTTTCCTATCTGTGCAGCCGAGCACCACAGCACCTCCACGGACTATTACATCCAGACGGTCCCGGTGTTTCCTCCGCAGGCTCCACTTCACTCAGCTGCCCGATAAACCTGCTGCTTCTTCCCACATTAACCTGAATAACAAACCAGGGCTCGGTGCTCCAGTTGGATCCAAACGGAGAGCTGGGGCTAGGTCAGAGACTAGCAGAGGCTAACTGGCTGTGCTTCCCTCCGGTCATGCTGCGGCTAACGCTCTGCTAGCCTCCCAGCTAGCCCCGGTTTGTTATTCAGGTTAAAGTGGGAAGAAGCAGCAGATCTGTCGGGCAGCTGAGTGAAGTGGAGCCTGAAGAGGAAGCACCGGTTAGCCCCGGTTTCACTACAGGCAGATTCACTCGCTACAGGGGCGAGGAAATAAAACCTGAACAGCCAATCAGAGTGATCTCTTTCACCAACAAGCTCCGCTGCCGATTCAACATGCTCAATCGTCCGAAAAGCTGCTGCCACTGAAATGCCGACGGTGCAGGACACACCGCAAAAACTAGGCCGACAGACGCTCACCGACGGTCCGACTCTGGTCGACGGCCAACCGTCGGCTTGGTGTGTCAGGGCCTTTAGTCTTGAGATGAAAATGCTCATTAGTTTTAGTCACATTATAGTCATTTTTATCCTTCACATTTTTAGTCTAGTTTTAGTTGACAAAAACTGAAAACGTCATTTTACTTTTAGTCAATATGTTTTCTATTTGTTTTTTTTTTATCTTTATACCAGTTAATCAATGTTAGTCTGGAGGTTAAAACTCATGTCTCACAGAGTTGGTGATTCAAACTTAACTTTCATCTCTGTCAGAGAAAACTGATCTGAGTTCAGACTGCTGACTTACAACACAGCTACACTCACAGATAACTGAGCCTCCTACCTGCCTGTCAAACAGCATCAACCCATAAACCTTCCTGAGACAGTCCAGACTGAGTGGAGTCCCACGGGGATCAACCATGAAGTCCGGTGGCCGGTGGCTGCTTGCTGCTTGGTCGCTCATGCTGCATTTGAAGATAATTACAAGCATGGCCGTTCTTGGCTTTCAATGTCCAGTAGTTGGCCATGAACATTTTCGTCTCATCTCATCTCGTCTCGGCTTTTCTCGTCTTGTCTCGTCTCGTCAACGAAAATGAAACATAGATTTCGTCTATGTGTTCTTATTATCAAGATCTATTTTTAGCTTGTCATTGTCTCATTTTTGTCATGGAAAAATGGTTGTTGACGAAAAATGTTTGTCATAGTTTTCAGCAACAAAATTAACACTGCCAGTCATTAACACCAAAACTATTAAAGCATGCCTATTAAAGATGTCGACTGTAATGTCGAATGTTAGGTAGATGTTGCTGACCTCTGGGGGGTGGGGGGGCATGCAGCAAAGGGCCACAAGCTGTAGTTGAACCCGCGACTGCTGCAGCGAGGCACCATTTCTATACATGGGGCCCCAGCACCATCCACTAAGTTACCGACACCCCTTAATCCACTACTTTTAACATTATTATAAGTGTTGACAAGAAAAGTTCAGTCTTTATGGTGTTTCTGACTCTTGCCTTTCTCTGTTCTCTACATCTGCATTTTTTCAAACCTATTTTAGTGATAAATATAACTTTGCTTGTACCACTGATTTTAATTTCTTTCATTTTGACCTTCTTTGTCTTTATCTGTCTTTTTTGTGTGTACTTCTTTCTATATTTCTCCATCCTTCCTTCCCACCTATCTGTCTCTCACGTTTTCAGTAGGGGGCTGTTGTCTGCCTCATGGACCAATAGTAGCAGTCTGTGTGTGTTGGTGTGTGTGTGCACATGGGCCCCATTCTGATTCAGGCCTTGTCTGTGGGCCCCCCTCTCATTTTAATTAAAGAGCAGATGCACTACCCCTGTCCCGTCTGCCATCCCCTTTTGTATGTGTGTGTGTGCGTGTGTGCGTTTGTCTCGTCTCGACCCAGCGTGCCCTCGCCATGTGCCAGTTTTAAGCCATATTGTACCCAGGACTGTTAGTGTCAACCGTATGGAAGATGAATTAGTTGGCGAAAGAGGGGGGAAAGTCGACAAAGCCAGTTCTTCGAATAGGTTAAAAGACAAGTAGATATAGGAGGACATATGTAAACACATGAACACACACATGGGATATACAGCATGTTTGTATCAGGACAGAAACTGAAAAATATCTACATGATGATGACCTAGAAAACAGATGAAGCTGTTTATTATCATACAACATGTTTACGGGACGTCTTCCAGTTATTCACTCAGAGCAGATAAATTAATTCCTAAAACTAAATGTGTGTGTTTGTGTTTCAGAGAGAGAGAAAGTGAGAGAAACCAGGCTGTGTATAGCCTAAATATAGACGGTGTGAGCGCTACAGTAATGCCTTTGCAGTTGCCTCCTATTGCATCAGTTGACAGTCAACAGATGACTGGAGTCAGCTAAAGACCAGCTAATAACTTTAGTGATAAATGTGTTAGAGACTGGAAACAAACACACAAAAACAGACTTTTACAGGGGGCGAAAAAAAAAAGTTTTAAGGGAATTTCTATCCATCCATCCATATTACATGTCATGCATTACGACTGTAATACATCATTACTGTTTCTTTCTGTCTGCCAGCCTTGAGTTTTTCCCCATCTGCCAAGGTTATTAAATCATTGATCCGCTAGGAAAATTTTGATTTCAGGATCAGGCTAGAAGATAGGTCAGGGATCAAAGTAAAAAATATATGTATTGATCATCCTCTAGGGACCATAAATCCCTTGATAAATTCCATGGGAATTTACCCAGTGCAGACATCTTGCTCTGGACCACAGTAGTAGAAGAATGAACAGACAGATCGACTGCAATAGTCCGATGGGCCCCGCTGCCAGAAGGCCAAAATGAACAATGGGCTGCAAAAAGTTTTTCAATTTATATTGTAGAGGAACAATAAATTATAGATAAAATCTATATCTATATATAATCTATATGAATATCTCAATCTATAGGACTTTTATATATTTCCCCCCCATGTACCTCTTGAGGTAGGCAGTTGTATTTTTCGCGTCATTGCGCAAAAATCCTGTTATAAATTTTGAGCATACTGTAATTCATGTGGACTGGGGGAACACTAGACTTCTGCTGCTCCTCTTGGCTCTCTTTCCAGACTTTATAAAATCTAGCCCATGACGGGCGACTTTGGCCAATCACAGGTCATTCAGAAGAGGAGTCAGTCCTATTGGCTGTTTTTACAAATGCAGATGTCTGTGCATGTCCTTTCAGTGAAAGTGGCAGAGAGTCCTGTACAGAAAAGTTGCTATTCCTGGCAACAACTGGCAACAACTGCCTACACTGCAAAGCAACCACAAAAAGGAAGACAGACTTATCAAAAATAGAGTCTTAAAGAGAGTCTGACACTAAGCTAAAAAATGTCAGTATCAGCAAATTGCTAAAGAGATGGAGAGAAAATGTTGGTCATAATTTAGCCTTGTGCTAACTGAGCCAAAAGCTCATGAATCACTGTGTCCTCTGTCTTACTCCCTGCTGCTACAGACCAACCCCAAGGAGAAGAGTGGGCAGAATATTCAAAGAAGGAATCCCAGTCAACTGCTGCAGCCACTGAAATCCAAGCAACCCAAATCTGAGCTTTGGGAAACCAGACAGCTCCAATTCCCCACCGGTTACTTTCTTGTTGCTTCCATTACACAGGTTAGACGCTGCTGCTGACCACCAGCCCACTGTGACAGCCAGCACAGGAGGGGCTTGTGCTGGCCAAATTTGCGCCGCTACAGCTGCTGGCCAAAGCTCTCTCTCAGAGCCGCTGACCACTCCCTTCAGAGGTGGAGACGTAGGCAGAGGGACCATAGGGTGTCTAGCAGCTAATTGACCTATGGCTAAGCCCCGACCCCCTCCACTCACTCGGACAAACTGTCAACATTCAGTGACCAGCACTATGGCAGGTGTCACAGTACACGGCATTTCGCAGGAAGCAATTGAAGATTTTTGGGGACATAACGATCAGGTGTCATATAGAAGTAACCAAAAGAGCTTAAACTACGCATTGGAGGGATATATTAATAATTTTATTGTTGAGAAGGTCGATGAAAAGCTTAAATTAGCCTACAAGCCAAAATTTACAGGTCACAGTGTACGCTTGTGAACCGCATTTCGTTGCCGTCACCATCAAAGACAACAAGATAGAGGATCAGCATTGTTCCACTAAAGTTAAGGTTTTTGGCTCAGAATATGAGAAAAGGATAACGGCCTTTTTAACATCTTTACCAAGAATGTCTCTCCGTTAGTTTGGTGCTACAGTATTTACACTGAATCATTCAGCATAACGTTTGCCAACCTTTGTTATCTCTGCGATTACAGATAAGTTAATGAAGCTAAGCTCCAGAAATTAATGTTAGCTTAACTAGAGCCCTTTGGACAACAGCTAACAATGATGTACGATCACCAAAGTACAAAACTAGAACAAAATAGGCTAATGAACTCCCAGCAAACAAGGTGACATGATGAACAACGCAGCTAGGAGCTAACGTTAGGCTAACTTTAGCTAACGTTAGCTAGAGATGTTAAAGATAACTTTATATTTCTTTCCAGCAAAGTGACAATATGTTGCCTCAAACACGATGTTGTCTTACCTTAGAACAGATGTAGACATCATTGTTAATCTTATTCACGTTGAGTTGATGTTGTGGTCTACCGCACAACTTTATCCAAAGGAGACACTTTTCTCGGTTGAGATGTGGTTTAAAGTGTAAAAAATACACCTTGTCACCCAGCCTCTCAGGATACCTTGTGTTGGAGTTGCATGTAACCCATGCACACCGTTTGACCATTTTTAAACTTCACATCTCCGAAAAAGCTCATAAAACCAAACAAAACTGAATTTCTGTAATGATTTCAATGGACGTCCAGGCAGAGAATGTCCGAGCGTATGAGAATGGCTATACGCACTGTGATTGGCTCATCGCATTTGAGGGCAGGGCTTAGCCATAGGTCAATTCTTGTCTCATTTGTGGTCTGATAAACAGAGAGAGAGGGGCAAGGAGGGGCTGAGAGAAGGAGGTAGAGCAAGTCATCCACTAATCAGAAGATGAACGGTTCTATCCCAGGCTCCTCCAGTCTGCATGTCAAAGTATCCTCTAGCATAGTCTCGCCACCAGACAATCAGAGATCTCCGCCTTCTGATAGTCTGGGGACACTTTCTAAAGTGTGTTTAACACACCGGCGAAAACGGCCGGCAACAAAGCAACCCCTCTTGCATTTTTTAAAAGGACACGCCCTCCCGGAAATGTGCGCTCCCCCTTTTCTCGTCTGCAAGGACACAAACACACAGAGAGCTTTTTATCAAACGTGTGCTCAGTCCACAAGATTGTGGTAATGAAGGACTTACAGCGACTTGAGCCATTTTGTACCGCTACACGTGTTTCTAGTCAGACTATGTTTACGAGCACAAGAGTTCAGCGAGCCACCGAAGGACTGCCCTGTGGATTTACTATTGGTTCTGCAACGTAGGGAGTTTTTTTAAACTCTGAAATTGTATCCGCCCATCTAAACACAAAATCAGGGAGAAAGTCATCAGTCTTTACTTAAGCAAAGCGTCTAAAGACTGACTTGTGAGTCTACCTCTAGCAAGATACTGAACCAACTTGCTCCCGATAGCTGTTCCATCGGTGTGTGAGTGTGTTAAAACTGAGTAGCAGGTGGCACCTTGTATGGTAGTCTCGGCCACCAGTGTATGAATGTGTGTTTGAATAGGTGAATGTGACTCGTAGTTTTTATATGCACTCACTTGCACTTTGAGATAGGCCAGTACAATACCTGTAGTTCCCTTGTTTGTAACCTTACAAACAAGGGAAGCGGTTGCACTACTCTTGCAACAGTAGTCTGCAACTGTAACACAGTTGCTATGTTGGCAACTTGTCTGTGTTGATTGTATGTATGTATGTATGTATGTGAATATTGCAGCTGTTTGCACTATACTGCCCAAGATGAATCTCCCTTGCGGGACAATAAAGTTTATCTTATCTTATCTTATCTTATCTTATCTTAGTGTAAAAAATGCTTTGAGTGATCGGATGACTACAAAGGCACTATACAAGTACAGGTCCATTTACAATGAAATAAGTTAAAAGAAATCATTGTATCAAAAAACGCTGGGTTACTGTATGAAGTGCATGTAAATGCCTCTGATCGTGTGGTGGGAGCAGCTGAGGACAGAAAAAGGTAGAGCTGCATGAGGAGGAAGTATTCTCAAATTCTGCCTTTGTGTTTTGCCTTTTCCAGATTTCTACCTACCCCAGCTTTAATTAACCAAATCAAATGTTCAGTCCAGGCATCATCCAAGGCTTTGACAACTACAACCTCCTGCGCAGTCTTTAAGTGGACAAAGTGACAGCTTTTTTGAACTACAGTTACACTTAATAACCTTCGTTTTTTCCTCTTCTGTCTAAAGTCTTGTCGTCTCTGATTGTTGCTGTGTTTTGTTTCTTTCTGACGTATGAACAAGACAAATACCTGTGCTCTTATTGTTCTTCACAAACAAGGCACATTTTCACTGTGACAGTGATGACAGCAGTAACACACCACTGCCTTACGAATGCTCTTAATGGAGCTCTTTGGCGAACAAAATAACTTTAGTTGGAAAGCTCAGCGTGCATACACATTAAGTCAAGGTTCTCTCTACTTGCCTGTTTCTGTTCATCCTGACTTTAAGTGTTTCATCTGTCTCTTGCCATGGACATAATGGTGAACGTTTTTTTGTGTGTTGTGTCACAAACAGGATGATTATGAGTGCTGTGTGTGTGTGTGAGCAAATGTGTGTGTATGTGCATTAGTTGAGGGAGAGATTGAAACCTTACTGGTTGATGTAACAGAATGGTAATTGAAATGTTGCTTTGGTACATGAAACCCCTTTTCCAAATGGTTGTATTATGCCCACAATCTCTCATCCTCTCTCTGTCTCTCACACACACACACACACACGCACACACACACACACACACACACACACACACACACACACACACACACACACACACAGAGTTTTAGGCACAGGGCCCGTGTTGCTACCCAGAGATTTGGCAAGTCACTCAACCCAGGATGTATGTGTATGTGTATGTGTGTTGCCAGGGCATTACAACATCTTTAAATCCCTCAGCCAACCAGATCACAATAACGAATGATGCTCTAGTTGTTTTTCCAGTGGTTTTTAACACACTGATGATTTAATGTATAACAAAGAAATTGTGTTTTTTGTAAACAAATATGCAATCAGTCAAGATGGGGGAAAATATTCGATCCCATTCTTTCATGCTGTGGAAAGCTAACGTTTGGAAATGTGCTCCAATGTAAAGAAAATCAATGCACAACAAAAGTATTACTTAATAAAAATTTTATGAGACCTGTGATCTCTCCCCCTCTCACACACACACATGCACACACTCAGATGTACATACTCTTAGCCCTCTCTGCTCCTTTCAGCTCTTTCTCCTATGGATCTTTTGATGTCTCCCATGCTTCGGATCAATAGACTGACTTTCTTCCCTGTTGGATTGTACACAGATCTGTTGTTGAAACAGGGCCGGTGGCAGGTCTGCCGGGAACGTACACACACACACACACACACACACACACACACACACGAACCAGATGCTGACTGGAGACTACACTATGATATATTGACAAGATAGGATTCGTCTCAATGAACTCTGACCTCCTGAAAACCGATATGACTGGCAGATTGACCTGGGGGGAGGCGATCTGATTGGCAGATTCAATTTGAATTTTGATTTATTGACTTTCTTCCTTTGGGATCCCTCTGTGTGTATAATGTTGAGATGGAAAATGCATGTGTGTGTATTCAGGAAAATTCAGATAATTAACCCATCAGATTACAATACGTCTTCAAATTGGCAGCTTTGCCAGAAATGAAAACTTCATATGCATGAATAAATTGCGTTATATGCTTGTGAAATAGCTTAATCGATGAATGAACTTCTGCTGGTACGTCCTTGGTGTCATATGTTTCTGGAGGATCTTAGCGTTGATTGGCTATTGGGGCATGAATTGGTCGCTTAAGTTCAGATTTTTCAACTCTCGCAAATGAGCGTATGATGTGAATTGCACTACTCGCTTCATTCATGCTGCTTAATTCACGTATTTCACGTCATTCGCATCGTGTCCAGTATGTCCATCACGCCATCCAGCCAGAATTTGCGTCTTGACATTGACTTTACAGCTTTACATGTAATTAACACGCGCAAATTGTTTTATTGTTTTGCACCTGGTGTGAACACAACATTAGGCAGTTATCTGAGCAATAACTGATTAAAAAAATACATGAAGCAATACAAACACAATGACTAGGTTTACATGCACAAAATATTCCTTTTTTTCCCTTTATTCTGAAAAAGACAGTATTCCCACTAAGCTGTTTACATAGATAATGAAAATGAATATTCTACTATATTCCCGTTTACATGCAGTACTGCCTACTTCAATTAATGTTGTGTTTGACAGGGGTCAATGCCCAACCATGCTGCTTTTCAAGTCAAAATACTGAAGAGTGGAACCTCTGGTGTTGCTTGTGCCATTTTGCTTCATTGCATCAAAATAGGACTTTTTTCAAGACTTTCCACCAGTGGCAACTTGTTTGACTGTTCAAACTCAGTCTCCCTCTGTCATTCCTTCAATCGGCTTCTTGAAAAGGTTGACGTTGCGATATTTACGCACACTGTTGTCTAGTTCATTTGTGTACAGTGCATTTAAGACAACGCACAGAGCCAACTGTAAACAGGCAAAAGGCTGTGTGACGCAAACTGTGGTAAAAAATCCATTGAGACACATACATGTACATGTACAAAGGAGCGCTTTTCAAACCCAGCTAATGTCAGCATATCCCACATGCCTTAATCGGAAAACGCTACATTCAGAAATAACCAAATATGTTGTTTACATGGCCTGTATCAAATTTGGAATATTGCGATATTCAAAATAATGGTGGAATATTAGTTTGCATGCAATTGTAGTCAATGTATCTTAACATCCATAAAATACAGTAGAAACCTGGAGGTGGAAAATGTTCTGGTTTTAATCTGTACCTGCAAAATCACTAGAAGAGTTCAGGGGGTGAGAGCTTGTCTTGTACTTGACTTTGGAACTAGAGGGGTTGCCAGTTCAAGTCCAGCTTGGAGCAAGTACAGAGTGCTGGAGAGGTTCAAGTTTGCCTCCAGAGCACAACTGAAGAGCCCTTGAGCAAGGCACTGGACCCTCATCCTCTGTGGGTGCCATCCTTTGATGCGGCCCTCTGGCTCTGGCATCTCTCCATACATTAATGCATGTGTATAGGTCCTGCTTGTGAATATTGTGTTTGGTGCTTGTGCATGGTGTGTATTCAGGTCTGTGTGTGTTAAAATTATATCTACAGAGTGAAACACACGCATTGGTACATCTACGCGCATTTGTGTTTATATGCTTTGCCAATGTACAGTATGTAACACTATTTTATAAATGCAAACAATTACAAATGTATGTGTACTATGTATTACGGCCATCTTTCCAGGCCTCCCTCTGCAAAGCACGGCTCCTTGTGAAATCCACTTGGTACTATCTGTTTGCTGTATTTCTTAGAGGGCAACAGACACGGCCTAACTCACAGCAGGATACCTTTGATAAATAATTACAATCCTAACAGGATTTATTAAAGTCGCTGGAAGAAATAGCTATTTTAGATAACCTCTTATCCGTCTGCACACACACACACACACACACACACACACACACACACACACACACACACACACACACACACACACACACACACATTCACAAGCCAATTAGATTCATATAATGTTATAAGGAGTGGGTGATGATGTTTATTGTTTAGGGTAAGTATTGATGCTTGTGTCTCATTAAGAGAAAATAGTGTGAGTTACTATATCGCGCCCTGCGTGTGAGTTAATTCTCCATATCAGTGAGCCACAGTTTAACCCACACTGCTCACAGCCAATGTTTACATGTATATTCAGCGGCATTTGTAATGATATTGAGAATAAAACTTATTTTATGGCTTGCAGTTCACCTTACACACATGGCACATTACTACATATAACAACAATAACAACAACAAAACACAAGAAGAACAACAACCTTGTCAAATATTGCCACTTTGTCAGTGGACCTAAACGTCAAAATATGATGCACTAGGTCAGTTTTGGACATTGACAGACAGTGTCTCGATGGATGCTTGTTACATGCATTGGGTCTCATTCATGAAAAGTGAGTAAATCTGTGTGTAGATTTGCACATAAAAGCCTACTCTACTAAAAACCTACTCCGGATTCAGGAACGCGGCGGGAAACTCAGATTTGATTCTAAACATGTGTGTATGATCATGAATGCCAATCCATCGTAAAGTGACACCGCGCTCCCGGTAATCAGCAATTAGCATAAATCCCCACCCATGAATAGCCAATGACCACCATATAAGGAGGTGTAGGTGCATCCTGTCGACCTGTCAGTCACGGCGCAAAGAAAGAAAGAGAGAGAAAGAAAAAAGAATGTTTCCGAAGCGGAGATCGAAATAATTTTGGGTGAAGTGGACTTAAGAAAAAACATTTTATTTTCTTCAGTTAGTAGTGGTGTGGCAGGGACAGGCAAAGCGAAGGCCTGGAGGGAGGTAACAGATGCTGTTAATGTTGTCTCCGTGGTACAAAGAACCATGTCAGAGGTGACGCGTAAATGGTTTGATATGAAACTGGAGGCAAAGAAACGCATAAGCACACACACAAAAAATACAGCGGTCACCAAACAAACAGAAGATTCATTTGTGGGGTTTTGAATGAAGTGGGACCGGGAAACCAGAGATGTTTTGTGCGTAATGGATAAACTCTAAATCAGTGATGGCTGTCGGAATGTAGAGCTATTTAACATTTATTTTAACAAATGATAGGGATAACATATAGCCTGCCCTACAGCAGTCTGTATGCATCGTCTTCAAATTATTTGAATCTTAATAGCCTAAAGCTCTGTTTTATACAACGTAATTAAACATTTTTCACATCAGATTTATTCATTCAAATGATCAAAAAGCTAGTGCCAGACAAACCCAGGCACCGAGGCCGAAGAGGCTGTGATCCGGCTGTCCTTACGGATATTTTTATTATCATCATTCAACATGTAGAAAGAACGTGTAATCTGCTGAGTCGATTTACATAGATAATTCACAATCATGAACCTAATCTGGATCTTAAACCTGCTAATTGCCAACTAATTTAACTAAATGTGTTATATTTTTAATATTTTGTCATGTTTAGGTTACGTGTTTCAAAGGCATCTGTGTTGTATATGAATTAAAATTGTAATTTCCAATAGTGACAAGCAATATTTATGTGCCTTACTAAATTTACACAAGCACTACGAGTGGTCAGGAGCAGGAGTAAATTTTGTTAGTAGCTACGAAAAGATCGGAACTACTAAAATATTGATGAATGCGGACATGCACGTAAATTTCAGTCTGCGAACAGTTTACACACAAATTCCTTCTGCTCACATTTCATGAATGAGACCCATTGTGTCTTTTCAAAATACTACCGACTTTGCAGGAAATATACAGTTTCTGCTTGTTACAAACATACAGTCTTTTTCTAAATAAACTTACAGCGTAGATAAAACCAACCCAGTATCGGCACCTATAACACCACTTATCACCCACGTACAATGCAGTCTTGGAATCCCTCCCTGGATGACTTACAGTAATACCCATTCACACCTGGACCCATCTAACCCTAACGGTACACAAGATGGCTGGGTGGGTCAACAACTCATATGTGACCTCAACAACTCTGTAAGGGTTCACATCCACACAGAGTTTAAAGCCTGCTACTACGCACCGGTCCGTTAGAACTGACAAAGCCTTTTGGATGAGATGCAAAAAATGTCTTCAAGCAAGTCCAGTTGCCTACGATATAGCATTTAAGATTACCATGACCTAGCCTGGAAATCCAGACCCAAATCTAGAAAGATTTAGGGTCCATCTATGAGTAATGCAAATGGCCCAACTCGAGGGGCAGCACCAAGCATGGATTTGAAAATATCACTGCACGCAATTGGATAACACTATGACCAATCAGAACAATACACGGGGTGACGTATCCAGAGCGCTACCATCCGGTCGGCAAAACAGTAAAAACGTCCTTTTTGCAAAGGAAAGATTCGAGCGCCGTCTTCTGTTCCTCTTTTAGAGAAAAAACAAAATCTAACTCGTTCATTGTTGCGGCCAAAGCCGTTTCAAACAACTGGTGTTCATCCGTAGCCATCTTGCAATGTTTACTGACTGATTCCGGACTTCGTCGTCACAGCGCTGTCGTCATCTGTTTAGCTCGCCTCTGGCCCGCCTATATCAGATACACCGATGTGATTGGTGCAGGGGGCAATGAGCATCATTACTGATTGCCAGAGTGACTCACTGAGCAAATTCAAATTGTGCTCTAGCGAGAACTCTGGATTTCCAGGGTAACCATGACCTGGATGACTGAGAATCGTCACTGACAAGACGGGGTTGGAGTGAGAATGTGTTGTTAAAACAAATTCTTTAAGTTTATATCCTTATGTTTTGGCAACAAAAGCATGTGGTTGGTTTTAGAAAAGAAACGTCATGGTTTGGCTTACAATAAGTATGGTTCTTACCAAAGTAATGTCATGTAACGTGACATACATCATTATTGTTAGCATGCTACACTTCCTAGTACACAACGATATTTAAATAACCTGAGTTACTTTTGGTTTCACACAGGAAATAAACAGCAGTCTCCTGGGTGATAGTCCTGTGTTTGTTTGGCACATCCACTTTCCCTCCTGCCTGCCCTAACAGACTTTGTCACTTTATACTATAGTTGTTGCAGGCAGCATCAGAAATAGCTGCCGCCCAATGTGTGTCCTACCCTCACTACTGTCTACTGACAAAGCAGCGGTATTTGAGTTAGAACGGATTAAGAAACACACACAAAGGGTAAATTACACATACAATAGAATTATGTGTGGACATTTGAATTTGACAAATTATGAGTAAAAATAATGAAATTCAAATAAAGCAAATAGATGTTTATCTTGCACAGCAGATATACAATATGTGCAAGTTCTCAATAGGGTTGTTTCTAGATATAAGCAGCACTGTCTCCTAGAAATTCCATCTATATACAATTAATTAACAGAAAATTCGTCCTCGAGAGAATTTTAATGCTTAGCAAATAACATTTAATATTAGGGATGCAAAAATGAAAGTATAAGCAAAATGTTCACTGACTACGTATTTCATTTGTTCTTGGCCAAAACAGGCAATCTTGCAATACGCTATCCACTCATATTTTTTTTTACCATTTAACTGAAATCATGATCTTTCTTACCTTAACCAAGGATGCAAACCAGTTCTGCTATCACAATCCAGCACTTTGTGTATGTCCTCCATAAACCCTGCCCATGTCCCTGTGATTCCAGTGCGGTACATAAATGCAGTGCTTCATCAATTCAAAGAAACATCCATGAACATAGGCCAGGCAGTGAGTGCGTTGCCACCATAACATAATAATAAAAACAATTTAGTAATATACAAACCTAATTTGTGAGACAAGGTTGACATCATTGTTGCACATGTAAATATCTAAAAGTGATGTTTCTTTGTTATATTGACAGTAAAAAGACAGCTGAGCCTTGCATGTCTTTCTGTATTTCAGAGGTTGCATAACAAATTGTTTCAACAGCTATGCAACCATTACAGAATCCTCTGCTTTGAGTGTCCTGCCCGCAGGCTGCCAGACTGCGCAGTCCAAGAAAATTGGATGTAAAATGTGCTTTTGGACCCTCTAACCACATTACTGAGTTGAATCATAGGCAAGAGACTGCCTCTGATATTCAGAAGGAGTATATTTGACAATATTGTTACGAGGCTTATTATTCAGCCAAGCGAATAATAGAGCTGCTTTTGGGTACACTGTCATGACTAAAGCAGTTTGGTCTTTGGCAGAGGAGGGTATTCATTATTGCTCCACTGGCAGCCAGTTACACCTTGGACATGAATGCTTTATTTTGATTACATGATACACACATTATGTGTCAAAAGAGATACAAATGAGACACATTATTGCCTGAACAAGCAACAAGGACAGTCACAAGTGACACAACCCGTGTAAATATTACAGACCAGACAACATGAACTCATAACTCCAATTAATAACAGTAAAACAGTCTTTTGAATATCACTGCTTATCCTTGATCATGTCTGGATTTGTTTAGCAAAGCAGTGTGAAGCTGGACTTAATTTTGAAGGCCCTTTTCCAATTAACGTTCTGCTTTGATTGATATTATCGAAAGGCCTAGAGCTGATTTCACAAACAAAATCTGCATCACCTGGTGCTCCTTTTAAGGAAGCAGTCTGAGAGTGGAGCGAAAGAAATCTAATGAACCTGCCAAACATGTTATTTTTCACTGTTTATCTGGTATAATGTGCATCAGGTGACTCTTAATCCAATGGCAAATGCTGGCCAGGCAGATGTTAGGTTCTAGAGATGGTATGAAGTTTCTAGGAGTGTTTACTCACTAAAATCTGCATTCAGAAGCACACTGGTGAGACCATTCAAATTAGAAAACATCAAGGGAATGGAAGTGAGAGATAAGCCTCTCCAAATTTGAAGATCCACTTGTTTATTTGACAACTCCTGCACGGTAGATTGCACACTACATGGAGTTTGCGTGATTGACTAACAGTTAGCAAACACTGTGGCCGTCTTTGTCATGTCAATATTTTATAGCAGGAGGGACTTTTGGTTTCAGACACATTGGTGCTTACGCTGCTTATCTTACTATATAATGACGAAAACTCACTTCCCCACTGTCTGTGGGTGTGTCTGTTGAAATTTGGCACAGTGGTAGAGGGTCATGGGAGGATACGAATGAAGCACTATTACATCAATTGGCCAAAGGGGGGCGCTATAGCAACCGATTGAAATTGCAAACTTTGAATGGGCATATCTCATGCCCTGTATGTCATAGAGACATGAAACTTTGCACAGAGATGCCTCTCCTCATGAGGAACAAGAACGCATAACTTCAAGTGTAATTTCCACCATTTTGAATTTTTTGAAAAACACTTCAAATGGTTCTCTTCCTAGGAAGTTTGACCGATCTGCATGAAACTCGGTGAACATAATCTAGGGACCNTGGCAACTGGGTGGCGCTATAACAACAGCAAAATGCTTAGAAATGGCTAAAATGCGACCGATCGCTGTGGCTCCCCTGTGGCCCAATGTTTGTTTGTTTTTTTAGTTTTTGGTATGACTAAGTCATGGTATGGTATGCTGTACATAATCACGGAAACTGTCAGTGTGTCATTCTGTCAGTCAGTCAGTCATTCTGTCTGTCCCACATTTTTCTACTCACTGACGTGGTCAATCTATGTGAAACTGCACATAGGCATTGAGGATTGGCATAGGTAGAAGGTGACAAAGCTACCAGTGGGTATGGACTAGTATTCTACTGTTTGTGTTAAGGAAAATATGGGTCTAATATATAAACATTTTTCTGTTATTTTACATTTCTTCTCGTCTTGGTATCATTTTCATGTGGCTTTATTGAAGCCCTTATAATACTGTAGAACACTCCTCATTTCATGCACTGATCTTTATCAGGTTAACATGTCTGGAAAAAAAGTTAAATACCATCTGTTAGGTGCTTCAAATATGACACCTCTACCTTAAACATCACAACCTTTCTGTCGATAAAGAAAATCTTGATGTGATCTTAAATGTCAAGAGCTGACATTATTCATCTGGAAGCGATCAATAGGTGGCGTTAGTCTAAATGCATAACTATGAATGACAAGAACAAGAGCACTCTGTGTGTGCACTTGTTCTGTAGTCCCTTACTGTATAAAGCCTCGATGGTGGAAGTGGTGCAGATTTTGTATGGGAAGTGACTTTAATCTTTTCCATCTGCAATTTTACATTGTTTTTCTCCTCATCTCTGCTCTTAATCCACATATTTCTTTACAGAAAAATGTTTTCAATTTCTTTTAATAACCAGATTTAGCTGAGATAAAAAGAAAAATTGACACAATTTGTACCCTTTGATGTGCCACATCTAATTCCATCTTTATTTGCCCAAATCAATGTGTACTTTAACTGTATCCTTTTCAAACAGCGAGATGCAACACTTCCTCACTGAGCAAGTGAGACGCTTCCCTTTTTTGCACTATGCTTTTATTCTCCAAACACAATTTGTGATAATTTGCCCAAATACTGTGGACCTTATTATCCCTTATTTTGCTGGGGAAACCAGGACTATTATATGTGCTAAATGACATTCAAAAAAACATAGTTGCACTTGATCAGAGCAATAACAACCCAAGAGACAGAGCAGAGCAATTAGAGAGGAGGACCAGGGGAACTGAGCTCCATCTCACCAGGATGATACAAATATGAGGATTTTGGGACCCTCCACAATCTCGCTTAGCTGCAGAACTAATCTATGCTCTCTGACCAGTGACTGTCAAAACCTCAAAAGGCATTTTGCGTGATTAAAGCAAGTAAACAAGAAAAAGAAATACTTCAAAGTGTTCGGGATGTCAAATTTGTTGAAGACTTGAAAGCCCTGAATATGAAAGATATTGTATCCTGCTAATGCCAAGAACGCTCTTACATTTACATAGGGGTAGGTGATCAAATTTGATCTCCTGCCTGAAAAACCTCAAAGCAGTTGTTTTGGAAAATGATATTCATGAAAAGCAGTGAAAAACAGAGTTGCACTTGATCAGAGTAATGATGACCCTGCAGGCAGAGCAGAGCAATTAAAGGAGAGTCCAGGGGAGAGATGAGAACTATTAACAGCCACAGAGGACCTTCTCTCTCCCCGTTTCACTCTTTCTCTCCCTCTCAGACGAGGCTAGCAAAGCTACACACTGATGAAAACATTGCTGGAAATACTGAAAAAGCACTAATTACAGCGAGAGGAGGGGCTATGGGGGAGGGAAGGAGGGGAAAGAGATGAAGATCCCCTGTGCTTCAGAGACATTTCCTGTCCAATTTAATATGTTGCATCAGTTATTTCTGATCTGCTGTTTCTTGCATAAAATTGTACATTTTTACATCAAGTCACAATTCCACTGGGCCTGCTGATTGAACCCAGTCCAAGTCAAGTAAACTGTAGTGAAACACAAAACTTGGCAAGGATATGACTGTGTAGGATGTTCTCAAAATGCCTCATTGTCACTGAGATAATGACCACGGGTGCTATGTCATCTGTGTGCTAATGTCTAATTATTATTAATCACTGAATTTCTTGCGGCTCAGAAAATACTAATTGATAATTGTATGTGCCATAAACTGATTTTTTTTCCTGGTTTGCCTGAGAAAACATATGAAGGAAAGACTGAGTTGATTACAACAAGAAACTCATTCGTTTTATCATAGGGGTTTCTTTTTGGTGCATTTAAAACAAACTCTGGTGTGAGTTTTCCTTCATTCTGGTATGTTTCAGCTGTTAACACCACAAATAACTGCACTGCAACTGCGAGAAAAGCTGCTCTGCTGTCAAGTAATTTTTGGCATGGCTTGTTTATGATGAAAAGGGAAAGTGGAATAAAACGGTATTATGCGACACAGATATGTGACTATTCATTACAAAGCCACATCAAATTAGTTTCCTGCTGCTATGGTGGCCATGTGTCAAAATTCTATTCTTTTTTTTGTGCCTGTGCAAACTGGGCCCATGGCTACCAGCTCTGTGTTCTTGCACTGCTTCAAATGTTATCAGCCCATTAAATGGCTGTTATCAGTTGTCATCAGGAGCATAGATTTGAGGTTGTATGACCTTACTCTACCTTATGCGTTTAGGTTTATTGTTAGGCTGGCAGTAGTAATTATGATGGGGGCAAAGGAGGAAGTCAGGTGACATAGTGTAAAGAGCAACAAAGTCCACATAAGGAGGTGGCCGGGGGGGGGGAATCAGTGGGTCTAACAAACACAGCACTTTCACCCAGGAGGTCACTGTTTGTGTCCTGTGTGAAAAAAATCAAGTTTAACTTATTTTAAAAGTGCTAACTCAGGAGAAAGATAGTAGTTTGTTGAGTCTCATTAGCCTGAGTGTCAGACTGAAGCTCCCAGAACCTTCAGTCTGACATCGCCTCCATTGAAGGCGATTTACAAGGGGGAGGGGATTTGATTTTTCCCTAACCAATCAGTAGAGATCTACGACACACCCAGAATCTGACGTCATTAGTATCCATGCCTCGGGGGTGCCGAAAACAAGCGAGCATTGCCCATTTAAAATGTCTCCATCGTCGTGCACGCCCAGCTGCATCACCGTTAAATCCAGTTTAGCAGCTTCCTTAATTTGGTCCTCCATTAACGCGAGTAGTGGCGAAATACCTCGATAGCATCGTTAATGTGGTCTGTAGGATCTGTAGCGTTCGTCATTGTTGCTATCCTCACCAGTTACCCACCGGTGCACAGCTTGACATCAGCGTGGCGCTGATTGGCTAATCACCAACTATAACGAAACTTATAGTAATATCTAACAAAATTTTGATGGCGTCACAACTTTGCATATGCTCCTTCTGGCCTACTGGTAGGTGCTGATTGCCCTATCTGAAGCATTATAATGGAAAAAATAAACACTGATAATGGCCATTTAATGGGCAGATGACATTCGAAAGAGATGGTTCTCGGAAGAACGGTTATTAGTTGTGGTTTTAAATGTTACATCTACAGTAAACACATCACTGCTTAATTTGACTCTACGTGGATGGACAAAGTAGAAGACAGGGTCTATTTGCTATGACAAAGATTTGAGAGTGTTTTAAACTTCCAGTTTTATACGTTTGTGGTTTAGAGTGCAAAACTCCAATATGATGGTACCCTGTGCCAACTTACACAACACAAAAAAGTTTTAGTCATCAGTCAAGTTAACCGAAACAAACTGAGTTTCATTTACCCACAGAAACCAGTTATGATTTTTGAGACTAAGAAGTCGTTCAATTAACATTCCCAAATTGGTTTGGCAGATGCTCACAACAATGTTCAAACAATGTTTTTTTGTGGTTGCAGGAACAGTCAGAACTTCCTGTCCCATCCTTTGTGCTGAAAGCTGTGACCTGGACAGCTTACAGGTGGACAGTGACCGTTCCCTCCAACACACAAAGGTCCCACCTTGGTTCCCCAGGTCAGTGTAGTTAGTTCAGAAAGCTACAGAGACTAATTCTAAATTGCCTGTGTAAGAAAGGTTAACTCAACAGGGTCAAGCATCAGCATTATTTAAAATGTCACTGATATGAAGAGGACACATTCCTACAGTGTGTGTGTTTGTGCCTGCCTGTGAGTGTGTGTTGGCAGTGGTAGAGAAGAGCTATCATGGCCTGGCCTTAAAGTCACGTTTAATTGGTGTATTCCCTCAAGTAAATAAAAAAGGTGACATTTTCTCTTGGTGGCTGGACTGGAATGTTAAAAACCGATGGGCCGAGGTCCCTGAAATGTCAAGGAGGAATAATTTCCACCACACACTCTGCCAGCTTTTGTACCATGGCCCTGCTCTGCTCTGGGAGACTCAGAAAGGTCATCTGCACGTTTGACTCATTTCATGTCAACATTTGGCTGAGAATCAATGGCAGCTTTCCGTGATCAAAGATAAGTAGGCCACTGCTAAATTTTTCACTGCGCCTTGCGTGGAGTACTTCTGCACTTGATGCAGTGATACATTAAGGCTTGAGATGTCGAATTTCTACCACCTTCTTGCATCATCCGTGGTTAGGTGTTTCTATCACACACACACACACACACACACACACACACACACACACACACACAGACTGAAAGCCCCCCTGGCACAGTAAACAACTTTAAGCACCCTGGAAAACAANCACACACACACACACACACACACACACACACACACACACACACACACACACACACACACACAGACTGAAAGCCCCCCTGGCACAGTAAACAACTTTAAGCACCCTGGAAAACAAACAGATAAAAGCACGCCTTTGACATGACAATTTCCCTCTAAGAGCCTCTCAGAAAAATAAAATCCTGAGAGAGAGAAAGAGAAAAAGGCTTTACTGACAAGAACAGACATCATTGACTAAATCCATGTTATTTATCATCTGGCATAGCTCTGTGGCCAGCTTTAGGCCAATACGCCATGAATTACCTGCTGCAACATCAAAACACTCTCATGTAACCATTCAGCCATTCCAGGCCTCAAAGCGTCTTAACAGAAGCAGCATATTTGTCCATTGGCTCGTAATGAAATGATTTAAAAAACCGTGTTCTCTTTCCCTCTCTCCATTCGCCCCTGTCTCTCTCCCTGTCTCTGTTTAATGGCATATTAGATAACGCTAATCAAATCCAGACTGATCAGGTTTGATGCATTCATTGACAAGGATTTGTCAGCACTGTTTTCTCTCTAAAAGGGACTTAACATTCATAATAGTGTAGGAACACCTCTTCCCCTAAACCCTCCCTTGTTTTAGGATTTATGACTTATGGTTATGTAGGCTGAAGCATAGAGTGGAGGCTTTCTCAACCTTTGATGTCAGTGTTGTGGAGGTTGATAATCTATGTGGATTGCGGAATACTTTTGTAATAATGTGCACACGCAGTCACCTCAGCAAATACATGAGGTATTTTTACATCAAAGCTGAATAGCCGGTGTACCCAATGATGTGATAGACTCATCAATGCAATTTGGAGTTCATGTTTAAAGCCACTGCACAATAAAATACAGGGTGTCAGATTAAAATGTAAGTGTCGATGGAAACATGAGAGGAATAAACAACAGATTAAAAAAAAAAAGAGCCAAAGAAAGCAATCATAAAATTCAACACTGGAATTGCCTCACTGTAAACACCTTGCAGCAAGTTCGTTTTTTTTTTTTTTATCCTGAACACAGACGAGCACTGTTAAATCACAGAAAACATTTGGAGAGGACTTTTAGGAGACAGATGAAGAAAAAAAAATGATTGGAAAACACAACCAACTCCTGACTGAGACAAACTCCATTGGTGCTGCAAGGCAATGCAAACAAACCAATTAGAAAAGCCTTTGCGGCAGAGCCTGGAATTTAAAAGCAATAAACAATCAGGCAGATAGACAGCCCCCAAAATTAGATACACACACTAGAGGTCTATTATCTCATCTCCCATTTAACAAGCAAGTGCTTGATTAACAAACAAGGGGCTTAACAAGCTCTGATTGTTTAACGATGGGTTGCATTAGGGCGATGATTTTTAGACTGATGATTTATTCCAAACTGAAGGGGACTATCTGGATGCCATCAACGGATCATCGTTAAATTTGCAGTAATGACACTTCTAACAGGTGCATTTTTGATGATGATGATGTTATTCTGGCTATAATACTCACAGAAGTACTGATTATACATCTGAACGTGACCTTAGAGTCAGCATGTGTGATTCAAATGTGAACAGATGGGTAACCTCTCAACCAAAATTTGAAACTCAGTTGTGGAATTACATGTCACTCCTAAAGTGGAGATTGATCCTAGGGATGTCAGTTTTGGTTTGGAAAGTTTGCTTTTGATAGCCCAACACTTACTGACTGTTAACTAACCTGTTAATTTAATAAGAAACAGTACGAAATGACGTGAAGTGCTGTTGGATTTAAAAGTGCTGTCCATTCAGAGGTAGTGAAATTTTAATATTTTGTGATGTAAATGTCTCTGTTGGCTTTGCTGACAGACAGCCGGCTAGCTGTGTTAACATGTGGAAACATAGTGCCCACTGCCCACCCTCCGGTCTCCTGTTTAGCTACCCTTAGCCGCTTTACACTGCACACCACCCAGGTTGGCTGGGAGCTAACAAATGGCACCAATCATTTGGAGATTACTGCCAGTAACGCGGTCCTTGTGGTGGGACAGTGTTGCTTCGGAACCATATAGCCACTCTCCAGTCTCCTCCCAGGTAGTCCTTGTGAGTGAGTGGTAAACCCCTTTAGCATTGTTAACTGACATATGATAGCACCACTAGTCGTGCTGCTCAGGGTGCCAACAGAGCTAATAGTGATAACATATATAACAATGCTAAAGGAGGTTTGTGGCTCTAAACTGAGCCACTTACTCATTGGGGTGACCTGAGGGGAGACTGGAGGGTGAGCGCAATGTTTCCACAACAATGCTGTTGGATTGGGACAGTGTTATTAGCAGCAGGGTTGGACTGGTCACAAAATTGGGCCCTGGCATTTTTCCCTTAGATCGGCCCATTGCTAAGCCGCCTTTTTCTGCTCCACCTTATAGTTTTTTAGCTCCTTTATCCATTTAGTTTGTATTTACATTCCACTTACGCCGCTCTTTCTGTCCGGATCTCATATATTTCCTGCTTGACCTCTGATATTACCTTATGGACCGATCCACTTGACAGGGAGGGTGGAAGTGTTGCTGGGACCACTGCACCTACCTCACAGTGTAGATATTCTGCAAACAATTTTGGGACAGTGTAACCCCTAATCAGATGGGCTGTTCCAACATCAAATCGGCTGTGGCTGGTGGATCTTTCTTTCGTCTACAATTCCTTTTTCAACATTGTCTGCAGTGGCCATCTGCCATTTGCCAGAATAACCTGATGGCCAGTCCGAGCCTGACTAGTGGTAATTGCCAAATGAGGAAAGTGGCTAGCTGGCTCCAACAAGACCCAGTTGGTGTGCACTGCAGTAAATTGAAGAGTTGCACAATTAACCTGTGGACCGATATGCATAACCGGTCATGTGGTTACCTGATAAACGGTTAACCGTTGACGTCCCTAACTGATCCGTTAATTCAAGGACTAACACAGCACCAAAACCAAAGTTATTAGTGTTTTAATCTGCTAGGTTTCTCTTCATACAATATTTAAGTACACTTTGGAGCTCTGGATATGCATACGGGAGAGGTAGGCTGTGTTATAGTAGTACAGGTAAAGCAGCAAGTAGGACATCACACACACATCCGTATGTACACACTCTCTGATCATTATAAAGTACACTCTCTCCACAAAACAAAGTGTTACAACTGACATAAATAGAGTGTAATGACAGCAGTCATCGGAGGAGCTTGTACTGAAGTGTAGCTTCTGAAGCTCCTCTGTGTTCTTTACTTCTTTTGTTCTGCTGTTTACCATCAAACAGACCAGTGGCCATATAGAAGACCACTGGGATGAAAGAGAGACAGCGAGAGATGCCTTGGGGCATTTTAACCACTCTCATCTCCTTCATGAGTGTCAGTCATTTCCAGAGAGCCAAGACAAAGTCTATATGTGATTATTTAAAGAGCTCTGAGAACCTGGAGATGACCTGGGCATTTGTTTAGCCATTTTCTCACCACATTATGACAATTATCTGTAAAATTTTGAATAATGGAACATGTCTTAAATGGTGCCTTGAGTTTAGAGGTCTCAGTTAAAGCACCTCTTGATGGAGTAAGAATTGATTTTGCACTAAAAGATGAATTCTTTACGTGCGTCTGCACTGAGACAAGGTTTCTAAGGATTCTTTCAGCTCATTTAGTCTCAACGTGGTTTTAGGTTAAGAAGTGGTTGATTTATTGTGCCACTCATCAGTTACTTACACACTGTAACTAGAGGGGCACTCAGACAGCGCAGTCCTCCACCAAGACCAACAGTCTAGTCATCTACGATAAATATTTGCAAGTACAACTACTAAACATATATCTGGATATACAACCCTGATTCCAGAAAAAGTTGGGACACTGTGTAAAACTTGAATGAAAACCCTTTTTGACCTATAATTGCATACAGTACAAATATATTTGATGTTTGAACTGATAAACTCTATTGTTTCTTGTAAACATAAACTCATTCTGAATTTGCTGGCTACAACACATTCCAAAAAAACTTCGGACAGGGGCATGTTTACAACTGTGTGACATCACCTTTTCTTTTAACAGCACTCAGTAAGCATTTAGGAACTGAGGACACCAATTGTTCAAGTTTTAAAAGTGAAATTCTTTCCCATTCTTGCTTGATATACAACTTCAGTTGCTCAACAGTCTGAAGCCTCCATTGTCACATTTTGTGCTTCATATTGCTGCACACAGTTCAGTGGGACAGGTCTGGACTTCAGGCAGGTCAGTCTAGCACCCATACTCTTCTACTATGAAGCCACGCTGCTGTTAACACATGCAGAATGTGGCTTGGCATTGCCGTGCTGGAATAAGCAGGGACATCCCTGAAAAAGACATCATCTGGATGGCAACATGTTGCTCCAAAACTTATATGGACCTTTCAGCATTCATCATGCCTCCTCATATTTGCAAGTTACCCATGGGCACTAACACACCCCCATACCATCACAAATCCTGGCTTTGAACTTTGTGCTGGTAACAATCTGGATGGTCCTTTTCCTCTTTAGCCCAGAGGACACAACGTCCATGATTTCCACATGCAAATTTAAAATGTGGACTCGTCAGGCCACAGCACACTTTTCCACTTTGTGCCAGTCCATCTCTGATGATCTCGGGCCCAGAGAAGATGACAAGGTGTATGTTTAAAAAAAATGTTTGAACATCAAAAATCTTGTCTTTGTACTGTATTCATTTAAATATAGGTTGAAAAGGATTTGCAAACCTTTGCGTTCTGTCTATATTTACGCTTAGCACAGTGTCCCAACTGTTTTGGCACTGGGGTTGTGTTTCCACAACTTTCAGGATTATGTCAAAATATGGTTGGGCCAGCTGCAGCTTCATCATCTCAGCTGTGCATTTATTATGTACTTCTAAACTGGAAATATTTCACATACTTAACATTCTCGAAAGCCAGAAAACACTTAATTATCATGCACATGTACACAAATTGCAAATGCTTACATCATGAACTCTGCAGCTTGCTATCAAAAACAGTTGTTAGGAAAAACTATATGTATTAAGACATTTTTACTTGAACTAAATTTGAATGTATTTCCTGGTGGAGTTTATTGCCGAGAGTTTACATTTGTATGTAAGTGAGAGTGTAATTAGTTGCATGGTATGCATGTATTTACATTTTCATAGCCACACCTTAGTTTGAGAGAAAACATTGTTACAATTGTACCTGTTCTCCTATGAAACCACTGTCCCAGATTGCGCCACAATGACTGCTCTCTGTAGCAGGTTTGAGCAACCACATGTGCAACTGAGAATGTGGATTGTGATGTGGAGTCATCATATTTCTATAATTGGTGTCATTTTGTCAATACTGAACTTTACTACAATTTATTGGATTTTAAGATGTATGGCATTTATTCAACACATTCTCATTCCGACCTTGTCACCTATCGAACCTTCCACACCCAGATACGACGTGAAAGGTACCCTGGGTGCGTTGGTTGTTGATGCTCTGAGACACCATGTCAAGTTCTGCCTGTTACATTCTTCTTTCAAAATACACTTCCCTTTTCACAGGAAATTCACTGTTTATACACAGTCTCTTTCAAAATAAAAGCTCTACATCAGTACAACATCATGGATTGACTTTTTTTTTAGAGTTTAGGCAACAAAAGCACATGGTTAGATTTAGGAAAAAAAGAACAGGGTTTGGCTTTGGCATCTTATGGGACATGAACACTGGCCTCCCGGGTGAAAGTCAGTGATTGCTGGACCCATCTTCCAACCCTCCCAGTACTCCTACCACCTGCCCTACTTGGACTTTCACCGCCTCTACTTTAGTTCTTGTCCCACCGTGTTTCCCCCTGATGCTGCCGAGCGCTGTTAAACTATAACATTGATTGGCTGCGTATCATGCCAACATTAAAGGATAGCTTTTTTCGTCAGTCTGATGCCGCAAGTCACTGCCTAAACTCCACATTTTGACGACTTTGGAGTGAGACCAGGTCCATTTATTCCATGAAGGCCAAACACCCTGTCTTGCAGTGTTAACAATAGTGACAAATTACTTGTGTATCTGCCTCATGATTAGTATACAAATTTAATGGATACTTTCTTGGCCCACCAAGTTTCATGAAATCGGGCCAAGAGTTTTTTTTTTTGTAATCCTGCTGACAAACAAACAAACCAAACCAAAAGAATAACCTTCTTTAAGGAGGTAATAAGACAAGTCAAGTGTTCCTCATGTCTTTACTTTATCCTGTCCTTTCAAATCTGCCTATATGTCACACTAAATGACAACTGTATGTATTCACTGCACCTCTGCTCTGCTGCTCTACCCCCCTCAAGAGAAAATGTTTGGAAAAATAAAACATTTTAATCTCTTTCCAACAGCAGAAGACTTCATGTTATGAGACTGTATTAACAGAATACTTATATACTCTAATCATTTCATGACTACAGGCCAGTAGGTGTTATCACAACTCCATGTCTTTTTCTGTGTCAACATGAAAGTAAAAACAACCTCGATGAGATAAAAATAAGTCAGTTTTGTAATTCCAGTGATGATATCGTGTCACAGCAAAGCATCAGAGGAGGAGGAAAAAAGTGACATATTGTGGGTTGTCGGAGTTATGCCTTACTGCTCTGGTGGTACAAATTCATCATGTTTGTCACAACTGGAGGATGATGTTTTTAATTGCTACAACCTTCAGTGGCACCGAAGCCTGGCCTTGAGGGACCAGGCAGAATACGTCTGTATGCGTGTGTATGTGAGAATGTGTACTGTATGTGTGCCTGAGTATGTGTGTGTGTGTGTGTGTGTGTGTGTGTGTGCATGTTCTGTATGTGTTTGAACGCACAGTGGCTTGACTGCAATCAGGATAATTGCAGAAGAGGTGTTTGTGTGTAATGTGAGTCTCCAGCTTCTTGGTGAAGCACGGTAAAGGAGTATTGCGATGTTTAATTAGTAGCTACGGCTAGGCTCCATCTTACAAGTCTGTGACAGAAACTGCAAATATACACATATCCTTGTGTTACTAAATATACAGTGGTATATGACTGACTTGTGGAGATACAGAAAACATATTTAGTTCAAATTCTGTCTATTAAGAAAAGTTCATTTTTAGTGAGAACAGAAAGAATTGCAGAGAAAGAATATGTGTTTATTTTTCTCTCCTTTACCGCACAGCTATTCTCTCCACATGCATTAGGGCCCTTCACTAATGAAACCCACCACTCTCTCTTACACACACGCACACACACACACACACACGCACTTGCACGCATCCACTGGCCCCCTTTACTAATGAACCCAACCTCAAACACATTTGCATCTTTCTAAATTAGCTTGATTATTTCAGGGTAATTAGCATAAGCGTATGGAAATTAAATTGGCTATAGTGGCATGGTGGCTTCAAGGTGTTTTTCCATGTGATGTGTGGGTAATGGGCTGCATTTGATGATTTCTTACAAGATTTGTGTGCATCTTGTGTAACGTAAGGCCGCGGTGTTTTTTTTTTAGATCCCGAGAGCTTGAAAGGGCTTGCAAATCTGATAGAAACTTTATTGAATGACATTCAGTGCTAATTAAAATGCAAGATTGTCACAGGAAATTGATTGTTAGGATAGAAAAATTAAGTTTTATCTTTGCCGAGACATTTGGTGCTTGGGTCGAAGCTCCATGAACAGTTTTAGTCGACAGTGAGCTCATAAGAAAAGGTTTGACTACAGACTGAGCACAGAATGAAACAAATGAAGTCATATGGTTTTAATGTGTTTGGAGTTAAGAGGCAGTGTGTCATCTTCCTTCATCCCTACACATGATGCCCTCTGGTTCTACTCATCTACAGTAATAGGGGCCAGAAATCCCTCATACACTAATAACCCAACCATGGATTATTAATTAATATGTTCAAAGTACTCCCTCTGATTCTAACCCCCCGACCACCACCACAGCTAATGTGAACCCTGTGAACTTCTATTCTCTAATGTTCACAAAAGGCAGCAGCTGATGAAAGGGAAATGGTATTATTTTTAAGTTCTTTTTTTTTCTCCTTAAGAATTTAGAGTGCTCACTGGTCATGTTAAGTGGCCATGTAATTAGAGGTATGTTTCTGAGATGTGCTGCTTACATGTACATGTTTTAACAGGATGATGAAAATTTAATTAAGTTAATGGTGCCATCCCAGAGGCGGGGCACTCAGTGTCTTGCTCAAGGACACATCAACAAGAATCAGTGTTCAGGACTTTTTTTCCCTTGTTGGTAAGTTGACAATGATCTTGAATGCAAAATTTGTGCACAAATTTGATATGTGATATGGTATAATTTTCCCCTATGACCAACTGCACAACAATAATTAGCATATTCATATCCAGTGAAAACCCTTCCAAACTGACACACGATCATTTTCTTATCTGATGCCTGATTATAGTCTGATTAAGTTTAAGTATAAAAACTGGTGGTTCAAGGAAAACCAGGTTGATTGTTGGTAGGAGACGAACCATAGTTTCCCATGTCCAAATACTTTGGTGACCTGTCCATCCTCTCTGACCCCCTCTCTACAAGGCCTCTTGGGTTCTCCACCAATGTCATGCTGTTTCTACCATTGTCCATCAAGGGAAACAGTCACTACACCCACAGCCTAGTTACTGGTCCTTGTCTTGTAAACATAAACAAAAGTAGTATTGGGCATTTGAACAAACGGCAAGTGCTATCAGTTTTCTTGTGACTATAGTCTCCTTCATGGCTGAAAGAACAGCAATGACTGTTGGTAGAAGTCTCCCATGTCAAAGTCACAGACTTTCTACTCCCAACCGTCCACCCCAACCTCCTTTCTTTGGCTGATGGCATAACAATGTTGCTCCTTCAACCTTTGTTGCCAACATTGTTTGTGCAGTGGCAACAGATAGCTTCATATGTAATTTTAAAGTGGCTCTGATTGATATTTTTATCAGAACTATGTATCATATGACAATGTGAAAACAATGTAACAATGTGAGAGGAGTTACTTGTAGCTATGAACCTTACAGAGAATTACAACCTTAATTTGCAGCTCCCCTTGGCTTTCCTGGGCATTGTACTGACTTCAGCTCATTGTTTAGCTCTCTGGCCTGCAGCTTCACTGTTTTTGTTCACTCTCACCTCTTTCATAACCTCATTTTTGCTCATAGCAGTTAGCTTCTTTCAGAAAAAAAAGTTCTAAAAACCCACTGTCAACTACCTTTACAGCCCCAACCAATCAACCTAGTCTCATTTCAAAGATGCTGAATACCAGCACTTGGGCTTGGGCTTGTGACTTCTGTGTCAGACACAGACAAAAAATGCTCTTCTTTCACATCTGCGTGATACCCGGCCAGGCCCCATTACGGCATTGGGGAGAACACAGATGGACAATAACATAAGTCAAGGGGGTGAAAAGGCCATGAAGGGCAGGCGAAGGGGTGGTGGATGGGTCAAACAATCACTGACTTTCACCCAGGAAGCTGGTGTTTGCTTCCCATATGAATGTAAAGCCAAACCCCGTGATTTTGTATGTAACCACGTGCGTTGTTGTTGAAGTTAAAAAAATGTCAATTTGTAGTGTTATACCGATATACTTTAAGAGAGACTGTATGCAAACTGTACATTTTTTGTAAAAATAGAAGTGTATTTTTAAAAAGACACAATGCATATAACAGGCTGAAGTTGACATGGCGAAAAAACATCAACAACCAATGCACCCAGGCTACCTTGCATTTCATATGTAGACATAGAAAGGCCACGACCAACTGGCAATATGTGACAAGGTCAGAGTGACAATGTGTTTAACCATTAGTGACTAGCTGGTTTTTGTAGAGAAGCATTTAGTAGCAAAACAAAAATACCTGATATCTCCCTCCGAAGTTGGTGGAGACCAAACACAGAGCTATAAAAAAAGTGAATGTTAGACTTCCATCCACCAGGTGGCCAGAAACACAACTCCAAATTAATGATAATCTTGTTCTATAACTGCTGGATGTTTTAAATGAAGTTTGCTGGATTGAAAACAACCAATGCTGTCACTTTTATAGTCTCATATTTAGCACCTCACATGCCTAAACATAACGAATGCAAGAAAAAGTGTCAGCACTTTTTTCACACCATCATATTTGTTAAGGAAGCATGTAATATAGAGCTACTTTGTGCCAACAGGAAACCAAAGTGTAAGCTTAAACCAAACTTGCACGCTCAAGTTTTGTGGTCCATATCCTAATCCGATGAATCAAACGACTCTTAGGAGTGAACTGTCACATTTATATAATGTTAGAACAAATATGTGGTCAAGAGGGTGAGAAAGCCCCGGGGCCACTGCGCGTACGATTTTCCGCTCATATTAACAAAGAAATCTACACATTCACCATATTTACCCCTGGGAAGGTACGCATTTACAGTAAAATATACATGAGAATAACTTCATTCATGGCTCATTGACTCTCTCTCTGCCTCCCTTTCTTCCTCTGGCTCTCTGGCACACAAGCACAAACATGCGTGCCTGCACACAGATATCACTGATATATGATACCGTCTAGTGCTATATATTGGGGGTAATGATAACATTTATGAGCATGATACTTTTTCACAGAGGAGTGCTTTAGGTTATTGATGAGTCTCAGTGTGTACCATTACTTATGAATGAAAAGAAGGCGAAAGAGAAGAGAGAGATAGAGATGAGAAGAAGGTATAGATGTTATAGCCCCATCCCTTGAACTATATTTCATCAAAGCTCACGGTGGGAGACTGGTTGTCATGGACAGGGCTCACAGGGCTTCCTTAACTCAATGTATACCTCTGTTTTTTTTTCTTACTCCGGGGTTACTTTCATGAGCTTTCTGATTGATTTGATAGTCTGCAGTAGTGAGAGACCAAAAGGAGAAGAGCAAAGTGCAAGGAACTGGCATGTGACAAAACTTTTGAACTGGATCAACACTTTTATGCTTACAAATGCACAGGCTTTTACATGGAAAAGAATGATAAACATGTAAAGCTGTATTCATATTAAAAAAAATCTATTCACCTGTTGGGATTCCCAAGTGGTGGCACTCTAGCACTTGTTAACACGATGCGTACATTTAAGATCTGAATAAAAATCCATGTATTAGCAGAAAAAATTGCTTAAGAGTTCTGCTGTTTCATCTGGAGGCTTCATAAATCACCGTTGGACAGATAAGTGGAATATATATCTACACTTAGAAGTCTTGTTCTATCTAGCTTTTGAACCAAGAGAAATGTAATTAACCACAGCAAAGTCATGGCTAATTGGAAAAAAAGTGGGAATTATTTTTATGTATTTCATGTCAGTGTGGCTGCATATTACATGTGAAGTTAATCAGAACGTCTACTTGTTAATTCACTTTGATGACAGGAAGAGGGGGGAGAAGACAGGCAGGGAGAGATACAGTACAGTATATGGACAAGATAGCCTGAGAGATGATGAAAAAAAATTATAATAATAAAAAAGGAAGCACGGAGAGCATATGCAGTATGTAAACAACAAGAGAACTATATTTAACACTCAGCAGCCAATGACTTTATGTCGGATTTGTTTGTAGCATAAAGATTACTTATTTTTTCTAATAACACTTGTGAACAGGGAAACTCTTCTCTGCAGCGCTCTTTTAAATTGATAGCTGCTACAGAAAGAGTAAAACACCATAATCACTGCACAATCTGATTATACCTTAAATATGGTAAATACAGCCTCATACTGTAAATATGTTTTATTGTTCAAAATAATGATGAGTTTAATACTGCAGCAGATGTTCCCACACAAAAGTTTTTTGTGTTTCCTGCCGCAAGAAGTTACAGATCACAGCAGATTACAGTGAATAAGGGCTGTCATGCATTAATGACAGCTGAGAGTATGTTTTTGGTAATGGAAAGTCATGAGAAATATGAAAAGGAAATGCAAATGAGCTGTTGATTATGCAGCAGCACCCTCTATCAAGTGAATACATGAAAAAAAAAGAAATGTTTGCACTGCCAGTGGTATTACTAAAATGTAATCTCTAGATTTTTCTGTTATTGCTTTTGATTTGATTATAACCTATTAAAAATGAAGAAAATGAAGGCAACATTTTAACATACCTAAATCAACGAGTAAAAGAACACAAAATAAGAGAGGCACCATTCGAGTAACGACATGTTAAATACGACCTTCAGCCTTACATATGTTTGTAATAGGAATAACAATGCTGTGCTGAACAGGCAAGACACCTCGAATATGTGAGAAAAACAATTTTGCTTGTGAATATGTAAAGCACAAGATGACGGAACAAAATCAGACAGGCATGAATCAACTTCTGTTTCCGAGAGCAGTTTCATTAAAGGTGAGAACAAAATTGTTATTGAAGCTTGTATATTCACACATTCACTGAGCCTTCTTTTTTTTTAATCAAATATACCAAATGTATTAATAACTACATTTGCACTTTGCAAAAGTATTGTCATTAAAAACAAACTTGTTTTTTGTCAAAATCTGGTGTCAAATCTAACATGCTGGTTTCACAAAACCAAGAGTGGCTAGACAATATGAGTGCATTCATTCAAAGACTTATTTATCACATCTATTTGCAGTGGCTTGATGTTTTCATAAGTTTAATAATAATAATGATACATGTTATTTATAGGCGCCTTTCTACGATGGAGTATTTGGGCCATATTGAAGAAAAAAAATTCGGAGATTTCTAGAATAAAGTCGTAATATAAAGAGAAAAACCTCGTACTATTACGAGAATAAAGTCGTCCTGAGAAAAAGTCGTAATATTATGAGAATAAAGTCATAATATTACAAGATAAAGTCGTAACTGAGAAAAAGTCATAATATTACGAGAATTAAGTCATCGTGAGAAAAAGTCGTAATATTATAAGAATAAAGTCGTAATATTACGAGAATAAAGTCGTAACCGAGAAATAGTCATAATATTACGAGAATAAAGTCGTAATATTACGAGAATAAAGTCGTAATATTACGAGAATAAAGTCATAATATTACGAGAATAAAGTTGGAATATTACGAGAAAAAATATATATATAAATATTGGTTCCAAATGTGTGTGTTGAGGCAACACACCTGAGACAAAGAACAGCTGCCACAAGCAGGTTCATCCTGTAACCCATTCTGTTTGTTGTTGGTTATTTCCTTAAAAACTATGACTTATTATGTCCACATGAGACGTGCAAGGTGTATTGGTTGTTGACGTTCTGGGACAACATGTCAAGTTCTGCCTAAATGCATTGTCTTCTTTTGAAATACTCTTCCGTTTTCATGGGAAATTTAATGTTTACATACAGTCTATTTCAAAATAAACGCACTATGTTGGTACAACACTGCAAATTGATGTTTATTTTTTCTTGAACAACAAACACATATGGTTGGGTTTAGAACAGGGTTTGGCTTTAGAATCTTACAGGACACAAACACTGCTCTCTCGGGTGAAAGTCCGTGTTTGTTGGACCCATCCACCACCCTTCCCGCCAGCCCCACTCAGACTTTCGTCCTTGTCCTGTCGCATTTCCCCTTCACACTGGCGGGTGCCATTAAACTTTAATGGCAACCGGCCACGTATCATACCGATGCTAAAGGACGCCTGTTTTCATTGGTTTCTGATGCAGCAAGTCATTGCTCAAGCACCAGATGTCGATGTCTTCAGAGTGAGGCCGGGCTCCCTAGACAGACAGGAGTCATACTGAATAGGCTATTTGAAATGATGAGTTTTGAGGCCGAATTTGAAAGTGGAGAAAGTGTTGATGCTACGAATGTCCGATGGGAGGGAGTTCCAGTGGCAGGAGGGCAGAGCAGCTGAAGGCTCTAGACCCCATGGCAGTCAGGCGGGCTGGCGGGACAGTGAGGTGGACGGAAGAAGAAGACGCGAGAGTGCAGGTGGGGGTGTGGATTGCAAGAGTTCGGAGAGGTACAGAGGAGCTAGGTTGTGGATGGCCTTAAAGGTGAGGAGTAAGATCATAAAGTCAATCAGGTATTCAACTGGGAGCCAGTGAAGCTACTGAAGGGCAGGAGTGATGTTATTGGTGGAGTGGTTCTGTTGATGATGCGAGTGGTTCTGGACCAGCTGAAGTTTGTGGATGGACTTGAGTGGGAGACCAAAAAGGAGCAAGTTACGGTAATCAATACGGGACGTAACACAGGCATACAAACTTTGTATGCTTGTGTAGCAGAAAGGAAATAATTAACTGTTGCTTTTCTTTCCTTTCATTACATTTCCATTAAACACAAGAATCATCATTTTTTGGCACACAAGCAGCGCTGATTCCATCTGAGAGTATTCTTCATTTCTTCTTCATTGTATGCACTCATTAAATCTGACTGAAAGACCTTGCCTATATCACCCATGCTACACCTCCTGAGAAATTCTCAATAAATGTTTTTGCTTTGAATAGCTAAGGTATTTAATCACTTTTTATTATTACTGTGGACACATCACGGAGCATTTAATCAAGCTTGAGGCTTTTAGCTTCAAGGAAACCTCTCAATGCGACATACTGTACAGTATGATGGCAAAAATAGCATTCAGGTTTGTTCATTTTCATAAGAGATTCCATTTAGATGGCAAATCAAATGCACCCTGGTTTTGTTTATTGTATGACAAGAGGAAAGGAAACATCAGCAAAAGGAATTTCTTGCCAAACTAATACTCCTCTTTCCATTAACAGCAATTAAAAAACCCCTTGATAAACCAAGACAATCTCTTTTACATTAATTAGACTTATTGGGAGAAGTCTAATTCCAAATATCACAAAGCCTTTTCTGTCTATACCTATATCTTTTCTTATTACCAAATCCTCCATTTGCAACAGAGAGCCATATGTTTTATCTACAGTATAGTTACGGCTTCCAAACATGGACTTCAAACTATATGCCTGGTTTGAAAAGTTCAAGAATATGAAAGGAGAAGAAAATAAGCCCTCTTAGCCTAATTGCTCTCAGTGGGAAGTAAATAGTTATTAACGTATGGCAAGCAGCAAGCAGGGATTTCAAACTGGGAGGGAGGTGGGAGGAGAAAGTTAGAGAAAGAGGGAGGAACATGTCAGGAGAGAATGAAAGAGATGAAGGGTGAAATAAAAGGAGAAATGGGAATGGGAGAGAAACAGAGTGGGAGAGAAAGCGGGCATCGCTCCTGAGTGACAAAGCCGCTTGCATTTTATTCTGGGCTCTAAAACAATTCTTTCATGTTCTCCCTCTTCCCCTTGCATTCTTATTTATCTGTCTCTCCTATCCGATGCACCTCCTCCCCTCAGAGTAGGTTCTCCCCCCGCCCCCCCATCTCAGTTTCTCTCTCTTTTTCTCTTTCCTTTAATTTTTTTTCTTCTCTGAATAATTTACTGCAGCAGGGGAGAGTGGAAGTGCGTTTATTTTGCGTGTGTTTGCGCTTTAAACAGAATGCTTAATGATTGCCGATGGGAGAGAGACTGCATTAATCCCATTTATGTTGAGACCTTTTAGATGTACTGACACCCGTGGCAGACAGGCAAGGCCCAGGCAGTGTGTGTGTGTGTGTGTGTGGGGCATGGGTGCTCTTTCACCACATGCACACAAATGATCCCCTCATCACATCTGCGAGAGAACCCCCCATATCACTCTGTCTGACTGTGTGTATGTGTGTGTGTGTGTGTGTGTGTGTGTGTTTGTGTGTGTGTGTGAGAGAGAGAGAGAGAGAGAGAGAGAGGACCGAAATGCTAGCTCTGTGCATATACCTCCACCCCCGATCAAGGCGAGGCCTTTGGGGCATCCCCCCTACTCACTACAGATGATTTGAAAAACCTCCTTATGAAATTCACATTTTTTTCAAAGTGTATGCATTTCATACTATTTTTGCATTTCCACAAATATGGAAACAGCTTTGAAAACTTGCGTCTGAAGGAAGCCCATATCATTGAATATAACAGCGTCTTTTTAAAATGTTTTTCTCAGTGCAGCGTTTTGCTTTAGGCTCGTGCAGAAGACAGAACTCAGAGTGACTCATAAGCATTAGCAATACTCAAAAATATAATGTGTATTTTTGCTTCAGTGACCATTTGATTTCTCGTAGTCCTTAAATTTATAATTGCTTTACATTAATATTACACATGCACTCCAAAAATCTTTTGTCCTTCAGTGGCTGAGATGAGCTTAATTGCAGACTGGAGGGTTTTACATAGACCCCTGTATTTACATGCAAGGCAATTTAGAGCAGTGACATCATCACACACAGAAATCAATCATGCTCTGCAATAAAGGAAATGACTTTGAAGGACAAACATCTTTGGCAACGAGCAGTGAAGTGTAGATTAGAGCTTTAAATAAATACTTCACCCACAAAAGTAGCATTTGTACATCAGCTGGTCGTGCTGTGTTACCCTGAATTTATGAAGAAAACTTTGGAAAATGGCAAACATATTGATTTATTGATTGATTAGGAGCCGCTTTCAACAGCAGCTAAACTATAACAAAAAATCCACTAACAAACTCCCACACAACTCATGCAGTATAATCCAAGTCTCATTTATCCCGTGGTAGGCTCAGTACTTTCCAAACACATGCATTTTCTCTAACAAACCTTAGTATTGGAATCTGGCTTTGAATAGAACATAGGTAAGTTTTACTTTCAGCTCAATTTTAATTTTTTTTTTTTTTTAAATTAAAACATGTGGAGCATAAAACTGGATAAATAAGACTTGGATTATACTGTAGGAGTTATGTGAGAGTTTGTTTTGATATAGTATTGCTGTTGTTAAATGTGGTCTCCTGTCATTGAGAAAATCAATATGTTTTCCCTTTTCTGTGGAGGCATGCAACAAAAACAGTTTTCTTTATGAAGTCAAGGTAAGATGGCATGACTAACTGATTTACAAATGGTCATTTTGTGGCAAGGCAAGGCAGCTTTATTCGTATAGCACATTTCATACACCAAGGAAATTCTAAGTGCCTTACAGAGCAGTAAATAGAAAACATAATAAAGGATACAGATTTACAATAAAACACTTCAGAGAAGCACAATGTAAAAATTAATTAGAAAAACGATTTACAATTTTCTGCATACAATCATTGATTTGCTCAATACAATGACACGGATGTTCTACAGGTCCATAATCACCTGGTGAAAGGGTCATGTATATTTGCGTGTCATCTGCATAATTATGGTAGGCTGCTTTATTATTTTGTATGATTTGGCCTGATGGAAGCATATAGAGATTAAACAAGAGGGGTCCCAAAATGGAACCCTGTGGGACCCCACATGTCACAGCCATTTGCTCTGACTTATAGTTACCAATCAAGACAAAGTACTTCCTGTTATAAAGATATGACTTGAACCATTTAAGGAAAGTTACAGAGAAACCAACCCAGTTTTCTAGTCGTTGTAACAAAATTGTATGGCCCACTTTGCCAAAAGCAGCACTTTAATCCAAGCACTGTGCCTGAGCCGGTGTTCAGGCGAACGTCATTTAAACCTTTAGGAGAGCAGTCTCACTGCTGTGATGGGGCCAAAAACCTGACTGAAAGATATCAAAGCAATTTTGCAGCTTCAAAAAGTTGCCAAGTTGCTGGTAGACAACTTTTTAAATAACTGTGAGTAAGGTATTCCTTTAATCTTTTGCACTATAATGTTTCTTAAAAATACTGGCCTGTCTTTTAAGTGAAATGTATGCTTAATGTAACAGATCCGGATGGTCTCTCTTCTTGGATTTCCCAAAGCGAAGCTCACATTTCCCAGCATGCTGGACTGAGTGGTTTATCGTTTGCTGTTAATTTTGCTGTTTTCTGTTCCATAACGTGTTCCATAATGTGATTTTCTATGGTGTGTCTGTTCAGAAGTTGATGGTTTATGCTAGCTATTGTCATCTGTGTTAATTTATTGTTGGCACCATTAGCGAATTGGATATCCCACTTCATGCAGTGAAGTAAGATTTTAAGAATGATGTTCACACGTAATATGTCAATACTGACAGGGCTACCACATGTCCTCTGGGAAGCAGAAGTTGCCACAGTACATTTTAGGAGTCTTGCCAATTTGATAACACTGCATTGCATAACACCTGCATGCTTTAGAGCTAAACAATATTCTAGTCAAGGTTCCTTAATATCATACGCCCTGTATATGGATACAGTTCTACATAGTAAGAAAATATGGCTATTCAAAACAAATAAACAACCAAACCAAAAACCAGAATTACCGCCTTGCGGTTTGATCCTCCGCCAACCAGTTGCAGTTTACATCCATATCTGACCAGACTCATATAATATATGAAGTAAAGACTTTGAACGAATTTAATGAACGGTATTAAGTGGATTTCTTTTGCAAAATGTCGACGCTTCACACACATCTTCAACCGGGTAGCACAGAAGATCTAAAATATCAGCACAGTTTTAAAGGTAGGCATCCAAAATTAATTTCACCAGTTCACTATCAGACCAAATGTCTCTCCTTCTGTTCCCGAGTTATGGCGTTGAGTAATGACCACAGAACTGTTTTTGCAGAACATTATGATGTCACAGTTAAGCTGACCTTTAACCTTTTGGGAATACAACGTCATCACTGCATAATTTTTTATCAAATAAGACAATTGTGTGAAATGTGTCATAATTAAGTTTTTGGCGCGTCATGGCCAAAATGTGTTTTGTGAGGTCACAGTGACCGTGACCTTTTAAGTTTGGACAACAAAACCTCAGCCATCAATTCATCCTTGGCCGTTTGTGCCAAATTTTAAAAAGGTAGACAATATGGGTACAGTTCCTAAACATCATCTATTGAAACCACTGAAAGCATTACTCAGTTCATTTATATAACTCATTTATCGGAGCATAAAAGGCCTTGCTCTTTCTAATGTTTCACATATTCACCTTGACAGTTATGCACAAGGCCATATTCAAAGTTTAATTTCACCCATTAATCCTCTTCCGCCTGCTGCAGCACTTTGCAAAAACTATTTCACAGCTCCGCAGCCGTGCTCACCAGCAGTGTTGTAGCACGAAGGTCTCTGGCAGCGCTCTTTGAGTTGACTTAATATTTACGCTCACTCAGTGTTTGCCTCCGGTATTGCTTGATGAATTTCTGAGCATATGGCACATTCCTCTGCAGGTCAGCATATGGCAGCACAGAATTTAGATTTAGTTTAGATTCAAAAAAGAAAGAAGGAAAAAGAGAAAAAGAAAACGGCATTGGTTTCTCTTTTCCACCCTCCCTCCCCCTCCCTCCCTCTCCTGCTCTCCCCTCCTCTCCATCCATCTGTCGTTTCCCATAGAAGCTGGGAAAGTGAAAACAGAGGGAGAGAAAAAAAATAAGTGAAACATCTGATGAAACCCACGATGGTGTGCTGGAGCTGATAGCCCCGCAGTGTGGCCACTCTTTGTGCGCGTGTGACCATGTGCATGTGTGCCCACTTCTGTTGATGTGAGTCTGTGTGTGTTTCGTGTTCACACACATGCATGTATGAGAAAGGCTATAATTAATGGACTTGTGATTCAGGTATAGGAGAAGCTGTAATGCCATTTCTTTCAGCTTTAAACATAATGTGAGATGCATCATTTTTCATTACAGACTTTTGTGTTAAGTTTTTAATGAGATTTCAAGTGTGGCAGCATGTGATATATTTTAACAAGGTTTCAACTTGAATGCAGTGCGTTTGTAAGAGAGCGGGGGAGAGAATTTTCCTACTCAGTATTATAAACTGTAATGCACACATTATTTCTGGCTGATTCCAAGTTTTTCCTCACTTTTATTGTTAATAACTAGTTGCTTCATTCCATGTGTTGTGTATCGCCACTTCTTCAGGCATACATTAAATGTGTTATTTACGTCACTCTGTTCAAATCCTCATTAAAATGAATGGAAGGGAGCGACAAGGAAAGAGATGAAGAAATACAATCTCCGTTTTGGGATATGAATAGGGCTGCCCCTGACTACGACTATTCCTAATCGACTAATTGTCATCATTTAGGGCCATTCGACTAGTGGCCTGCATGCTTAGAATATTAATTTATTATTAAATAATATATTTTGGGCGGGGCAACACAATGGTTTGAGTTCAAGGTGTGAGAAAGAATAGTATCAGTAACATTGTTAACACTGTGCTACATTACAGAGAAATACAAAACCGTACTAATGAACCTTCATTAATATAGGCCTATATCTTATCTACAAGTGCACGTCACACACTGAGCGAACTGCCTGTTAATGACGCTGTTGGCAAAGCAGTAATGATTGTGCTAAGTGGCTAATGGGCATGTAGCTACTTACTTGTTTCAGATGATACGTCATGTTTGTAGTCGACGAATGAAGATGATTACATATCACCTTGGGTTTGTCCTTCACCTTCTCAAAATGATCCCACACTTTATTAGGATTTCCTGCCCAACATGTTATTAACTAGCCTGTGGAATAACCACAGGTACCAGCCCTGTTAATTAGGGGCTGTACACATGCTGCATCTTCAACCGCTTTGGAAATGCAAGGTCGGTGCTGGCCGCTACCCTTGTGCCTTTTTTGTGCCAGCTTTCAAGAACGTGGTGGCAGGTTGCGTCTGAGGTAGCCTATTTACCTGAATTCCTGAGCGCAGAGATGATCTTCCTCCAGGCGCTGTTTATAAGTGTGGGACAGATGTAAAGCTCTGGGTAGCCCTGCACTGAAATGATCAACTTTTCTGTATTTATCAGACTGAATATTTAGGGAAGAAGGGAAAGATATCCTTTGGCTGTGATTGGTTTGTAATGTGACCCCCGTCTGACTGCTGAGCGTGTCCACTTCCTGTGTCTGTCTTTTCAAATTAAATTCCCACATGGTCTGTTTATATAGGTTTTGAGTTATTTTGACAAGGTGTAGCTCCTAATAGTTTCATTTTTTTTTTTTTTTTTTATGAGACTAAGCAACCAATGAAATCTCCCCAACCAACATTTAGTCAACTATTAGGGGGCAGCCCTAGGTATGAATTTTGGAAATTAAACCAAAGGACCAACAAACAGCATTTGCTTGTGCTAAATCACACCGATTACGTTTTCAGAAAGTTTATGTTCTATTAACATATCACATTCAAATGTGCATGCTTTACATTTATGCTCATTTATAGTCCATAATCAAACAACACTCGTTAGTTGGAACTCAGTAATTCTATGATTAGATGGCCACTCTACAGTGTAATGCAAGCCCTTTTAACAAAGAGATCCTGTGATTGGGCCGCTACAAAGTCCTCTCATTACGCCACCTTTGCTTTTTATCAAGAACCATACAGCAGCAGCATAATGACGCCCCAGTATGTGAGATAGATAGCACGCTGGCGTTCCAAAAGCAAAGGCATGACGGGCATGACGTAACACAACAGCGCTAGCCTCTAGTGTGACATGTAACCTATGTGTCGGCAGCGCTTTCTAAACAATAACAATGACATAACATGGCAACAACAATAATTTACTGTCTCTGTTACACCTCATCGTCTGCTCAAACAGTAAGGAGAGTCCGGTCTTCATTATTTTAATGCTGCTAACTACTTTTTAAATCTCTCTGCAGTGGCTCGCACACATAACACTGCATCAAAATGTCACACCCATCCCATCCATGGTGCCGCCCTGCTGACTCTTCTCTTTCCACATATGAAGTTTTGGTGCTGTTGCTACCTTTGCTGCGGGCTTAAAGGCAAGACGGCTCTGTACTCCAATGCAGTGGTCGTATCTTCTATGAAGAACGGCAAGGCAGAACAATGACGTGAAATTCCAGCCTTGAACAGGCAGTGTAAAAGGGGCTACTGTTAAACAGATGCTGCATGAAAACTGAAGCTCCATGGGTTGTGCGTCTCTATCCAGAGGTTTTTTTTGCCTGCTATTGATTTTGTGATCAACTTCTGCACATGTGTGCTTCAACTTTAACATACACATTCTTCAGGGAGTTTGTATGTTTTTCTTCTAATCCAATATTACCACATTTGGCCTCAGAACCCCTGTTTCAGGAAAATTGCAAATTACTTTCAGATTGCTGTTACACAGATGAAGTTAGGCTCATAATGTCATGATTGCAGACATTGCTTTAACATACACTTCGTATATGTTCTTCTCGTTTAACGCCTGACACCCTGCGCTGATTACTCATACTCAGTCTGAAGAGTGATTATTTTAAATAGCCCAGATGCCTGTGTGTGCGTGCGTTTTGAAATCAACTTTATGTTAATCCTGTTCCACGCCTTGACAGTCTTAGTGAGGAGAGATATTAGCATAACTAGCTAGTGCCGTGAACAACAGGGGTCTGTGTGGTTCACGTACAGTACGTAGGTGTGTGTGTGCGTGCTATTCTGTTTGAGGTGTGTACGTGAGAGAAAAGAGCTTTAAAGAGACAGAATGTCAGTCTTCTCTCTCATTTGCTCTTTCGCTCTAAGTAGGCCTCTGCCTGCTGCCTGAGTCTCATTTACACCTACAGAGGTGTGGGATCTGGGAGACTGCCGCACACACGGGAGACCTTTTCTTAACCAGAAAGCATATGGCAGAAAGAAGGAGCTTGACTTGTGATTTGACCTGGCATAAAATCCCAGCCTTCATTTTCTCTCATCTACCCTTTGTGTTTTTTTGCACTTATTGAAATCATAGAAATGACAGATTTGGCAGAAAGATGGATTGATGGGCTGAAAGATAGAAACCAGACACTGATATTTTATTTCTCACTTTCTATGTTTCTTTCTCTCTTTCCATTTCTCCCATCTCCTGTTTGCTTATGCTTGCTTGTTTACAACATGGAGCCTAACTCCCAGCAGGACACTTGAGGCGGGCAGAGCTGACACACACACACACGCACACACACACACACACACACACACACACGGACCTCATAGCTGCTGCTGGCACCATGCCATCCTGTCTGGGTCTGTCTATGTGTAGGGGGCGAGCTGTCTGCCCTCATCAGTGCCAACATGTCGCCTATATGTACACTGCTCCAGGGGGACCTGTGTGTGTGTGTGTGTGTGTGTGTGTGTGTGTGCGTGCGTGCGTGCGTGCGTGCGTGCGTGCGTGCATGTGTGTGTGTCCGTCTGTTTAACCCTTTACCGATACCCAGTGACCATGTGGGGATAACAAAGCTCATTACACCGGTGACCCCAATCCCATTTGATATGTGTATCCACATTTTATAGGCATGCATGCACACACAAATACACACACAGAGTAAATATATAGGCACGGAGACCTTTTTACTGTGCGCACATGCAGGTGGATTCAAATGTATGGGGACACAAATACACCAACATTTACGTATATACTGAGCAGAAATGCTGCTGTAATGCAATGAGCCTTAAAGATATTCATATACTTACTGCACAAAATGTGCATGTTAGATCTGATTTGAATTGCTCCAAAAGCTATGCATATGTTCTTTTGTTCATGCTGAGAAGAAAACATTGATAAACACAGTATCACATGGCGTAACAAGCCTAAAAGCACCTCGTTGTGTTCAGTCATTTGACCTGAGATGTTTCAAACAGAATGCTATATTTTCGTCTTACAAGCCTAGAGGCGACGCATATGTTCATGAATAAACTATACAAACAGTGCAATTCAAAGGTAAACACTGAGTTTCAACTTTGTAAATAAGCTGCATTTATGAACATCACAGAAGAACTTCCTACATGTGTAGGTTTTTTTTTTCAGTTTTAGTGCACATTAAGGCACCGGTGGACCGCATATGCGCACAATAGGACAGTTTTGTCTGTTTCGTAATAGGCATTCCTCAGATCATAAGCATAAACATCTTTCATGACTAAAAGCAGTGACCTTGGATGGGATGTTTTGCTCTTTGTATTGAGATCAAACCTAACAGCAAACTCCCATTGGAGGCATATTTGCATTGGATATCCCTGTGGTGAAGATACAATCAAAGGTCCAGTCACATTTCCCACTGGGAGAATTTGATCTTTATTATCTGTAAATGAAAGCAAATCTCTTACAAAGCTGGATTCAAATTGGACAGCCATCGGAGTCAATGAAACACCTTCTGAACTTCTAAACCTAAAGACTGATATACGTGTTTTACTAACATTTACTATCACAGCTCCGACAGACCTGACTCCATTCTCGTTTAGTGCCACAGCTAAAATCGCTGTTGTGCTTTAGTCACTTTAGTACTCATTTAATACTTTTCAGGGTATTAATACAGTATATCAAGCTCACTCAATAGGGTGAACCCAGCACGAATGCTGCACCTAAAAGCTACTACCTGTTGCACTCAGATCTCAATAGTTCAGTCACGGTTACTTTTATTTGTTCAGTTTCCCAGGCTGAATAGTTTTTAAATGTTTAAATGTTTTTTTTTTAAGTGTTTAAGTCTTTTTCAAGTCCCTCCTTTTTTTTTCATAAGCCACAAGCTGTCAAATTCCAAAGCCCTGTAGTGGTAATTGCCCTTCTCCCTTATCATGACTGGCATTTGCACATTATACTGACACATTGGTCCTTGCTGGCATTTGCCGTTAAGGCAGAAGGGCAGTGTCATTCACACTCATGCACCCGAGCATGCACAGAAACACACATACTTGAGCTTGCAAGTGTGCACACTCACACACAGGTGTGCATGCAAGGGTAGATTCTAGCGCATGTACATACACTAAAAATTGCTTTTTTGTCTTGTGGTTTCTATATGTGAATGTGTGTGTGTGTGTGTGAGAGCATGAGAAGCAGGGTCTTCTTCTCCCTGAGGCAGCAGTGCCGGGAAGTGTCGGAGTCGACAGTGAGCACGCTCAGTAGGCCCCCCGAGCCACGGAACACTGATCTTTATGTCAGCTCAGAGAAATGGAATCACCCTTTTCTCTGTCAGCCATTGTATGTGTGTGTGTGTGTGTGTGTGTGTGTGTGTGTGTGTGTGTGTGTGCCCGACAAAAGCAATGAGGAGACAAGAGGACTCGGCCTTGCTTTGAACTCTGTCACTTTCTTATAAGTCACTGCTTTATGCTGTCTGTATACCCCTTCCATTTGAGCCCTTGCCATCCCTGCTTCTCGCTGCAGTTTACCCTTTATCTATATCTCTGGTTTCCTCACTCCAACTGTCTTCCTTCTCTATCAATAAATCACAATGCTCTCTCACTGCAGGAAGATTACTTGGTGGATAAGACAATACACCAAAAGGCGCATTTGATATTCTGTAATTACAGCAATAGGCAGCAGGTGTTCGTGCAGACATACACCTCTCCCTCAAGGTCTACGCATGTGGTCTCGTTACAACTCGAAGCTCTAATCACCATTAAAAAGGTGTTTGATCTCACAACACATGGGAAGGATCCAAGCATTGCAGCTCCTTCCACTTCTCAGGAATAAGCTCCTTGTGGTTCTGACTCTGGGTGGGGTTAAGGCGAACACACTGCCTTCAATGCTGTCAATCAATGGACTGCACCATCAAACGAATGTAGGGAAAGATTGCATCCATTTTTGTCTTTGAAGAAAAAGCGGTATGATCCATCCATCCATCCATCCATCCATCCATCCATCCATCCATCCATCCATCTGATCCACAAATAGGTCTGTTTTCCCTGACACAGTCCATTACCCTTTGGGCATTTAGTGGGAACTGTTTAGTTCTCCTTCAGTGAATACAGTGACAGTTCTCTTTCATTATTCAGCAAAGCGTGGTCGCCCATCACGAAGGTGTGAACTCTGACTCCATGGACCTGACCTTAAACCCATCACCTCCGACATGTCGCTGATGAAAGGGATGTCAATATTCAGCCTTCACTAACACAATCAATAATGAACAGCACAATTTAAACCAGACTGGGCAAAAGGAAGGTCTGGTGTGAGGAAAAAAAGGTTAAGGCACTCTGTGGTTAGTTATAAGAAATCAGATGCTCTTTGAGAGGCAAATAGTCACATAAAGATAAAAACCAGCTCACTCAGTGTAAAAGTCCAAGGTACAGGCAGGCAGTCCAAAAATGCATCCAAGGCACTCTGACTTAACTTAAAAATCCTTTATTAATGCATAGATAAACCAGTCTTCATCAGGGTGTGTAGTTTCATTCAGATCAACGTCACTGTCAGCATATTTGAAAGGCAACATATATTTTACTTTAAGTTCAGTACTTCCTGTTTAGGTTTTCAGTTTTTCCACTCACATTTTCCAGCAGCAGGTCACTTTATTAGTAACAGTCACGCACACAGTATAACCCTACATTGTAAATATTCTGTTTTGCTTCATTGGTTCAACATATTCTTTTTTGAAATACAGTTTTACTGCTTATTTTGATGGTCTCTTTTTGTCCCTATACCTATGTTTAATCTTAATTTTTCTGAGCAATGACCTGATTTTACTCGCACTTGATTACCATTGTTTGATCTCGTCTCATGTTTCATTTGTAAGTGTTAAAGACGTGTTAATAGGAACACATGTTGGCTGAGTGTAAGGTGTGTTCCTGAGTGTATGTGTGGTGCTGAAAGGCAGAGCAAAACGTGTCAGAATCGTCTACACACTCACAAAAATGTTAGAAATCCAAAGCCCTTTTAAAGCTGTGTATGAAAGGAGTTATTAATTTAACTGTATAACAATGTTTATAATTTGATGATACAGTGATAAGAGACATGACTACACAAGTTGTGCTATAGATTCCATTTAAGATTACGAGAAAATTCGGATTACACGTATCTGATTTTGCTCTGTAACAAACCTCTTACGGAAGCCAGCATCGTTAACCCTCCATAAAAAACAACTCTGTCCTTTCCAACACATCCAGAAATGTCAATTAACAGCACTGTCCTTCATTTGAATATTTCTGATTATTATGCAGCTCCTGCTCTTACATATTCAAAACGGGGTTCTCAATCCAATTAAATGGGCAATGTGCTGTAAAGGCGTGGGCAAACATGATTGAAGGCAGAGCTTAGGATGACAAACAAGAGCAATCTGAGGGAGATGGAAAACCGCTTGCTGCGAAGTTAATGGAAGACTGTGTGATGATCACTGATGGAGCAATGGGTGGAGATGTGTGTGTATGTGTGTGTGTTTGAGACAAAGAGAGATAAAGAGGCTAAAAGGGAATTGTGAGTATAGGGGAATAAAGCAGCAATATGGAATTCTGGGTGTAATTTAAGAAAAGGAAATAAGCCTAAAGTCATGTTTGTGCAGATGCATATGCTTGCAGAGGCACGTCCATGTGTGTCAATCTGCCCTTTGCTTGTGCAGCATGTGATGCCACTGCTCTGTGTGTGTGTGTGTGTGTGTGTGTGTGTGTGTGTCTGTGTGAGTGAGTGTGTGACCTTACTTAATTTGAAATTTAGATATGCAAGCCACACAAAGAGGCAGGCAGTCATAAAAGTAATAACATTTTATTTGGAACACACTTAACAAACAATTTCAAATCAGGGACAAAAAAGCAATTAAAGTAACAGCAGCGGTACGGTATGTTATGTTATCCACAGTGAATGTTATTTGGAGAGACTGTTTTAATTGGCTTGTTAAAAAGAGCCAAGAGTCAGAGGTGCCCTTTACTCCTGCAGTCAGTGCATTGTGCGTGTAAGAATGGCTAAGAAAATGATACGTATCCTGCAGAAATATATTTCAAATAAGACTTTATGCAGTGATCTTTTTGTGTCTATAATCGTGTGTGTGCCTTCATCTGCCCTTGGTTCAAAACCCAATCAGTGTCTTTAAAATCCGTGCTCAGGAGCGGCCTGATGCTGTTCTGTCAGACTGTCTGTCTGATGAATGCCTCGGCGTCCCACCGGCTCGCTAAATATGCGCAGTGAAATGAGCTGAAACACGGGCCTTAATTAAAAAGTGGAGACCCACGAAGATGTGATTAAAGCAACGCTCAGCGGATTATAGTGACTAAAGCGTCTCCGAAGGCGCGCAGAAAGAGAAAGAGAGAGGGGGAATCAGAGAGAGGAATGAGTGAGTGATTAAAGCGCCACTTTCTGTCTTTTGCCTTTCATATTTTCCTCTTCCTTTACACCAGCATGCCTCATACAGAGCAAGTGCTTGTCTTTCACTGACATTCCCAGTTATGGCTTCAGGCCTCATGTAAAGCAACTTTCTACAATAGTATAAATGAGATGTTGAACCTCTATCTTCATTTCATCTAAGTGTATCTTAATCTTGTGTAACTATTGATGTGAGCACCAGATACTCTGTGGTTTAATTAAGTTTTTTTTACAGGGTGGACATTCAGTTAAACACAAGCTGCCATAAGAGCATTTCTGTGATAGTGTGAACAGTACTGTTGGGTGATTAACAATGTATTATGTTCTTTTCATTAGAGTCAGCACTCAGACAGTAATGACTCAGGCGCTTTTATGGATGCTGCATTGTTAAGCAGCCATAATGATGCTCTTATTAATAATGTAAGGTTTATTATGGACAAATATTCTCTCCTCTTCTCTTCTCTTCTCTTCTCTTCTCTTCTCTTCTCTTCTCTTCTCTTCTCTTCTCTATGTTCTATCTAAGTTTTTCTTCTTAGTAAATACAGTATGATATTTTAAATCAGAAGGCATATATTAACAACCCAATCGCCAGTTTAAGGTATGTTACTGCAAACCACAGATACGTTATATCTGCTTGTTATTATGGATACGCTGAAACTCAAAGTTGTGGTTAAGTTTAGGCAGAAAAACCACATGGACATAATTAGGAAAAGATCATGTTTTTGCTAAAAAATACAAAGTTTTGGGGAAATGTCTCACGCTTTACATGCCAATATCCCAGCAGGAAACACAGGGATATCTCGATAAGAAACATCTGCTTTTAATAGCACTATCTCCATTGGAAAAACAGTGATGGGTTGCTAGAAAACACCCACAGTTAGGGAGTAAAAAACCTACTGAAAACACAACAATGACAATGAATAAAAACAACCGGTTTTGTTGTTTGTTGGTCTCGAACAGTGGTCTGCAGCTTCATAGATGTCTTACCAATGTGACACACACTGTTGGGCAAGTTACTTTCATGTAACTAGTTACCTCCTTTGAAAGTAATAAGTTTCTTTACAAAATTACTGTCTATGTAAAATAATGCGTTATAATTGGAGGAGGCTAATGTTTCATTGCAGGTTATCAAAGCACAGAAAACTCCAGTTTATTACAGTTCATTTCAAATCTAACGGTGCGCAGGTCAGGCCCATTCATGCATTCACAGTGGCTACCACTTTGTATTAAAATCCCCTGCTTATATTGATAACAGTGTGATGATACAGAACTACAAAATAGCCTAGACCTTTTCTAAATAAACAAATAGCCTTGGACACAGGGATGACAGACTGAGGATCAAAGTCTGATCAGTTATGAGAAAGGGATCAACATTTGTGGGCCTATCATGGAAACACAATAAACAAACGCTGAGGTTAGCACAACAAATGGATTAGTGTGTGAGTAAGTCACTGTTACGATTAATACACAGGAGCTAGAGGACCCACCTGCTGGTTCCTGGTGTGCCGGTCAGATACAACAGCACTCGAGAAAGAGTTATGCATAAGAACTGGAAAGTGTGCTGGCGTTGCTCTGCCGTTGTTAGGGAGGTGTTTGGAAAAAACCCAACATACTCGCACATTCGATGGCATCACCCAGATGTGCCGATCACCAGGATGTGGTAAAAACAAACCCGAGGCCAGCCCCTTATTTCCGCAGCTGTCTTGCAGCCTTAGGACAGAAAAACAGAATAGTACATGCTGTAGGTATATGAATGGAAACACTGAATGTGCCAAAGCACAGTATGCCATGACAGAGATATGCCAGTCACCGGCACCCTTCTAGAATGTAGTCTGTAGTGACACAACAACCTTCAGGGGATATTTTTCCTGGTGGCGTACTGGTGGAAGCGAAGTGTTGTGGATGAGCGTCAATGAATGAAAAAGGTTATTTTGGGTGGTAAAATGCTACATGACATTGCAAATGTAACAGTATTATGCAAAATCCTGCAGGTAATGCATTATATTACTTTGTTACTGCTTAAATGTAATGTATTACTGTAATGCGTTACTTCTGTACACATTACCCCAACACTGGTGACATGCCACCATCACCTCCACCTCCTGAGGAAAAAGTCAGCTTCAGCTCAGTTTAGTACTCCTGAAAAAATCCTTCACAAAACAAAACAAGTGAATGGAGCTGCATGTTTGAGTGCTTTATGAAAGCATTATCCAGCCATCATGGCTCTTAATTCTCTATTTTCCAACAAAGGAGGAAAGTAATGACATTATTGAGGTAAAGCAGAGGTTAGAGAACAGCACATACCCAACTTTTGCTGTTTCAAAATAATGCTTAAGGCTTATTTTTCTAATCAATCTTCTTCCACTGGCCCTATTCTCCAGGATGACCTACAGTATGTATGCAAATATAGATTTGCATTCTGCACATACAATATTCCAGCATCAGGTTTCTTAGTGTATGGATGTCAGCCCCGATATTAATCAAATCCTTTTGCGCGCTATCAGCATGCTAAATGGGGTGGTGTTAGATAACACAGAGATAGATAGACACTGCTTTCTGTAGATAATCTCTTTAACATCACTATGATTAAAGGCTGCATCTCATATCCATAAGATCCGTGATCCAGTGGCTCTTTTATCGAATCTCTCCTGAATGAAACGAGTGTAGGATGAAAAGTGGGTGGAGGGGATGATAGAATAGACAGAGAGGAAGGAAAGGAATAAATAAATGGATTCTGGTTTATTAATAACTACTGCATTTTGTCCTCTCGTTCCCTCTTATTTGACAGGGAGGATGTAGGATTATATGAGGGTAGGAGCAGGAAAATGATCCAAGGGGTGCATGGGAACAGTAAAGGAAGGAAGGAAGAGACAGAAAGAAGGCATGGAGATGAAGAAACTGGAAGACAAGGATGGACAAACTGTCTCGACCAGTCATGACGAAAACAAAAACAAAGTAGAAAAAGAGGAAGGGAGGCTCAGAAAGTGAGTAAACAAGGAAAGAAAAAAGAGGAACTGGAAACAGCAATCTGATGAGATGATGAGTGGATGGATGGATGAATTAAAAGCTGTTTGCTTGTCCCATAATTCTCTTTCAGTGAGAGGTAAGCAAAGCATTCTGCACTGACTGACATTTACATGTCTTAGCTGAAGCTCAAGTCAATTTCAGTCCGTCATAGGCAAACAAGGCCAGTCAGGAGAAGTGGTTGTTACATGCTAAACTACCATGGTGATGCAACACTCACTTTCATTACACACCAAGTGACACAGTACGTTTAGTGCTGTCTTTTTGCATCTGCCATTCCAACTCAACCACATCACTAACACTATCCCTTACATGCACACGTTACCTGCTCCCCAACCCCCATATCTCCCACTGACACGAGCTGATTAACAACCTCTGCAGGCCTTCCTCACCCCACCTTGCCACCTCCTCCCCCTCTCCATCCTGTCATACCACGCTGTCCATCTTGTTATAATATTTACACATCAATTATGTTGCTCATCTGTGGATATATCCCACTTAAACAGACAGCAGTTACTGGATGGCAACTGGTGCAACACCAAAGAGAAGACACACAATGACATGAGAGAAACTCACAGCATGTGTGCATGTGTTGTTTGCTCGAGAGATACCTTAAAGCTCGGGGTAAACTACATGACCACCAGTTTGATCGTTAAGTTTAAGTCAGATGTAATTTCAAATGTTTGCACTGAGTGGCCCGAACAGATTATCTGGTACTACGTGAGGGTTAAGGACTTAAATCTATACAGACAAGGCTAGAGGTTATGAATCAAATGGCCATTGACACAAAGCTAAAAATAAGATCTGCAAAAGCCAAACAGAGCTCAGTGAAAGAGGAAAAATAATCCAGAAAGTGTGACAAGGAAAGAGTGTTGCCATTGGCTTGTTTCCCCCCATTCTCACCCTGCGAGCCACCAGCAAAACTAAAATTTGCTCATTATCCCCTGTAAGGATGCCATTTTTACACTCCTGTTTGTTTGTCTATTAGTCAGCAGGATTTCTCAAAACTACTTCACAGATATCAGTAAAATTTGATGAATTTGATGGTGTCACCATCTAGCCAGTTATAAAGCACTTTAGGTTTTGCTTACAACTTGTTCTTAAAGAGGTTTAGAGACAACTTTTTTTGTGAATTACACAATGTCATCACTGCTCTTGCTTAATTGCGCTCAGATTTGGATTACTTAATCATAATAAATCAAGTCAGTTCTGTAAAATATGATGCTATTTAGCCCTCTAATCAACCTGGTCTCACTCCGTAGTCGTCGAAATCTGGCACTAGGGCAATGACTTGCAATGTCAAAGACTGATGAAAAAGTGGTCCTTCAACGTTGGCTTGATACGCAGGCAGTCGGCGTTATAGTGTATTTGCGCTCAGCGGCATCAGGGGGAAATGCGGCGGGACATAAACGAAAGTTGAGGTTTCGCAATTCTAAGAAGTGCTGGTGGGATAGGTGGTGGATGGGTCCGACAAACACTGACATTCACCCGGGAGAACGGTGTTCGTGTCCTGTAAGATTATAAAGCCAAACCCTGCGTTAGTTGTTAAAGGCAAAAAAAATTACGTCAATTTGTGGTGTTGTACCACCGTAGTGCATTTATTTTGAAAGACACGGATGTAAACGATAAATTTCCTGTGAAAAAGGAAGTGTATTTTGACAATGCATGTAACACGGAGAACTTGACATGGCGTCCCAGAATGTCAAAAAGCAAAGCACCCAGGGAACCATGTACATTCTATCTGGATGTGGAAAAGTCCATGACTTTCCAACAAACACCGACTCTCACCCAAGAGAGCGGTGTTTGTGTCCTGTAAGATTATCGAGCTAAACCCTGATCTTTTTTCCTAAACCGAACCACGTTTTTGTTGCCTAAATCCAACCACATGCGATAATACAAAAAACGCCAATTTGCAGTGTTTTACTGACTTAGTGCATTTGTTTTGAAAGAGACTGTATGTAAACAGTACATTTCCTATGAAATGTATTTTGAAAGAAGACAATGCATGTAACAGGCATAACTTGACACAGCTTCCCAGAACGTATCTGAACGTGGAAAGTCCATGACCAAACGTTGTTATGTGATGAAGTTGGAGTGAGAATGTGTTGCTATAACTGGCTCTAAACCTTGTTTAAAGCTATGAGCATGCAGAGATGTGTAAATGCACAACCTGTTGTGGTCCATTGTAATATGTCCCGAAACACCAGCAGTTGTACAAACAAATTATTCTGTGCATAGACGAGAAGTCACCAAGTGTTACTGGAAGTACGTTAACGCCAAAGTAGGCTGCCTAGCACCAGAGGTTAACATTGACGTACTGCCAAACATTGCATTTATGGACTGTAGTTATTACTGCCGCTTACCTCCAAGCAATAGTAACTTTATCCCGCTTTGTTCCCCTTGGATCGCCACTCTTTCCATTAGAGCATTCTTTCTTCCACACCTTATGCAAAAAGCCTCTTCTTCCCCACAGTGTCATAGCTATTCTTTCCAAGAATTTAAGGCTATTTGGCTGGTCTCTCAATGAAATGATGTACATATCCCTCTACTCCAATTATATGCATCCATTCATACATCTGTTTTTACCTATTGAGTCTCTTTTTACATAGCTTTAAAACCACACAACCACTAACAAGGCAGTAGCATTAAACCGGCATTCATTACTGCATAGGCTTACTGCATTTCTCTACGAACAGTGTACACAAGTTCATCAACAAAGTCAAAAGAGTTAATTAGAAGTAGCATTACTTTTTCTCAGCATGTGCTCCCTGTCTGTCTTTTTATTTGCCGCCAGCGCCGTAGTAGAGTAGCTCACCGTAGCAAAGTATTAATTAATTCCTTCATTAGATCTATATAGTGGGCTGCTTGCCTGACTTGTCACCTGACTCGAGCTGTCACCTGCACTACTGTGAAGACATCCAGTGTTGAAAAGGTCAAGGTGCCATTGCTACTGAGCAAGTGAGAGTTTGCACTTGTAATGCACAGACATAACTGTCACCGTTTGCTCTGAAAGCTGTCACACTCTCTGAGACTCAGCAGCTGCCAGCGCTGTCCTCCTAGCACATCTGATAGAGGCAGTGGTTCATCACACTATCTGATAAATGCTTAGGCCTTGCACCTTGGTAGATATCAGACGATGATAATTATAATATGAATCAGTGTATGCTTTATGCTCCAGCTGACAGGCATGACACATGCAAATGATCTTTTGCTGCCCCTGGTATTGTTTTTGGTCTGTATAAACTGAATTATTGTATAAAATATTTGTTAAGAAGAATACATATCTTTCTGCTCTTGACTCTGGCCTCTGACCCCTGACCTTCATGGGTAGATTCCTAATTGTCTGATCTTGATTCCATTGCAAATACAGTGCAATAACTAGCCAGTCGAAAGCTGCACATCTCAAAGACAGACTTGTCTGCTATCCAGGACTCTAGGAAAACATCTGCATTTCACATACTCAGTCCCACAGTCCCAGTTTAATAAACCTTTCTCTGCACATAAAGGACCACTATAAAGTTTAAGCAACACACAACTCGACAAGCTGAATTTCAACTCAGAATAAAGGCATGTTATGTTATCTCTCTCTTTTCACTTACAGTACGTACACTCACACACAGCGCACGCAATCTCCAGCTCAACTACTGTCCCCCTGCTGATTGCCTCTGAAGTCAGCCTGGAGGTGGAAGAATAATGATCATAAAAATGTCATCATGAATCCACTGCTAAGAGAGAGAAGGAGAGAGTGCAGGGCTTTCCATTTGGTAAAAGGCTTTTTCAAGGGTCATGCAAAAGAACGTGAAAGACAGACACAATTAATGTCCATGTAAGTGAGTGGCCTGAGAGGCTTAGAGATGAAGAAAAGATGTTGTTTTGTCTAAATATAAGAGATTGCGACATGTGTGCACAAAATGGAGACAGCAGAGGTGAGACGTTGGGACTAAAAATACTTAGAGGAAGGAAGTTAGCAGGGGCGACAGCTCAGAGCACTGTGAGAACACCACAGCTAGGTGAAACCACCTGACGAGTTGTCTCACTCCTACACACACATACACAGCTGTGTAACAGGCTGTTTTTTTTTTCTCATAATTGAAGCCTGTTTCCTCTCACGCTGATACTGTGACCTTGTTAAGACTTCATGGAGCAGAGAGGATGACATTCTTTTTTTCAGATGTAAAAAGTATCGGACAAGTCAGTGTCTAAACCAAAAAAGGTACATGGATGGGTTGCTAATGTTCTTTTCATGTTCAAAGCAACACACACAACACATAACAATTCATTCAGATTTTCATGATGAATTGTAGATGAGCGCATCTGCAATTAATCATTAAGCAATCAAGATTCAGGCGACCGCAAAATATATGGCAACTTCCGTGAATATATGAGGTGGTGATATAGGCTGCTGTTAGGAGATTTGATTTTTCCTCCAGGTCAACCAGTTGAGACAAAAATCAGTTCTCCCTCTGTGCCCTTTTTCCACCTCTAACAGAGCTAGCAGAGTCTGGTAGTAAAAAGAGAAACATTATCTTCTCCTGTAAAAGGTCCTCTGTTGGGGGAGTGAGGCCAGATGTGTTGAGCAGTGTGATCAATCTGTGAGACTCATCTGGCTGATGGGAACTGCCCATTGGTCCGACAGCCCATTGGTCCGACATCCCATTGTTCTGACCATATTAAACTCATTGTTCCTAAGTCCGTTCTGAAATCATCATCATGCCCTGTGGTTAAGGTCTGGTTAGGTTTAGGCACAAAAACCACTTGGTTAGGGTCAGGAAAAGATCATGGTGTGGGTTAAAATGAAAAAGAAAGTGGCAAACACATAAGCCGTGAGCCTGCTTCGCCTCAAGCCTTTCCCAGCTGACCCAGAGCCGGTCGCGGCGCACCATCAAGGTAGAAATACGCCCGCTGGGAGCTGTTCAGCACCGTGGACCGTCGGACTAATGGGATGTCGGACCAATGGGCTGTCGGACCAATGACATGGACCCCTGGCTGATGAGGCTACAGTTACACAGACGGCAGCAAATGATACCATGAAGTAAACTATCAAGATGCTTTTAGCACATGGGTTTAAAAAAATCCCATCTGGTTGCTGGCGACCTGCCTGGGCTAAATCTAAGCATCTTAGCATTGTGCATCAAAATACAGACATTTAAACTTTGTCAATATGGACATGCTACACATTGTTAGCTTGGCTAGATTCTCCAGAATTTAGTTGTTTAGTTCACTTTATGGGAACTATGAGCACCAATGTATAACTCATTCAGATTTACCGCCATGATCAACACCTTTAAAGCAGTCAAAGAGTCTGAATATTTGCCTATTATTTATATTCCTTTAACCTATAAAAGTCCACCAATCAAATGAATTTGAAAGGGTTTTCATAAAATTAGTCCAAGTTGTAAATATTGTGGTGTGAAGTCCATACCTTACTGTATGCTAAACATTGCCGTCTCTCTGGACTGTGTTAGGTATGCTTGTTTTCATTACCTTGCTGGCTACAACGTGAAAGTGTTCTCAAGCTTTTCCATGTATTTTTCATCCTGGGACAGCCCCTGGAGTACAGCATACGCTCCCAGTTTGGAGGGCCAATGGGTTTCAGTAATTCCAGTAACGAGCAGTGTAACTAATTACTAATAAAATTTCAGTAAAAATAATGCAGTTACCCTAAAACCAAACAACTTGTTACAATGTTACTTTTGTTATCACCCAACTGCTGACTTGAAATACATCAATCAGTGGATTAAATTTCATAATTGGCACATCACAAAGCAGAAAGCTAGTTTGGAAGATGGAAAACTTTACCTTAGCGGCTGGAAATATTCCCATTACTTTGATTTTGTCAAGTGGAAGGATGACAAGAACACTGTTGCTGCAGGTAGTCGTCCTAAAACTCTTTCCACTGCTAACAGCACGTTCTCAAACCTCTGGTCTGAAACACCTACTGGGACAGACAGCGCAACAACGTGAAGCTCCAGGAAATACACCCCACCAAAGGTGAGCCCTTCTTGGCCGCAGAGGTCAGCTAAACGACCAAAAGTGGATTTTACCTGTGGGCAGCTGCAGGCTACAAAGAAGTAATGAAGCTTGTGGCTGGATGTGTTGTGGATGAAATGTTGCTTCACGAGTGACTCTCCATTTTACAGGCAGAGCCTTGGGAAAATACTAGTCACAGGCAACAGAAAACCCCAAGATTGAAAAAAAATTGCATGTTATCTAGTGTTAGCTACACTTACAGGCGATTACCCAGACATTCACACAGAGGCACACATCTGAATTTTGGAGGGAAACACAATCACTAGTTTTATGGAAGTAGTATCCAGTATCCAGTATCCAGTATAGTAAGAAGTAATATCATGAGTAGTGAAACGCCAGTGAGTAATAAGTAATACTATTACTTTTGAAAAGAGTAACAAGTAATGAGTAATATATTACATTTTTAGAGTAACAAGCCCAACACTGGATACCAAATCTTAAAGGGAAATTTTGGTTTATTTCAACCTGTCTCCTATCGTCCTAAATTTGTTTCAAGTGACTAGTGACATAAAAATAATAGTTAGCATGTTAGCCGTTAGCCTAGATACAGCCGGGGCGCATAGTAGCGTCAGACCTGTGTTAAAACCTAAGTGAAAGGGCATACTTCAAGTGCAAAGTTAGTCCACTAAACAAGCTTTTTTTCCACAAAGACCGCCTCATATCGTTAAGATAAATGTCAGAGAACATATAGAAAATGACATGTAAACGTGTTGTCTTACCTTACCGGTGTGGTGCCATGTTTGTTTACCATTTAGCTCTACTTTCCAAAGTGCAGCCGAAATATCACGAGAACAAGCAGCCGTGCTTGTTCTCGTGATATTTTGGCCGCGCTGTATCTAGGCTAACGGCTAACATGCTAACTATTATTTTTATGTCACTAGTCACTTGAAATTTAGGACGATAGGAGACAGGTTGAAATAAACCAAAATTTCCCTTTAAGATGGCACCAATTCAGCCCAATGAAACTGCTTTCTGCTGCATGAAATTAAATTTGATGCAGTTAAAGGTTTTCTGTCAACAATTTTACAGCTCTTCTCTTCTTCTTCTCTTATAATGGTGGTCTGTAAGAAAAATGCCTTTTGGGCTTCAGGGGATTATTTTTCGTCGTAATACCGCAAGTGGTCTGAAAGGTGTAGTTAATAAGATATAGAGTTGGTGGTCTGCATAGTCTGGCATAAAGCACGTTATTGTTATTCAAACATGACTTATTATAGATGAAGAATTAATGTAGTATAGGTTGTGTTTTAGCCACATGCCAAACAAGCACAGAAACTCGAAGATGATACCATTCAAATGAAGTCTCAAACATGCATTTTGGCCTTACTATTCTTGTGTTATAAGCTTTTCCATTTGGGTATGCCAAACAAGCGAAAATGTCAGGAATAAAAAAAGGTGGATGTTAACAGAGCTTGCAGAGGGCTGGTAATAAAATGAGAAACATAATCTTCTCCTATAAAAGGCCCTCTATTGGGGGAGCGAGGCCAGATGTGTTGAACTGTGTGATCAATCTGCAAGACTCATCTGGCTGATGAGGCTAAAATTACACAGAGAGCAGCCAATGGTACCATGAAGTAAACTATCAAGATGCTTTTTATCTGAAGTGTTAGCATGTGGGTTTAACACCTCAGATGCAGACTCAACTAAATATACTATGCTCCTGTGGCCATAGTCTCCGTGTGAGCACATGCTTAGCTATGACTTGAGATGATGAAGGGGGGCTAGAGTGTGGAATGACCAGGAGGGAAACTAGGATTGGAAAGGAGAGGAGGAGAGTGGAGAGCTTTCATGAGTAAAACTACTCCTCTTTCCTTCATACATCTCACTCTCCATCTCTCCATCTCTCTTATTTCACTCCAGCTGTCCCTCCTACCCTCCTTCATCCCCGCTTCCTGCCCTGGCTGGCTGGCGGTACTATAAATAAATTGAGCTCGATGTAAGATCAGAAATGAATTTATCTGCCTGACGCGCTCCCCGCGACAATTTCCAGAGCAATATGTAACTGTTTGAAGTCTGAGGCGGTGCGAGGTGGTGGCTAACACAATCTTATCAAACCAGAGAGGGCTGGCTGGAGAATCTAAGCAGGCCTCCCCAGTCTGTTGGATATTATTCACTCTGATGGCTTCAAGAGCTTTATCAGCGTGCCAGAAATACTGAGTAACTGAGTAAAGCCTGTTTCTGTATCTGTCCCTGCCTTTGCACACAGACGTTCTTACACTTAAACACATAAATACACATGTTTGCATGTGTTGCCCTGTTTAAACACACACACTCAAATGGACCCACAAAGTCCCGCACACCCATATATATACTTTTCATGCACCTGCTTGCCTATTAAGCCTCCTACCACAGGCAGGCGTAGACAGAATTGGACTGGACATACAATCACAGACACACTGCCTGTCAACCTCCTACAGCCACAGTCACACACACACAAACACACACGCACTCAGACACACACACACATTGGATTGGTCCCAGCGCCTGCCATCTGCGTGTGTTTGTATGTTGGCCTATTGTACCAGGGAATGTGTTATATTAATGTGTGAAAGTGAATGAATGGGTGTTGAAATGAGTCTTTTGATATTTGGAAAGTACAGAAGGTCAGGCTGTTACATGCTGTCAGGGCCAACGTTGTTTCTTTGAAGAAAGTTTAGACTGAAGTTTGTACTCAAAGTGCAACTTGGACTTAAATCACAGTGAGCTTTGAAAGCCAAATGTTTTTTTTTTCTTTGTACGTTTATTTTGATGTGAACTGTACATAGTTTGTATCAAAATGAAAAGACCGAAAAAGACCCTTACCTGTACAATACAGACATTCTTGGCTTGATTTTTTTTTGCCACTTCTTTGAAAACACTTGGATTGACGGCATTGGCAATCAGAGGCTGACATATTCCAGTATGGTATTCTTGTGTATTCTGGAGCTTTTACGAGACATGGGTTCTCATCACGGTGCGAAAAAAAAAAAAATGTTAACGCTAAAGCTGCAGACATTACTTTATCAATACAAAGCAAACTTTAATATGTTAAGGCTTTGAAAGCATCCACAGTTACATATTATTTCATTTGTATTAAACTTAAATCCTGCAGCTTTAACAGTGATGCCATGTAAGATTTAGCACTTGCATGCAGTCAGTGACCTTGTTACAGTGGAATTGGCACTTGCTGAATTGCTATTGGCTGTTTCCTGTCTGAATTGCCAGTGCTGGTATGTGAAATTTGTGTCCTTGCTTTTGCTATGATTAAAAGGTGACGAAAAATTGTGGAGGAAAGGCGGACATGGCTCTGCAACTATAACATAGTTTTCTCCACTGAAGAAGGTTTATATTCCAAATTCAAAGGCTGCAGTCACAAGCTTGTGTCTGACAGTTTTATCTTGTGTGCCACTTGTTCAATACCTCTGACTACTTCAGAGCACAGGTGCATTTTTTATGATTTCATAGGTCAAAGCTCTTCAAGTATGAACTTGTGCAGCAGCACTCATAACAGGAAGCAGCTTTCTGTACCTTAACAAAAATTTGATGTCATCTGCTGTGAACTATTTCCTTTATTGAAAGACGTTTTAACTTCAGCTCAAGGGGCACTTTATGTTTCTCTTTCACAGATGCAACTTGTGCAACTTCATTTCTGATAGTTAAAGTCCCAAATTTGTAGCAAATACTTTTTTACTTGAGCCCAACAGGCCAGGCTGGGTTACAACAAACAATTACAAATTATATTCAGGTTGGGTTTGACCTACTTGACATGGTTCTTTTTAGTGAAAATGTAGTGTAAAAAATGAAGGAACTACTATCTGTGTTGGACTTTTCTTGTTCGGTGCTGGGGTTTGTGGTTCAGGTGACAGCCTATGACTACAACACATGGGCTATTTCAGGCGGTAAATAGTCTTACCAAAGATGGAGGACATCAAACAAACTTTATCATCTGGAAAGTTTAAAACTACTGAAAATTATGCAGGTAAAATGATGGAAATTGATTTAGTCATCAATGCAGATAATGATAAAGCAGTTGTTTATGCAAAATGTAAGACGTCTGATGAGATATGACGACCAGAAGACTGGCAAGCTGTAACCATGGTAACAACAATTGTGGGACAGGGTAAAGCGGGTTTTATACTTCTGCATTGAATAAAGTATAACCAACGCCGTAACCAATGCCGTGCACCTCCCCAGCAGACCTCCTGTCTATTTTTGTAAGCTGAAACCATTTCCCTCAGTGGAAACAAAGCTTTAACTTACTTTAATACCTCAGACAAGAAACAATTACTTGTGAACAGGGGCGAAAATCCCATTTCATAGTTGGGGGGGACAATAAACAGTAAAATTTTAGAGAATAATTCCAGGCGGGGACAAGGAAAAAAAGTTGTAGCCTGTCTTTTATACAGCATCTTTTACCGCAATTTGACGCTTTAATCTTCTCTCTATCTCTCCAACAGGCAGAGTGAATGTCTATACTAACTAAACTAAAACTAAAACTTAACATTTCCTGCAATTAAACTGGTAAACTGGTTTATAAACAGTGTGCTGTGAGATCTGCCGCTGCGCACCTCACAACCGTGCGTAATAGTTGCGCGTAATGACCGCTCCTCGTCTGCACGTCTTTGATGTTTGTCTCACTGACAGGAGGAGAGCCTACAGACAGGTATCCATTAGCTACGCTCCGTCACAACAGTGCCTAATAGTTTCGCGTAATGACCGCTCCTTGTCTGCACGTCTTTCATGTTTGTCTCACTGACAGGTCTTGTGTGTGATTTATCCTGGCTTCATATGAGTCGAGGAAATCTCCGCTAGTTGCTAGGCTAATTCATACAATGTAAAATGCCATAGGCTTGTGCTAATAACGTTAACATGTTGTACATGTTTGGAAAACGTGTCGGTGAACCTTGTGAGTTGTAATGGAGCTGAATTTTGTAACTTTATCTTTGTTAAATGTTGTGTTGAGTGGAGGACATCCCTGCTAACCGCTGGGCTAATTTATACAATGTAAAATGCCATAGGCTTGTGCTAATAACATTAGCATGTTGTAGGCTATTTGTAGGGAAAATGTGTCCAGCAAAAGACAAGTGCTTTGTCTGTGAATCCTGCGAGTTCTTTTTGTTTTGGGTGTGTTTTTGAATCAACTCAACTTTACAGCACTTTACAGAAACCCTGCCGCTGACTAGTGTTTTTGAGGTGTAACTACTACAGTGACACAGACACACAACTGCACAAGTGTAAATGCTCACAATGGCACAAGTATAAATCTGCCTTAACACAAACTCAGTGCTTCAGTTTACATTTATTGCCTTGGGTACAGGTCAGTTCGGACTTTGGTTGGGTTCAGACAAAAATATATGGCTGGGGCCACACTAGCAAAAAATGTAGGAGTTTTATCTTCTTAAAAGTAATTACTGGGTTTATTGCTGATGTCTGAATCTGCTTTTATGTCTGGAACCTCCCGTCTACAACGGGCTTGAGACGCGCCCTCGTTGAGAACTTGGCTCAGATTCTGGAGTTACTTCTATCCTGAAGCCTCCCTAAGGAATCTGATCCCATTTGATTCGGCGGTGGGAATCTCTTGTGACCGCATGCCTTTGCGGATGTCGACCCAGCAGGATTCGACCCCTGGACCTTCCACATGGAAGACAAGGGTGGACAAGACTAACCACTACACTAGGGAGGCCCCTTGTTGCTGTTGTTGTTGTTGTTGTTGATGTCTATGATTGGAAAAACCTCAATTAAAATGTTTGCACTGTTGTATAATAAAGATGGATGACCTGACAGCTACCGAAAAGTGAAGCCAAAATATTTTAAAGACATCATGACTCACAGCTGTTTGTTCCAATCAGTGGGCTTGCAATCAATGATGCTGCACATGATTGGTTGTAGGGGCATATAGACGGGAACTCATACTGCGGAGATCGCTACTATGCAGACTCTAGCTCCAAATGACTTGACCAGCACAACTTATTTTATATAATTTTGTCTTCAAAATTTTTGTCGTCTTGAACAGTGGGATTAATTGGCGATGTGTTGTCCATCTTTATATAAAGTCTATGGTCCCAGGTTGTGGCTGTGTTACAGTGTTACTGGTATTTGGTCCATGTTAACATTAAATATAAGCACAGGACTTTTATTTAAATTGCATGTCATCAGAATAGATAGTTAAAGCAAGTTAAGGTGGGTGCTTATTATTCTCAATGTTGCTAGTGGGACGTTTTATTCACAGTTACAGTACATTTAGTCACTTGAGGCAGAAATTGCAACCATATATAATATACTGACCCAAAAGGCTCTATTTCCCATGAACGCTCATAATCAGTACATTCAGTACAAACTACTGTAACACATACAGACAAAAGATGAAAAGATCTCTGCTGTGCACTTGAGGCAACTTGTGATTGAAAGTATAGAAATTACTAGATTAAGGTCAAAAGCCTTAAGTGATCATTTTAACAACCTTATTTTCCTGTTCTTTATGTGGAAGTGAACTCTGCCCTTGGGAGTAGTGTCATCAAAGCAGTCTTTTTGAATGCATTTCCTCCAGTATGAAGTTGTTTTACATGTTTGAATCATAAAGCAGATAAAGCAGAACATCAAAAGCTTTTTATTTGAAAATATTCTGTGTAGCATTTTTAGGGTCATACATAGTATTTGAAAGAAGCTATACCACAAGCAGTGCACTCTGTCCTTCCTTTTTACCCTCTAAATGAGAAATATAAAATTCGAATATGCACTAGACAAATATAGTATTAACCCACACTACACATGTTGGATGAAGGAATAAAGGTTTCTTGTAAAGCCTAACTTGTCTTTGACCTTGTCATTTATTTTTGCAGAGAAAATGGGACAGGTTTATAAGCCTATCTATCAAGGCCATGTGTTTAAATGTGATTTTACACATAAAAATCCATACATTTGGTCCAGGCAGGACAGAACATGTGGAGGAAGAATTGTGCTCAGTATGGTGCAAGCGCTTCTCATGCATGGAAATGATTTTGATCACTTGATGCTTTTCAAAATACACACAAGCCGATTTTATACAGAATTTAAACTGAATGGATGATTTAAAGTAAAAATAAGGCACAGGCATCATGTATACCGTTAAACTTCAATTACTAGCCCAGGCTATTATTTGCTTAAATCACTGAAGTCAACAGGCTTATATTTGAGACAGGCGTCAATATGGGACAGGCCTTTAATTCCTTTTATGCAAACCTGTTGCTCAGCAAAGAAAGCTCAAACTGTTTATTTGAACCAATATCATTATTACTTGTGTAAAACTTAGGCTTTGAATAATATATCAATTACAAATCATTCATTTAATCTAGCTCCGACAGACAAGATTATTTTATGATAAACCCTTTTCATTCTTTTCGTCAGTGGAGCCTTACGGACTACAGGAATATGAATAACTTAACGGGTAATCAAGGAATGGACACATATTCTGACTTTATGACAGCGTCACCATTTTTTTTCCTACATGCCAGTAGATCAGAATGAATTACAGTCTTTTTTGGTGCTCATGGTTTCAGTAAAATGACCTGAATGATTGAACTGTGGAGAATGTAACTGAGCAGCATCTCCATATTGACAAAAGTTTAAAAATTTATATCTGTATGTGCGATCAAACAGCTATCTAATAGTTGGAGTGGTAGCCAACAACCTGGTTTTATACATCCAGAGAGCTTCTATAAAAATGAACAGCTTAGCAACCAGACCAGGCTTCTAATTGACCTATGGCTAAGCCCCGCCCTCAAACGCAATGAGCCAATCACAGTGCGTATAGCCATTCTCATACATCTGGACATTCTCCACCTGGACGTCCATTGAAATGCATTACAGAAAGTCATTTTCGTTCGGTTTTATTAGCTTTTTCTGAGATTTTAAGTTTGATAATGGTTTTAAAAACGTTGTGCGTGGGGTACATGCAACTCCGACACAAGGTCCTGAGAGGCTGGGCGATGAGTTGTATTTTTTTTACACTTTAAATCACATCTCAACTGAGAAAAGTGTCTCGTTTGGATAAAGTTGTGCGGTAGACCACAACATCAGCTCAACGTGAATACGATTAACAATGTCTACATCTGTTTAAAGGTAAGTCAACATCGTGTTTGAGGCAACATATTGTCACTTTGCTGAAAAGAAATACAAAGTTATCTTTAACATCTCTAGCTAACGTTAGCTAAAGTTAGCCTAACGTTAGCTCCTAGCTGCGCTGTTCATCATGTCACCTTGTTTGCTGGGAGTTCATTAGCCTGTTTTGTTCTAGTTTTGTACTTTGGTGATCGTACATCATTGTTAGCTGTTGTCCAAAGGGCTCTAGTTAAGCTAACGTTAACTTCTGGAGCTTAGCTTCATTAACTTATCTGTAATCACAGAGATAACAAAGGTTGGCAAACGTTATACTGAATGATTCAGTGTAAATACTGTAGCACCAAACTAACAGAGAGACACTCTTGGTAAAGATGGTAAAAAGGCCGTTATCCTTTTCTCATATTCTGAGCCAAAAACCTTAACTTCAGTGGCACTCTGATGCACCAAAATTTGATAGTTATGCCTCCAAAAATCATCAATTGCCTCCTGCGAAATGCTGTGTACTGTGACAGCTGCCATAGCGCCGGTCACTGGATGTTGACAGTTTGTCTGAGTGAGTGGAGGGGGGCGTGGCTTAGCCATAGGTCAATTGAGACAGGCCTATATTTGTCAAAATGTGTACACACAGGGCTAGTAAAAGGGACCAGGCATTTGTTTTACAGTATGTTTAAAGGGGGTTTAATGACAAAATAGCAAATGAACGTTACAAAATATGCCTAGATTTTAGCAATACCTCTAAATCAGTCAATAAATTTGGGCATAACAATCACTATTATTGTGATAGATGTATGTGTTGTCTGTGCTTGTGTTTTATGTTTAAAATCAGCTGTAATCAATACATTCAGTAGTCACAGGGTAAACTTAAACACATTCCCAAACCTGTGAGAGTTCTTATTCTTGTGTTGCTAGCAGTACTTTAATAAAGACAATGAAATGGCTTGCTCAAGGGCATTGAAGTAGTGGCTTTAAGGTGAAATATTGAAATTTGATTTCAATTGACCTTCATCCCTAACTTCATTTCAGCACTCCATTTTGTGGTGTGTATGGCACCAGCACCAGCCACCATCCTGAAAATGGCACACATGCAACAACTTGTCACCGCACTCAACACTTTGTGATAAATCTCAGTGAAGCTACGGGGCTGCAGATACTGATGGCCTGCCCACACTGGTGTCGGGAAGTCTTCATGCTCAGTTACGTATCAGCATCTCCCAGATCGGTTGACACAAAAGTCACAGTGTTATTGTTGGTGTTAATTGTTGGAGTTGTTTCTGTCTGTCCTGCACTGCTCTTTTCCTCCCAGCACCAATACCAATAAGCAGTATCAATTAGATGTGTTTTGATGCCGAGCTTCATTGTAGTGTTTTTGCTCTTCATATCTCAGTTGTTAAATACTGTTTCCACTAATAACGACTTTTTCACTGTGTGCATTAAAACATTCATATTTATGCGAAAATGGTCACATGAGAGAAATTCAAAAACTAAAAAATTAAAATTCACGTTCCTCTCGTTCGATTTCCTTTTGGTATCAACGTAATCCTCAGAACAGACATGCAGACATGCAGGCAGCTATGTCCACAGACATAATACACATACGCAGCCACAACTGTAGGCCTACACATAAGTACAATATTCATGCAGACAGACAGACAGACACTGTTTTTCATTCTCTCTCTCTCCCCCTCTCACACACACACACACACACACACACACACACACACAAGTAGAGGGCTTATTTGAGGTTATTATGGGATATTAGTTTGGCTTGGGAAATGACAGGGCTTTGCACGGATGCTGCCGTTGCATAGCAACCAAGGTAATTTTCAGCTAGCACTGCTTCATTTTAGGTGATAGAAATGTTTTTTTTTTTTTTTTTTAATAAAACAGGAGGAGTGGAGATATTTCTGTCTGCCAGCCACAGAGAGAAAGAAGAGGGGAAGGAAAAAACGAAAACAAAAACAAAAACATGGAGGATAATTTAACATATAGTATGTTGATTTGGTTCAAAATATACAGTGTTAAAGGCTTGAACTTGTCTTGTCTTGAACTTAAATATAATATATATAACACACTATCATTACTACGGATGAAACCAGTAACACACTGGTGCTAGCTCTTGGTAGCATCAACAAATAATAGAATATTAAACATGTATCCTTTATTTACCTTTAAAACTCATGACATTCAAAGCAGCATTTTAAAGAGTGACACAATGTCTTTTCTTGTTTGTTTTTTTAAAACAAAAATATTCCTAAAAAACTGAAATCTACCTCTGTAGCTAAACATTTTAGAGAAAACTGTAGTCTGGAGCGATGGCATTCTAAATCTTCATTTAACATTTTGGTGATTAAAAATAAGAAGACAATAGGAATTAGCATCCCAAATGTCAAACACAATCTGAACCACCTACCTCTCGAGGAGGCGAGATTGGGAACGACAGGAGAGGTAGAGAGGAAAGAAACAGAGATATAGAGGTAGAATGAGTCTAAGGAAAGAGAGAGCTACTGTAAAACATGGTGCTGTAGTGGCAGATAAGTGTTTTTCTGGTGGGGCAGATTAAAAGACTACAATTTCCCGATGAATATATTAACATTTTATGAGGCGAATCGGGGACTGGCAATCTCTCCCCTTGCATAAATAATGAGCTGGTTTAATATGACTGCCTGGTTGGGAGTCTCCCCTGACATGTGTGAAATTGAATGGGATGTTATGTGTGTGTGTGTGAGTGTGTATGTGTATGTGTATGTGTGTGTATTTTCCAGGATGTGTGTAAATGTGACGAACAATGTGTGTGTTCAGTGGAGGGGGCATGAGGGATGTGTGTTGGGGTGTTGGCTGGTGGCGCATGTGTGTGTCTGTGTTCAGATGTGTGTTTGGTATTGGCTTTTGGTGTGTGTGCGTAGGCAGGATGCTAATGACTGAGTCACTGGCAATACACCAGGACATTACACACATGTACATACACATGTACACGGGGGCACACAAGCACCTTGTTGATACGCGCAATTAAAAGCTTTTCAGCTGCAAATTAGACTGTACGCAGCTTTCCAGATTGTATTTGCATGAATGTTTAAAGGAGTGCACCAGCATCACACTTACATTTAGACTTCTTCATGTCCACTGGTGCAATCCATAACATTACAGCCAACCGCAGTGATTTATGGCCTTGCACAGTCATATCTCGGGTCCGTACTTCTGTGTACATATTTATCATCTTGTCTTTTTTTATTACTGCAAACCTTTTCTCCCACAGGCCTCCTTTTGATGATCTTACAAAAATCAAGATTATTTTCATTTAAATAGTAATACAAGTCTGCATGAGCGTGCAGTTTATAGTTATTAGAGACACAAGACATAATGGTTGAGTAAAGATAAAACTTAAAGGTCCAGTGTGTAGGATTTTAATATGATAAGCATGTTCTCTTTAGTGTATAATCACCTGATAATAAGAATCTCAGTGTTTCTGTTACCTTAGAATGAGCAGTTTATATCTACATAGGGAGCATGTCCTTGTGTATGCATATTGCTATGTTGCATTGCCATGTTTCTACATTTGCACAGAGTGGAGATACAAAACACTGGACGTAGATGGGCATTTGCATTTCTGCGTTTTCACATTTTTGCGTGGGACTCCAAAATTAGAAGCCCCTTCATGTCAAGATATATATATTATATATCATGATATATTTTAACATGAAATTTCTTTTTTTCAGTGCTTTTAGTGGTTCAATCAGCTGGTCCATTCATTTTGGAGAGGATGAGACCACTGAGGATAATTCAGCTCATGGTGGAAAGCCTCTTGAATGTCCGGATCAGCAGTAAGGTGAACACACATTAGCAGGTGCTATAGGCCAGCAGTCTGTCTTGGACACGACAAACAGCATCAAAGAAGCACTGATTTGTCACATGAATCTGCTTTATTCAATGTTTTCTATCAGTTTTAATCACCTTATCTGTTTGTCATGGAGAGGAAGAGACCTCTGCGAATAACTCGGCTCCTGCACACTGAACACGGAAGGAATTTTCACACACACTGTTCCTTTAATACATTGGGTAACATGGCAGGACCACAAACAATACCAACAAACAAAACAGAAAAGTTGTTGTTGTTAGATCTTATGGTGTGGGGTGTGCGTAGTAGCAAGGGCAGTCTGGTGTTTAGGGTTCCTGTGTGTGCGTTTCTAAGTGCGTGTGCGAGTGTAAAGGAGCCAGGAGTGGTTTAAAGGATAGATAAAAAGATATCCTGTGTTCCACCCATGATATTTTGTTTGAGTTTTTAATTTTTCCTTTTTTTTCCCACCTTGTTAGTATTTTTGTTGATGCTGCATGAGGTAGTGGTTACCCTCTTTTAGCCCTCCCAGGCCTTGAGGAGGGCACTGGCTGTCGGGGGTTGTATTCTTGGGGTTGTATTAGGACAAGGGGATGTCCATGGAAAAGGTCTATGGTTACCCCTAAAGTGGGATTATGTACAACGATTTACTTCCTGACTTTCATCACTGTCAACACAAGTTGTATGTATGTACATGATAAAAATGTAAATGTATTGTTATTATTAAAACACATTTAAACGTGACATCTGTTACGCCCACCTCCTGCAGGTGTTGTGAATGGTGCCGTCCATCTGACAGAGGGGGTCAGCCTTGCAGAACACACAAGCTCTGCTGATGTAAAAATGGAAGGCGGACTGCAATTGGACTAGTGAAGTCAGAGTGTCAAGGAAAAGCCAGGGGACAGAGAGAACAAGAAAATAAAAGGAGAAGAGAGGCGGTGGCCAAATGTCTGGCAAAAATGTGAAGAAGCACCAGGTATGACAGGTGAAACTGATGGTGAGAGGTGAGGCAGGCTAACGTCAGCAAATAAAACCTGCTGTAGCAGCTTCCATTTTAAAGCTACAGTAAAGACACAGGTATCATACTAAAATAGAGGAGCTAAGGCATTTATTAGCTAAATTTTGACGAAGGAAATAGGAACACTGACATTTGTAAAATGGTGTATTAAATATCTCTGCATACTGGGGTCCCTAAACAGTCTGGGATATGACTGAAAACTGGGAGTTGACAGCCATATATTTCAGTTCTATACACAATATGACCAGTATTTGATTATTGTAGCCTTCAAGATTGAACGAATAAATGAAGAAAACAATAATTAAACTACACTAATTTCCTCACTCATGATTTGATCTTATGATTTAATGCCTTGCAGTTATTTCTTCAATCAATTTTTAATTGTACTTTTCTGTAATCATTCAAGGCGGCACAGTGGTGTGGTGGTTAGCACTGTCGCCTCACAGCAAGAGGGTTCAATCCCGGTTGTGGGAGCCCTTCTGTGCGGAGTTTGCATGTTCTCCCCGTATCAGCGTGAGTTTTCTCTGGGTACTCCGGCTTCCTCTCACAGTCCAAAGACATGCAGGTTAGGTATAGGTGAATTGGTGACTCTAAATTGTCCGTAGGTGTGAATGTGAGTGTGAATGGTTGTCTGTCTCTATGTGTCAGCCCTGCGATAGTCTGGTGACCTGTCCAGGGTGTACCCTGCCTCTCGCTCAATGTAAGCACCCTGTGACCCTCAAGAGGATAAGCGGTTAGAAAATGGATGGATGTAAACATTCACTGGATGGCACTTTTTTTTTTTCACACATGTGACTACCTCTGCTTTTCAAAATAAGGTCTTAACACAGAGTTAATACAAAATACATGTGTAACTATGATTAATTGGATTATATGACATAAAAGAAAAAAAAATATCAGAATTAATAACAAATATTTTGCACATCACAGTTAATAATGCAAGATATGAATAGAATTTTCCGGACGATACATGATGAATGGTGACTTCTTGGTGTATGTTTCTATCAGTCTTGTATAATAATCTATGTAATTACCTCTGAGATACATGGTTTGTGTGTGTGTGTGTGTCTGGCTGTGTTTAGAGTTGACTCTATTTCAGTGCACGCTCCTTGACATACAATGCTTAGGTAAACGTTAATAACAGTGCAGCAGCGATAGACGCAAACAAGCAGTCCGTGAAAAGCGAAAAGACGAGGACAAAACATTGACACTGATAACCAACAACATGCTACAAATAGATGTTGGACGGAGATTGCAAGTTCAAGGATAGAGCAACAATATGAAAGATATATAAAAGTGGTGCAAAACAAACACAGCAATGCGTTAGAGAGGATGGCAGTGCTGGGTGAAAATGAAAGAATAAATAAAGAGCTAAGCATCTGTTTTAAAGGGCTGAAAAGGAAGAAAGGATTTCATAAGAGTCTTTCACATGGATACACCCCTCAAAGAGAAGCGTATCTGTTTTCTTCAGGTAAATATGCTGTAGGTTGAAAGGTGAAACTTTGCTGAATCAGTTAAAAAAAAAAAAAACTTTGGGAAGACAAAATAATGTTTCAGCAGTCCATGAAGAGGAAACTGCTTTAATTTGTTCCACGACTCATCTATTGACTGACTTCTGCTTCCCTATTATAGCATGAAATAAAAATTTTACTCAATAGAAGGCAACTTTCCAGACCTTGTGAAACCTGTAAGTGCAGTTACAGTATCTGCTAGTAATATATTTATTTTTTATGGTGAATACAATGATTGAGCTGTCCAAGGTAACATGCCAATAGATGTGAGAGAAAAGCTTCTAAAATAACATAACCTGTGCCAAATGTATGGTCGCGTATTTATCACTAAACATGCTTTTCAATGGCGGAAAAAAAAGATTTTGAAAAGCTTCTGACTGAAGTGATTTTTCACTTCTTTACAAAAAAAAAAAAAAAAATTGGAAGCGGCAATAGATTCTTTTTCTCCTTCATTCCTGTCTCCTCTCTTTGTCCCTCTTCTCATCCATCTCAGCCATCCCTCACTCCGACTTTCTTAGCGGGGGTCTAATGAAAGGAGCACCTCGGAGGGAACAAGAGATGGAAAGAAGGTGGCGTACAGTGTGTAAGGATGAGGAGAGATTACAGACTTTTCTGTTCAAACGCGTAACCTTCAGCGTATGTTTGCCCTCTGAGGCGGAAAGACATCTGTGGCAAAGTTGTGGAAGTTTGAGTGGAACCCTGCTGATTATTTAAAACAGCCACTGCAAAACCTGGAAAAATGCGCCAGCTAGCCAAGTGTGAAAGTACTGGGTTTGAATTGATTCTGATGCGTGAAAATACAAACATGGTGTGAACTGCGTCGCTTCCAGTCCACTGGCTCCGTGTAGAATGGACTTTATTGGCACAGGTGCAACACAAAAAACTCATTAGTATGGACAAGTCGCCAACCATCAGTTTTTTTTTGGATTGTGCAATACTGTTTTAACACATCCTACATGGCTCTGCATTAAGGAAAGAGAGACATCAAGAGAGAAAACAAATGAGGAGAAAGGAGTCCACTACGAACAAATGACAATGTCAATGAGAGCAGCTTTAATGCAAAATACGAGTGAAATCGATGCCATTGTACACTTGTGATGAAAATATCAAGGTCTCTTTCACCTTGAGACAAGTTGATGAAAGACGCTGAAGCCCTTTTAGAGCATTTCACGGAGCCTGGCATTAGCCATGCTACGAGCAGCCATCTCTTATTCCCTTTACTCTCTGTGTTACTTTAGCCCTTAGCTCCCAGACTCTATTAAAGCTCTGAATTTTGACGCCGGCTTCCCTAGAGCGTGGCAGATTAGCCGGAGAGGGTCAAGCAAAGTTCACTGATAAAGGCCAGTTTGGGGGAGAGTAGGGGGTGGTGGGGTAGACAGGGGAGAAAGACGTATAAAGAGAGCCGAAGCAAAAGAGGGAGAACGGTCGGAAACGAGCGGACGAGATTTTTCACCTCGCTTCAACATGATGAAATATCCCAAGACATCAGTAACTGATCCAGCATAAAGGTTAGGCTATTATTAGGTTGCGTGCATGTGTGTGTGTGAGCACGCATCAGCATGTACATGTGAATGGTTAAAGTTTTTACCTTGACAGGGATAGAGAGGTGTAACCCTGTGCAATACAAAGGGGAGCAGTGTGACTGTGACCTACTGTGATGAAGTATGAACGCTGCCCCCCCGAGAAGTGTGGAAACATGGAGAAACCGCTCAAAGTAGAACATGACCTTGACAGGCCATTAACAATATGTAACTCTGCGTTCACACTGTGAGCAACTTGAAGGGTCACTCTATTCTGATTGGTGGTGGGCAGCACCAGGGAGTCTGCATATTGTAGCCGAGGGCTGACAGATCATGTATATTTCACTGCTGCGGTGTTTTAATAAGCTAGATAACAAGTTCAGTTCAGTCACCAGAAGAAAGTGGTGACGTTGTATGTTACTGTGAACAAGGTATACGTTACATCTGAATGTTTTATACATATCATATCAATGTTTGTAAAGTGATGTAAGATATAAGCTGACTTTGCCATCTGAAGGTGGAGGGGATTTGGGATGGAGTGTCACCAAAGAGAGACACCTGCCAAGCAACAAAACAGTTGATTTAGCAAGTCATTGCTATGTTCCCATTTACCTTTTAGGCACGTGTTGCCAACTCACCATTTTTCCCCTTTAAGGGCAGTGGCTTTGTGGGTAACCTGTGTGAGTGTGTGAGGTGTGCTTCGGTGTATGTGGAGGAAAGCAGCTCTCTTGGGGTGTCATGGTGAAGACGGCAGGCGGCAAAGAGTGATGATAGTCAGCAGAATTAAGTGTCTAGATGAGCTCAGGGCTACTTATAAACCTCATGAGAAGGACATGTTTGTTGTTTTGTGGGGAAGGCTCTTGTTGTGAACGGCACCTGAACGCCTCGCCATTCTTCCTTCTGCAGAGTGGTCCGGACCGCTAGAGGCTAGTTACCAGCAAATAATGAGCCAAGCTAAAATTAATGTTAATAAGCCAGCATGTTCCCAATTACGGTTTGGAGCTGGTAAGCTGTCACTGAGAGAGGTAACATACGGAAAGCTTTTTTTGCTGTTTATATACTGAGGCCTCATTTACATTGCAAGCGATGCGTAGCGTAGCAACAGCACACGTGTATTCACACCAAAACGGAACAGACGTGTCGCACAGCGGCCGCTGCTGTCCCGTCAAAAAACAAACCACACCCGAACAGTTGGTGGCGGTAGTGCACCATGTTTACAAATCTCCAATACACCCCAAAGAAGAAGAAGTGAGTTTGGACCCAAAGCCCAGGGTGGACAGGTTCGCACGCCAGTGATTATTCCAATGCTTGGAGAATTAATATTTAGCACTACAAATGGGTAAGTACATGCTTGGAGAATTAATATTTAGCACTACAAATGGGTAAGTACATGAAACATGTGCCTGTTAGGTCTTGCTTGGTCAAGGGGAAGATGTCTACGGTGGCCGAGAGAGGTCACAACACACGCAAACTTGTGTTTTTTGTTGAATACTGCGACCAGTCGCTTGCAACTTGCGCAAAAAAACGGTGTCTCTTCTATTTTTGAGCTTGCACGCAAAAGCAGTGCAGCTCGAGCAGCGCATAGAACAGATGCGGTGTGAATGCTCTAACCTGTTAACATGCTCGCTACGCTAACACATCGCTTGCAGTGTAAATGAGGCCTGATACTTTTCTGGCTGGATTGTGCCCCCAAAACGGGGTATTTTATGCCAAATCATGATCTTTTCCTAACCATAACCCTAACCACATGTTTACATGATTACAGCATTGTTGAAACATAAACTTCCACAGTATCTGCAACATAATAATGTGCATATGTTATCAGGTGGCATTAAAACAAAACAAAACTGGAAATACAATGTAAACTCCCAACTCATCAAATTGGTCAATGGCTTTGCATGTCGAACTATTACCCCTTTTCAGCAGTCATGGGCTGGTTTGTCTTGTCCCGGTTTGATTTAGGCTGTCAGCCAAGTGCGGCAGGGATTTGCATTCCCATAACAACAGGGCTACCCATTTGAAGGTGTGTCTTTAACTGATGATGGCTTATCTTGACCCATGACGTTTAAAAATAGTTGGCAGATCCACGGCTAAAGCCCTTTTTGCTGCTAGTGTTTTTCCAAAGCAGGGCAGGTAAAGAAGTTTACCTGTTGGAGGTGAGCTGTTTGCAGAGGTGCAGTAAGAGCCTGTTATCTGCAGCTCTTCATCAACATCTCACTGTGGCTGTTCCTGCTTTTACTCTTCCTCCCTGCGGTATGATTAAACATGTCTTTACTGAAGAAATGCTGCTAACAAATCTCCCTTAATGCAGTGATAAACACATTTCATTTCCTATAGATTCTTCACAGTAAAAGTCCCATGTTATTTTGTTATGTAAAAACTTTTATTGTGAAGCAGCAAAATGAGGAAATGTTGAGTTTTCGAGCAGCAACTTCACACAACTTCCAATACAGCTGATAGCAAACATGAAACAGAAAATAAAGCAGATATCTAAAGTAAAAACAGGACACAGAATAGAAACTAAACTCCAAACCACAGAGATTCAATTTGTACACAGAGATTCAGCTAGCAGCTACAATTGTACTGAGAGCTGAACACATAGAGACTTTCTCTCTGGTCTCTGGCAGACAGGTGAGTTGAGTCTTGCAACACACAGCTTGTTTTGGGGAGAAGAAGGGTCATGGGGGGGGGGTTGGCTGCTGTTAGTGAGATGTCACTGCTACCAGCTTGATGGAGGGTGGCCCGGTTTTTGGACCTACTCTGGAGAAGGTGCAGCTTGGTGTGGCACAGTGTGTCGTAACTGATGACTGACTAATGGAAACACAAATTGGCGTGGCATGGCTTGACTCGGCGCGGGCAAAAGTGACAGTGGAAAAGGCCCATTAGATGCTCTAGGTACCCCTACAGCGTCACTGTTGGATGCTCAGGGACAGTGTGTCAACTTCCGCTTGTTACATGCATTATGTGTTTTCAAAATTAACCACCACTTCCACACCCACCTGGCATACTTTTAGTTTCTCTCTTATTACGCTACTGCGCTTGCTCAGAGCAACAGATAATGATGCGGTCTCATGTGTCGCATAAAGATGCTAAGGGGTGCCTTGGTGCATCTGAAACTGACATTGAGAGCCACTGATTGAGCTCCAGTATTTGATGAATTGGGAGTGGGGAAATGTTGATGTAACCATTTGTACGTGCTGTCCTTTAGTCTTCCAAATAGGTTGCAGGGATATGGGAAGCTTAAAATAGTTGTACTGTAATCAACATCTCTGCCATGCTGCTGTTGCCAGGCACAACTATCAGTCATGAGAAATAAAAGTCAATATTAGTCCAAGGAAAAATGAAGCTTTAAAATCCATCCAGATACCAATAGCACAGTAGATCACAGGCAGTCATCTGACATTACATCGATTCACAGCACATTCATTCCTTTGTCCACACATTTGCAATCTTCTCATATATTTCAGCACCAAATAAATTGATTCCTGGTGGCATTTATATTATTTGCTCTGCAGTCAAAACACTTATTTCCTGCTAGTTTTGGAGCTTTCAACCACATTTATGGCTTACATCAGTGAAGCTGGCGTAGGTTTCATCAAAGCTAATCAGTACAGGCCACAGTAACAACTGCTCTAATATTGATGGGAGATCATAACCCCTGTCTCGGTCCAGGATCGTCGCTGGTGTCTGATGTGAATGAGACTCTTTGATCTTCCATGGTCGATGACTTTGACCCTTAATGTGCAAATGTGGAAATGTGATATTCAAATCCAGAGCACAGTGACAGTGACAAATTTGTGAGGGCTATAGTCCACAGTCAGTGTAAGTCAACAAGATGAGCCTCATTAGCCCATCATCATCCCAAAATATTTTGCATTGCAAGCAGTACAATGTGCATTTTGAACATAATTCCATTGGAGGCACTTGTATTGGAAAATATACTGTAGGACCATTAATTGCTCAAAGCACTTTTATTTAGTGGAACGTCTGCTCCCTAGGGTGCCAGTGCAGGATTCAGCGGGAAGCACAATAATCCCCTCTAAAGCGATTCGCAACAGACCCCAACATATGCATGTGACTGAGAACAGTGACAACAGAGGGAGCTGTGGTGCTCAGTCGACACTGCAGGTACAGTGGTATGCAGCAGGCAGGAGCAATGCAGTGGAAGCATGACTGATTGTGAAAACCTGTCAGGATATAAAGATGATTTTATTTTCCTCACTGACCATGGATACCTTTTTTCAATATGATCATCTAATGGCATTCAGGACTTTGTTGCTCTGCTGAAACAACATTGTCTTCTTAGTGTGAAAGCACTTGTTACATCAGTAGAAATCTTTGGCTTCTCTGTGAATTATATTCCGTAACCGCTGTCTGAGTAAAGTAAATACCATGTGTGGATACAAGCATCTCAATATCGTGCGTTACATGTAGTGCAGAGGAAGGTGACAATCTGAAGTTTCATTTCACAGACAAAAGCTGTGAATGGGTCTCACTTTGCTGTAGCTTGACTGGGGTGTGATTGACAGATGGCAGAACATATGTAGTGTGCTCTCAAAATCATGTCACTGAGGCTCATTTCTAAATAAACATGGATTTTTGTCAGTATCTTGATTTTTGGTCATTTTGAGGCTTTGTTTGATTTTTAGTAAACAACGTATTGGCTTACAGAATATGAAATTCTTATCACCAAATTTAGATGATTAATGCAATGGTGAAGCTTGTAAATGTATGATGACAATCACAAGACTAATCCAAGTTGTGAATATTGTCATATGAAGTCCATTGCCAACTGTGTGCTAACTTCTTTTGTTCGTCAAACAGTTCTTCTGACATAAACAATATTTTCTTGTCTTACTGCGCTGTTGTTGGTGCTTGTTTTCGTTATCTTGCCAGCTGTTCCCAAGCTTTTCTGTGTATTTTTCACCTCAGAACAGCCCCAGGAGTACAGCAAAACCATGGCTCGTTGGAAGTCATTATGTAACGTGATGTACTGTAGGTCTGGATGTGACCGAGGACGAGACACCTCCACCTGGAGCAGTATCCAGCTGGGCTTTATCTAGAGCTCGCGAGATTTCAGGCACGGTATGAGATCACTGCTTGTTCTTGCGATATTTCGGCTGCGCTTTGGAAAGCAGGGCTAGATGGTAAACAAACATGGCAGCACACCGGTAAGGTAACACGTTTACGTCGTTTTCTATATGTTCTCTGACATTTATCCTAACAATATGAGGCGGTCTTTGTGGAAAACAAGCTTGTTTAGTGGACTAACTTTGCACTTGAAGTATGCCCGTTCACTTACGTTTTAACAGGTCTGACGCTACTATGCGCCCCGGCTGTATCTAGGCTAATGGCTAACATGCTAACTATTATTTTTATGTCACTAGTCACTTGAAACAAATTTAGGACGATAGGAGACAGGTTGAAATAAACCGAAATTTCCCTTTAAGGGAGGACATCGTAGCAAGCTGTGGTTTCCGTGATGATTTATTTGACATTTTGTCTACCCCATTGGTTTTCTATAGAAGCCTCATTGTCCGTTGGTAGTTATCCGCCACCGGAAACAGAAAGGGGGTTGTTTACGACAAGGTTGTAGTCATTGTAGTTTTTTAGCTCAGCGAAAGTGCCGGCTCGACAGTGTTGTGTGCGCTCCTGGAGGAAGAACGAGAATGAATGAAGAAGTTTTGTAATAAGTTTAAACAACTGCACAATGGATTACTTGCTTGTAAACAACCTTTGCAGTGCGATGCCTTTGAACACAACGCCAACCTTCTTCTTCTGCTTCTTCTCTGTGTCCCATTACATTGCAATGGTTTCCTGCGGGTTGGCGACACCCACGTAAAGGAGCATTATCGCCATCAAGTGGCCTGGAGTGTATAACGCTTCAGGGTCAAACGAATGTTCAAGCGGAAGTTTACACACGGGTGTGAGGCAGCTGAAAAAATAGTTCCACAATCGAGATGAATAGCGAAAACACGGATGGAAACCACAGTTTGCTACGATGTTTATGTCAGAACATCAACGAACACCACTGACCACTCGGTGAGTTTCATGGCTTTGAAAACGAACGTTTAGGGTGGTTTTAGGGACAGGTTCACACATGGCCACAGGCATAGGCAGGCAGGGGAAAGCCAAATTCTCTGAAAATGAGCAATCGTCACTATTTTGGTCTTAGCCACTCTATTTCATCATAAACAACCCAGAAATGGGGCTCAAAGTGCAAAATACCAGACTTCTCCCTTAACAATGACGCTACAAGGCATGGACTTGTTCTGCTAGCGTTTTATTCCTTAACTTTAACACTAGCTATTGTGGGCCATAGCCAATGCCAACACAACAAACCTGTCTGCTTTACAATGTATTCTCTGCATTAGCTGCTAGCTACTTCAACAACTCCCGCTCATTGGCTTACACACACACAAGCAGGAATAACAACAACTCTCCCTCCCCAAGCCTCTGCTATTCACAGGTAGGTATCTCACTGTCATAGGTGCTAGTATTGACTGACAGGCTTCACAGCGTCTAAAAACACACAACTTTGCTGGGAGCAACATGTTCACTGACATTACAGAAAACAAAGTAACTGCCATAACAGACCTTTTTACTGAAGCAGAACGTAACACATTCTTAACAGTGACAGAATTAATACAGTTAACATCACGTCACCCACTCTGTTTCAATATAAAACTCAAAATGTGTTCTAGAGTCAATGGGACTAAAAGCAAGTTAAATATGTGCAAAAAAGTCTATAGTTACTTAAGGTTTAAACATTTATTTTAGATGAAGAGGAAGACATCAAAAGCACAAAGCAGCAACAGGACTGTTCCCCAGTGCTCGATATAAAATCTATTTTTCTTTTTTTTTTTTTTTTGTGGATGGCATTGTTTTTTTTTTTACCCAAACAAAAGATAAACCTGATCACACAAACCTCACTGAGAATAATACCTAACTTGATCTGGAGATATAAAGCTTAGTATCAGCTCAATCAGGAGGACTGATAATTTTCATGCTTACTCTGTTGATCTACTCCGTCTGTTCCTACTCTCAGCTCACTGAGGGCGTTCCCTCTTTCAGTCAAACCAATCAGATTTTGCCATAACCTCTGTGAGCTAATGATCTTGCTGCTGCCAAAGTTTAAAACTGTTCCTTTCTCTCCTGCCTTACACTAATGTTGTTCCATATTCTACATGTATTGCTGGAGTTTTGACCTCTTTAAATTTCTTTCCCTTCTCCATGCAGCTTGGAAGTAGGTGAACTTGTGCCAGAAACCCTAATTCCCTTTCTCCCCTGCTGTTAGCTATCATTTCAGTGTCAGATCGATGCGACCCTCCTCCGCACCATTCACCACCAGACTGCATCACAATCAGTTTCCCCAGTTGGCTTCCAGTGAGCTCATCAGAACTCTTGCTCTACGTCTCGTCCATCCAGATTTCAGCATTGCTCTTCACCTCTTCACCAGCCGTGATGAGATTCTATCGCAAAATATTTCTGTACGGCTCATGGCAAGAAGAGCAAGGCTACAGTGGCTGTATGAATATGACTGGATGTCATTAGTCAGCTACTAGCCAAGCAGCTGATGAATGAGCACAACTTCAGTGCCCTACGTGAAATGCTATGCCACATTTGCCCCCCAAACACCGCACTAGACCTTTTGGGTGTGACAGCGACATGTAGCTGCTACTATAAAGTGGCAGATTTTCAAGTGCCCCTCCTGCTTGTATGCTAACTACTTTATAAACACCAATGCATTGTGGTTGGACAAACTCCTAGATCAAAATCCAATACAGGGCCGCTTTCCCTCACCTCAGCCATAATTCAGCAATCAGCTTGATAAGCAGCACGCCACGGTAACAAACACCATCTGTTTCCAGAGAGGGCCTGTCTCTTCCGATATACAGTACACACACACACACACACACATACACACACATTCAACCCACCCACCTTAATTCCCTTGACCACGTCTCGCTTTCTCTCACACACACACTCCTAAATGCAGGTAGATCAAGAGGCATCCAGGGAATCCCTTTTGACGCTAGATAGTGTGCCAATGGGAGTATTCACACACATACAGGCACACACACGTACACACCCTTCTTCCCTTTCGTCAAGAGGCGTGATTGTGTAGAATTTTGAGGAGCGTGCACGCACACACACATATACTTACAAACATAGACGGACGTGAACCTCTACCCTCTGTGCACGCTGATCATGGTCCCTGGAAAGAAGTCTAAGACTGTTGAGGCTTACACACACACACACACACACACACACACACACACACACACACGTCGTCAGTCACTTGTTTCACATATATGATTGTCAGGACTGCGGTTCTTCCAAAGCTAGGTATCCTGGGGGATCACTGACACAACTGATTGCCTGCTCTCCCTCCTGTAATGACAAGAACAGCAGTGAACCAACGAAAAAGGACTGAAACAGAATGTCTTCTTTACATCTACTCTCTTCTCCTTTGTTAAATTCTGTATGAATCCATCCTGCACTTTATCTCATCATCTTACAGTGCTTTTGTTCTGTTATTTTTCTTACTGTCTCCTATACTCTCTTATCATTATCATCTTCAACTGTCATCTCTTGTATGTCTTCACCTACACGATCTGGAGCAGTGCCAGACAGAGAGAGACAGGAATTTAAGCATATGTACTATTAATAAATATATAAATTGCTGTGGGAAATTAATTGAATTAAATGAAAGTTAAAAAGCACATAACCATGAAGAATTCCAGTACCCAGTTCTTGGTGTAGCCTTCTCTGTATTGTATATCTAGAAATTTAGTCCATAAGTTCCCAAAACAGACAGGACACAAGCTCTGAAGTTAGTTTTTTACTTTTAAAAATTTAGGTACAGTAAAAAATATTAATATATTCTCTTCTCAAGCGTTTCACTTAGTTAATTGTGTGTTAAGAGGATATATGCGTACATGTCAGTGTCTGTAAGAGGGTGTGTCTTCATAAAATTCTAAAGTCTGTGGGTATTGTTAGTCTCAAGCTAGTGCACATAGCGTCCCTGAGCTGTCCCTGCCTGCCTCCAAGAAAAGGTGTGTATCTGTCTTATGTGTGTGCACATGCTTGTGTGTATGTCCATATGCTCGCATGATAGCCTACACCTGTGTGTGTCTGTGTGTGTGTGTGTGTGTGTGTGTGTGTGTGCGTGTATTCCCTGCACAGCTCCTGTCCGTTGTCAGTGTCAAAGCTGGTCCGTTGGGCCTTTCAGTGCACAGGTGGCGATAGACCGGCCCCTAATGAGTCCATATGAGACTGTCTGGGAGAGGTGTGTGCTTGTGCGTGTGTGTGTGTGTTAGTCCATGAAAGCCAGTGTACTGTATATATTGATGTTCCCATTTTGTGCCTGTGTGTTTAAGAGGTAAAACCCTGCTGTATGTGAGAAGGACAACCCATTTTGTGAGTGCAGTTAGGATGAAACTTGGCACAGAAGCTGTACTCCATGAACCTGTCAGCCACTGGTGTACGTGATCATGTCGTTTTCAAGGCTGTTTCTGTGGTTTTAAACTGTGTTTGTACCAAAAGCATGTAGATTTCTATCCCATCTCATCTGTCAGCACACATTACGTCTACATGTTCTTCTCACAGGAATATGCCATGGGCATACTTACCTGACTGTTTGCCCTCCCTCTGTGTACATATGTGTTTTTAAGTCAGATTCCATATCATTAATGCATGTTATGCCAAATGCGTGCATGCCTTATGTGTGCAGATTCTCTGCCAGTGGCCCCGGGACACAACGTGTCTGTGTGCAGCTATATTCACACTCATTCTGCTAATAAGAAGCTATAAAGAACACAGACTCAAACTTGGCATGTTGACAGGCAAACACAGACTGACAGAGAGAATAAATAGATTCATCAACGTCTTACCTACCTGCGTGCTTACAAACCAGCATACATGCACACACACCTATGAAGAAACAAGCACATACAGTCACTAGTTTTGCAATTGCAAAAGGATTCTGCACATACATATACACATATATGGTATATATACACATGCATACACACAGCAAAAAAATACCTATTTATTTTCACTTTACTCAATCCTTATCTTCTTTTTTTTGTTATTATTTCTTATGTCTTCATTTTTATTTTCTCTACTTTTACTATTCACTAAAAAGTTCATTTTCTTAAATATTATGTTGTCTATACTTAAAGCACCTATGTATAAAAAACATCACATTTAAGCAAATGTAAATTTATGTTACCAAAGAGAATGACTAATAATTTGATAGGTTAATACAAATATCGTTCTATTTATTCTTGTATTTGTCTGCATTGGGCCCAAATGCTTTAATAAAACAAATGAAATAAATAAAGTAAAATAAAATAAAATAAATGCGCTGCAAATTGTCTTAATTTCTCGTTCATTTTCACACACACACACACACACACACATATATATATATATATATATATATACATACATAGCTGTTGCATGTCAAAGCAGAGCTGCAGTTAACATTCCAGTACACAAGAATGCAGCAGTTACATCAGTTAAACTGAATTTCAGTGAACAAACGGATCTGTTACGTCTCACACAGTTGATAATGTGTACACTCCATGAAAAACACGAGGTGTGTGTCTAGCTGTGTGTGTCATATTTTTCCATTTGAGTCCCAATATGCTATCTCTTTATCTGTTGACACAACATAATGTATGTGAGTCACTGAGCTGAGTCAGTGGTTTAAAGCTGGTTTGACCTGTTTGTGACATGACACCTACTTCTCTCCTTCTGGAGCACAGAGACGGCTGCAGAAACAATAACAACGAGAGCTTTACATCTGTAGAATATCGAAATATAAAAGTAAATCAAGTTTATGAAACTTTCAAGGGAGTATTTTAAATTGCACAGAGGATCTTCTACGTGTCAAAACAGTTCCCTAAAAAATTGCGTCTGCATTTGTAGCACACTACTCTAAAATGTGTTTCATTTGAAAAGCCACAATAATATAAAAAAAGAATAAATCCATGTGTGATAAAAAACAGTCTGTTTCAGTCAAGGAAGTGTGACGCTTTCAGCAGTTTCATAATTACAGTTGTTATGGAGTATTCGTGATACATGATTGTAAAGAGTTGTTAAATCTTGTCAGGATATGTTAAATGCTTTGACTGTAGTTTTATTCTTATCTTCATGTGCAGCAGAAGGGGGAAAAAAACATCACTGACAAAATCAGCATGTTATCAAATCATTTTTAATTGATTGCATTTTTCACAGATATGGAGACAGGTACAGTTCTCCTCATTTAGCCATTAAAACAACAAATTGATCAAATTAGATGACAAAGACAGGATTGCAATTGGACGCGCTTGGTTGTCTACAAAATAGAGCAAACAACCACTTACCTGGTACACTGTGATTCAGTGCTTGCCTCATTGGAAGTGTTAGCTGGTAATTGAAGACACTTTTTTTTTTTACTCTGAATGGCGTGATATAACAACCTGAGAATTTTTCTTCTTGTGCTCTGCTGACAGATGGAAATGAAGTTACACGACCTTAGTAAAAAAGCAAAATTCTTGTTCCCCAGTTTATCATGTCAGACGTCACTTCATAGCCTAGGACTGAAGCGGCTGCGTCGTTCTAATGATCCATCAACGTTTCAGTGGAACAGTCTCCGCCTTTCACACAGCAGATGTAGGTCTTTCACAATTATAACTGGGAAGAATCAGAGGACAGCAGAAGGAGATCTGTGAACAGTCGATAAAAAGATGATTTTCCCACTTTGTCCTCACTTGATTAAGAATAACTCCTCTTATTTAGTGTGAAGAAATAACCGTCTAACATTTCACATAATAAAACAATCTCCGCTCTCGCATGTCTGACCAGGAAGAACACAATTAAGAGGGAAATTTGGTACATTACAAGCAGATATGTGAGATGGAAAAGAATATGATGAGGATTTAATACAGCTCTTGACCACCTACTGAGAATAGAGACGTATCAAACATGGTGTGGAAATGCAGCTTAATGTGAAAGACGTGACTTGTAAAATAGAAGAAAACTGTTGCTTTATTAGTTTAATGTTCAACAGTCAATTCACCATAGATGTGATTCATGAACATCGGTGAGCCAAAGTTAAAGACCCAGGGTGCCAGTAATTGCTATAACCCCAGAAAAATGTGACATTATGAATAACAAAGAGGACAAGACTCCTCGTGTCACAAAACGGAGATTAATTTAACAACTGTCTGGACTTTCAGAATGTTTGTTTGACCTTTAGTATCAAAAAATGACAATTTTTAAATGAAATGCAAATGTCACAATATGTACCTCCTCTAGTGGTGACCTAATGTCTCGTAGAGGCCTATTGAAATAGAAAAGTGGAATATTAGCCCAACATACATAAAACATACTGATATATTTTAAAATTGTGAAATGGCATGTGTTAAAGCACACAACATTGATGTATTTAGGATTTTAACACTTTAAACTGAAACCGTTTTTTAATGAGACAGACAATCTTTAAAAAAAACTCCTCTGTCTACTCTGTAGCATTTCTAATGGCCTTGAAAGCAACCAATCAGAGCCGAGGAATCTCTAAAGCAGCTGCCAGTCATGTCAATCACTGCTCGTGAAATGTCACCTCAAATGTCTTCAGAAACATGTTTGAGTGTGCTGTTTAGCTGTAAAATGAAAATGCTGGTCCAGCCAGTGGGCGGTGCTTGGTACTTTGGCTAGCTCTTTCCAATTTCTCATTTCTCATTTTACAGCTAAACAGTATTTGTTTCATATTTGATCAACCTAGTTTGACAGTTTAACCGCAGTTCCAGAGCAGTATTTGGAGCCCGGTCTCACTCCGAAGTCGCTGAAATCTGGCACTTGGGCAAATCAATGAAAAAGATGTCCTTTAAGATTGATGATATGCGGCAGGTTGCTGTTGAAGTTTAACGGTGCCTAGCAGCATCAGGGGAAACTCAATGGAACAAGGACGAAAGTTAAGGCAGCGAAAATCAGATTGGGGTGGGCAGGAAGGGTGGTGGATGGATCCAACAAACACTGACTTTCACCTGAGACAGCGGTGTTTGCGTCCCGAAAGATTATAAAGCCAAACCCTGTTCTTTTTCCCTAAACCTATCCATGTGTTTTTGTTGTTGAAGGAAAAGTCAATTCACAGCGTTGTACCGACGTAGTGCCTTTATTTTGAAGGAGACTGTAGGTAAACTGTAAATGTCCCGTGAAAACAGAAGTGTACTTTGAAAGAAGACAATGCATGTAACCGGCAGAACTTGACACGGCGTCCCAGAGCGTCAACAACCAATGCAACCAGGGTACCTTCCACATGTGGACTTGGAAAGCCCATGACCAAACGTCGACATGTGACGAGATCAAAGTGAGAATGTGTTGGTGATTGACATGATTGACAGCTGTATTAGAGACTCCTCAGCTATTTGGCTATGTCTGTCAATACATCTACCTTTGAATCTACCTTTTGAATGAGCATGATGGATTCAACTAAAAGCCACACTAAAAGGAAACTGGAAACTGACAGTTCGATTCGTGAAATATTACACAAAAGATTCAAGAGATTCCACTTCTGAATGCCTCTGCAGTTACTTTTTATTTGTTCTGGACAATTGTTTTCCAGCTTTAGCGGCTTGAATTATTCCCTCAGAAGTTACAGTGAGGTCCAAGATACATAAAATTCAACAGACTGTACGGAGCATGTGTGAAACAAAGCACTGCTGCCAAGTGAACACCTTATCATTTGAAAATGTCAGCTTTCTAGAAATAAAAGAATAGAAATTAAGTTAAAGCTGACAACCGTGCATGTTTTGAAATTATGGAGCAGATTTTGAAGAGGCTGTAAAGGGAAGGTAAAAAACAAACAAAAAAAAAAAAACGCTATTTACTGAGAAAATGTCATATAGAAAATGACTTGGGAAAGAGCCATGTTGAGCTATAAGGCAAGGATACTAAAAAGAAAAGAAAAGAAAAACAGCACTAGAGTACCTCACTCTCACCATTCCACAAATAGATGCCATTTACCTTAAGAAGCACAAAACAGAGTGCATTCGCCATCTTCTACAAAGTCTTGCAGAGAATCTCCAATTTTGCAGCCCTTTTTGGACTGAAATTGACAGCTGCCATTGTTTGCCATGTACTCCTCACAAAAGGAACAAGCCCGGCCACTGATAATGCACTATACAATGTTGAAGTAGCTTCAATCATGAAGCTTTTCTTCAACTTATCCATGATTTTAGAGACATTTACAAACCAGTCTTCAACAGAACATAAGGTCAGAGTGAGAAGAACAGAGGAAGACATGTTAATGCATACGATAGCGGGGAATTTTGACAAAATGGAAAGACAGCAAACACCACACACAAATAGATGTGATTCACTGTAAGTGGCTTAAAGCAAGGGGTGCACTGTGTAGTTTCCATTTACAAATAATGGACCTGTCATATGATTTGAGAAGACAGCAGTATGGAAAGTGGGGGGATGCTAGTGGTTCATTGGATGCATGTTTATGGAAAGGTCAACCTTATTATGTTGATATAGAAAGAGCACAGTGGCCTAAACAAGCTTGTCAACCGAGGCAAGCAAGTATCTGTCAGGGTTACAGTGAGTGGAGGCAGAGTTAGTGATGATTTAGGCTCCCACAGTGCTACAAAAGAGGGAAGTAGCACTCCATTTAAAAATTCACATCAAATCTTGAACAAGGGTGTGAGATCAGAGACTTGAGCACGGAGCGTGAACTTGATTTCTGAATGCGGTGAAAGCCGTACGATAAATACACTTATACCTTATATACACTCATTACATTGGGACACCAGGAATTTTCAGAAGGTGTTAATAAGTATTAACAATTGATAACTTCATATCACCCTCTAAAAGTGTATATTATTGTAAATGCTCATATATGGATACATTCAGTGTAAGTTTAACATGTTGTTTCAATACGTGTGGGAGCTTTGCCTAGTAGTGGTTGTATTTGTGCATGTTGGTGGCCACTGTATTCATATACATGTAATGCAATGACATCCTCTGTATGGGAACTGCCAATTGGTCCGACAGCCCATTGGTCCGACATCCCATTATTCCGACCATATTAAACCCATTGTTCCAAAGTCCCGTTGTTCCGAAATCATCATGATGCCCTGTGGTTAAGGTCTGGTTAGGTTTAGGCACAAAAACCACTTGGTTAGGGTTAGGAAAAGATCATGGTGTGGGTTAAAATGAAAAAGAAAGTGGCAAACACATAAGCCGTGAGCCTGCTTCGCCTCAAGCCTTTCCCAGCTGACCCAGAGCCGGTCGCAGCGCACCATCAAGGCAGAAATACACCCACCGGGAGCCGTTCAGCACCACGGACCATCGGACTAATGGGATGTCAGACCAATGGGCTGTCGGACCAATGACATGGACCCCTCCGTATTACACTCTCAACAATTCGTTGGGGCAAGCTCTATATTTGACTTCCCTTGCATTCTGTCACTCACGGTAAATGTAATTCAAAGAGTAATATGTGTTTTACAGAGTTTGGGTAAAACCAGTGGTGGAAGCCTGATCTCACTCCAAAGTCGTCGAAATCCGGCGCTTGGCGTTGCCAGCCAGTTGCTATTATAGTTTAGTGGCACCCAGCGGTGTAAGGGGGAAACGCGGCGGGACAAGGATGAAAGTTAAGGCGGCGAAAGTCCGTGTATTGTGGGCGGGAGGGCTGGTGGATGGGTCCAACAAACCTTGACTTCCATCCCGAAAGAGCGGTGTTTGCGTCCCATAAGACTGTAAAGCCAAACCCTGTTCTTTTTTCCTAAACCTAACCACGTGATTTTGTTGTCTAAACCCAACCGTGTGTGTTTGTTGTTGAAGGAAAGAACACAGCAATTTGTGGTGTTGTACCGACGTAGTGAGTTTATTTTGAAAGAGACTGTATGTAAACGTTAAATATCCCATGAAAACGGAAGTGTATCTTGAAAGAAGACAATGCATGTACTGTAATAGGCAGAACTTGACATGGCATCCCAGAACATCAACAACCAACACACCCAGGGTAATTTGTGGACATGGAAAGTCCATGACCATGCACATCAATATGTGACGAGGTCGGAGTGAGAATGTGTTAGTGCTGGACCTAGCATATTTGGTGTCCTGGGTATGCTCCCCCACCCCCCGCCCCAAAAATGTCTTATATTCATTGCATTTAATAAAAACAAGAACAAGAGCTAATGAGAAATCAACACAAACAACTTAGCAAAACAAACAGTAAATGTATACTACAGGAAGATCCGCCACTTGGTTAAACCCAGATAAGTCGTAGTGTTTGAACACGTGCACTGTTGCATGAGAAGAACATATTACGATGCTGACATCATGAATGCATGTTTGTAGCATAGAGATTGAGTTTTTGTCATTCTAATTATTTCTTTGTAAATTTAAAACATATGAGAGATTATATCAGCATTCATTTCTTCAGGGAAGCTGAGAAGTACATTTGAAAATTAAACCAAGAATGACATCTCAATGATAATTCGAAATGATATTTCTTCACCAAAAGCTATGAATGGTGGTAAAATTCGGAAATATGGAGTGCTGCAAAGACAGAAATTCCCTTTCTGTGAGAGTTTAGGGAAACATAGGATCCTGATCAAGATCATTCAAGAAGGTGAAAGCAGCGTAATTCTGTCTCATGAATAATTCATTTCCTCCCCCTCTCCACCCTTGATTTTCCCTGACAGGTGCCTGTGTGTCCTCTTCCATTACCCATGTCATTTCCTCTCCTTCAACTGCAATCCCCTCTCATGTCCTTAACATTGATCCCTGAGGGCTGACATGCAAGTGGAGGGAAGGGATGGAGTGGGAAGGGAGGCGGGGAGGGAGAAGGGAAATCGCGAGAAAGAGGGGTGAAAGCTAGAAAAAGACAAGGTGGGGGAAAAAGAATGGTTATAGCAGGCAATAATATCAGTGGTGTAGCCTAGTTTGTAGACTGTGTTATCATAAATCATATAAATGTAAGCAAAAACTGACGAAATGAACTGTTACTATAATGTTGCTCTAAAAAAAAGGCGTGCAAAAATTGCTGCAAATCATTCAACGGTGGGTCAGATCTAGGTCATGTCAAACTCAAAGCCGTGCCTATGTGGGAAGCCACCATGTACCGCACATTATAAGGCAGCTAGGTGACTAAGAGACTGTTTTGCCTTCAGGGCCAAGGTTGAAACTAACCAGCTTCAGTTTACCCTACCGTTGAGAAGCAAGACACATGAACGTTACTTGGAGAACTTGAAGAGCTGCAGTGTTTGTTCATAAACAAACTGAAACCTACACTGTATATTTACTACCACCTGACAGCATTACTGCTTATTTCCTCTCTGCTCCGATCGCTAACATCTGTCTGCTCCGAGCATCTCTTTCACTTGACCCATAGACTGTGAAAAAAAAAATGGACGTAGACACCATAACGTTGCCTATTGGTTTATAGACTCTGGGTTTAAAGCCTTGAGTTTGGCATTTTTAGCCAAAAGTGACCATGTTAGGACGCGAAGCTGTAGAGAAGCGAGGGGAGAATCTGACTCAAAGAGAGCCAGTCAATCAAAACAGCCATGCCCATAACCATGTGTAACTTTAAGCCTTAATAACATTGAAACGGGTGAGTTATATAATTCACCCCTGTCCAGTTGTCATGAATGTCGAAATTAGCCATAGAAACCAAAACTGTTTTTTGTACCAGGCTATAAACATGTTGCTTTCTGCTGTAAAGTTGTGCATTTTAACATGAGGGTCTATGGGGACTCACTTTTGGAGCCAGCCTCAAGTGAGCATTCGAGGAACTGCAGATTCTGGCGTCATTTTTCGACCCCAGGGGGTTGCTGCTTGGCTTGACCACACACTTAATTTGTACACACTATATGCAGTGAACTCAGCAGGGTGGGGGCGAGGAAAGACGATGAGTCTCCCTGCATGTTCTGGAGTGTTTTTTCCATTGCTGGCACATCTCTCGACCACGTACTTGTGAAAATAAATAGCTGAAGTGCAAGTTCTGTTACATAACTCTGTACTCTAGTGGGTATACAAAAATCCTGGAGCTTTCTTAGTGGGTAAACAGCATATACCTGTGTATCACGAAGACTATACATCTGAATCATATCCTCAATATCTGCGCTTGTATGCAAAGACACATATATCGATTTATAGATAGCCAGGAAGATAACGCGAGCCATCTCTAAGTCAAAAAGCCAGTCTTAAACCTTGCAGTAGGACACAGTATAAAACCCTAACAGTCAGATGGACAAATGCTCAGCCAGGCAGGCAGTCACACTTGAATTCACCACCTTAGCAACCGTATGTTCAGCTACAAGAAGCTGTGAGAAGCGGCTTGTAAGCCACTCGCTTTCAGACAGACAGCTTTCCACCCAAAGCCAATCACATAGATACGAAGCCCAGCTCACTAGTCGGGCTCATAGACAGATAGACAGATAGAGCTGCTGCTGCTGCTGCTGCTTTTGAGCCTTTCCCTCCAGTGATGCTAGATAACAGCATGCAGCTAGACAAAGTAATCCACCATAAAAATACTGTTAGAGCTACCCAGAGAAAGATAAATGCTGACATAGGAGGAAGAGGAGAGGAAGGAGGAGAGAGATAAATGTGGATGGGAAGGGGGTTATGGGGTGGTTGGACATGGAGGAAAGAGGGTTAAGAATGGGATGCAGAGAAGGGGGGGGGCGGTGAAGAAGAGAGGACGCAATAGGAGATGAAGAGACAAAGGAAACAAAGCTTGTAAAGGAGGATGAGGAGCACGAGGAAAAAACAAGAAAAGTGTGAAAAGTGACTTCCCTAAATGATTGTTTCTCAGCCTGTTTGTGTGCCCCAGACTGGGGTTACACTACAGGCAGCTGCATTCCCCCAGACACCCCAGACAATGGATGATTAATGGCGAGAGATGGAGGGGAAAAAAGCAGCAAACAGCAGGTAGAAGGAGAGAAAGGGGATATGGGAAGAGGAAGGGAGAAAAAGGAGCAGGAGTTAATTTACAAAAGGGAAAAGACAGGATGGACAGAGTAAGAAATAGATGATCTCAGCTGAGGATCAGCTTCCTCTTTCTGCCTTTACTCTTTTTTGTTTCTCTTTGTTTCCGCATCTCTCTCCTTTCTCGCTTTCCTCTTTCTTTCCTGCTATCTCATCCTCTCACTTTCTGTTTGTGCTGGCTCTCCCCATCGCATTTTTCTCTCTCCCTCTCACTCTGTCTGTGACTCCAGACAGTGTTGAATGTAGGTCACTCTGTCTGGGAGCTCCTCTCTCTGTCTCTGTCTCTCTTTCTCTTCCTTCATTCATTCATTCCACCATTCTCTGCCTCTCCTTCTCCTCCACAGGGGCTGCGATTTCTCCGGGCTGGGTGCCGGTTGCTGGACAGCTCGCTTAGCTGGATACCGCTGTACTGGATATGATTTATATTGCATACGGAGAGTGCAGAATCTGCACAATCACAAGGCCCGGCTGCATCTATATCCTGGAATAGAGCAGGAGATTTCCATCGCTTTATCAGCAGTAGCACGCACGTGGAAGCTGAGGATAGCCAGGGACCAAGGGGTCATCTGCTGCAGGAGTGTTTTCATAGAGGAGCTAGAGAAAAACCTTTGGCATCGCTCCTGCCTTCTCACTCCCATCCAAAAAAAGAGCCTTGGAACAGTGCATGTTCGCTCGCTTCCAAAAATCCACCACATAGGTCCAGATTTGCTTCTCTGTCTTCCCACTTTGTGTGTGTCTCTGTTTTGACTGTAAGGTTGAGTTTTGCATATTCCTTTCGTAATGACGATACTCCGAATCTCTTCGAAACAACTTTCAGCGCAGAGATAACACAGGAAACCCAAAATCCCCGAAATGTCTGCCGGATTTTACAGCAGCTCTCCGTCAAAACAGTACGAAAAATGCCGTGCTGTCTTGCTTTTGCTTGCTCCTCGTCTCTTCCCTTCCAAAAAATATGGGAGTGGAGCAGAGACGAGAGTGTGTGTGTGAGTGTGTGTCTGCTTCCCCTGCCTGCCGCAGTGCAGAGCGACTGGCTTGGAGAAGTGAGGGAGGCAAAACGCAGACTGTTGCTAACTCTGTGGTGGCAGACTGGCAAAAAGTGATTGTGTGTGTGTGTGTGTGTGTGTGTGTAGCTGGCTGTAGTGTTGTAGTGCAACAATCAGCTGAGGCCATCAATCAACTATCAATCACTGTCAGCCGCAGTCTTTTGTGGGATGGTGAGTGGGTGTATAAGTGGGTGTGGACACGGCAGTCATCAGCTCAGAGACCACACGCACACACACACACACACACAGCCATATAAAAATAAAGACACAAATAAACGCCTTCCAAATGTGAAATCTCAGAATTTGACAACAGTCCTTATTCACTGCATCTTAATTGTTCAGTTTCATGAATAAAGTGCGGAGCCCCCCCGGAGAGTTAATTCTATAGAGAAGACCAGGTGTTCATTGTACACCTTAGCCTATAGACCCATGTTTACCTGGTTCAGAAGCAGATGTTGCTTTATTTCAGCAGATGCTTCTTTATTCCTGTTCACTCATAAGCAATTAATTATTCTACAGATGAGAACATAAACATGTAGCGTGAGTGATGGAAGTATTCGAACCTGACCAACCAAGAGCAAAAGGTCATGTGTATAAGTCTGCGCAACAGGACCACAGATATACTGCATCATCTTTGTAGCAATTATGCAATTTTTATATAACATATCTCAAATGATGGAAAGCACAGAGCCTCTGGAACACAAACAGCCTTCTGCCTTCTCATATGTGTGAAATGAAAGGAAATTGCTTTACCCTTGATTCCAAAGTGTCCAGCACGGAAAGATGGACAGAAAGAAAGAAAGACACTGAGAATGAAGTCAAACACTTACAATAGAGACAAAGCCTGATATTTTCCTCTCATCTCCCTTCTCTTCATCGATCCTCTGCCACTCTGCTGCTCAGTTTTTCTGACATAAGAGTGCTTACATTCTCTACTTGTCTTTCAGCTCAGCTCTATAGGTGGTAGGACTAGTATAGGACTCTGAATAACATAGGACATATATATCAGAGAAAGACTTGTACGCTTTTTCCATTGTCACGAGTAAAGCCATGCCGTGCCGATATGTATTTCCATTGTCAGTTAGGCACACCATGCCACACCATGCCACGCCAAGCCACGCCGTAGATGGACCATCTCTGAAGTAGGTCCAAAATCCAGGCCGCCCACCCTCAAGCAGGTAGCAGTGAGGTCTTGCCGACCTCAGCCAACCCCTGACGACCCCCCTTTCACCCCCAAACAAGCGTGTGTTGTGAGACTTTCTCTCACCTCTGTCTGCAGGAGACCAGACAGAAAAGTGTTTTTCAAAGTCGGGCAAAGGCCAAAGGCAAAGGCGGTTTCATTTTTATGGGTTTTGTTTCTATGTTGGTGCTGCTCTGTGATTTCAATACCATCCAGAGCTCACACATATATGAGTAGCTTTTACCTACCTCAGTAACATTTACAGCCCCAATTACTCTTTTTTCTGGGGCACTTGTTGGATCACCAATAATTTAAATATTCCCCTTAAAACACCTTAATTTTTAATCCTCTGAGACCCACATGGACCCATTTTTGTCTTTTTGGGGGGGGGCAGGTGATCTTTGGGAGGAGATGGCAGGTCAACAGTGCATGCAATGTAGAAGTGGTATACAGTACGTCACCCGAAAGCTGGGAACCTGCAGATCAGTTTGAGATGCAGCATAGCACTGTGTGTCAGATTTTTTTGGTCAGAAATCTATTATGAACATTTTGTTTTAGTAGGCGCCTATTCAAATTGTAAATGTTTAGAGCGTATAGGGGCTTAGAACGTTATGATGGAAGTACATGATGGCCATTCTCATGCTCATTTCTGTCTCATAAGTTGTTGCAGCACTTTTTGGGTTGATGCCATTTGTTACACAGTTTTGGTGGTAAATTTAAGCATGTTTAACCACTCGAGAACTGATTAAAAAAATTGTCAAAAATCCCTCCAGAATACCATATTACGACACCAAGACCTTGAGGAACACCATAGAAAAATCCATGCTGTGATTTGGAATCTTTTGATATTTGGAGATTTCTGTAAGAATTGTATTTTTCGGTGACTGAATAGCGGGCACCTCTGTTTCAGAAACTGCTACGAAATTACATTGTTGTCAATATACATCCTCTGAATGCCTGGATTCTCGAGTTTGTGGCTGTAAAGTTTCATGAGGCTGTGATTATCGTAGAGGTCATTAAAGGTCTTTTTGTTTTCTTTTTTTTTTACAATGATGTCTGTTTAAAAAAATTGGTCTCACTATTATGAAATGACTACTATCAAGACTAACATCATCACACATTAATGATATTGGGCTCACTGAATCTGAATCTGAATTCCAGACATAACCAATTTATGTAATTTCAACACTGTTAGGGACCCCAGTATGCCAAAATACCCACAGAGCCCATTTTCATTCAGATACCTTGAGGTGAGAGGTCAAGGGACCTCTGTGAAAATGGCCATACTGTTTTTCCCTTTTCCCTAAAATTTAGCCAAACTTTGGAGTGTTATTCAGCCCCCTTTCTGAGAGGGTAGCACATCATGGTTGGTACCACTGGATTCTTCAGGTCCTCTATTTTCATGTGATACCAGTATCATCACTCTGCCCTCTATAGCCTTTGAAATACAGGAATGTCGGCTCTGGCACACACATCTGCATTTCCTGGCTGGAAGGTTGTTAAATAGGTCATTATATGACAGCTTCTGAGCAAGGCCACTTAGACATTCCTGCCCATTATCGAACACTTAACAACTTTATGGGCTTAAGTTTTGAAAAACTTCACTCAGCAGAGGCAGCTGACTGTATTAATAACTGTGATATTGAAGTAAAAGTGCAAACGCACCACATGGCGAGCTCGCACTGCAGCACATCTCAAGCCACATTGCATCTGAAAGGGCCCTAACTAAGAGAGTTAATACAGTATGTATGATCATGATTGATGCTGATCATATTGGACTGTTCACCCTCAGGCATGGGTGCCCATGCACATTGCGTGATGCGCATGCCCGTAGCGATGGTGCTGATGTGAGATTTTTGATAACTTGATAGTTCATTTGAGCCATTTCTTAATTTCATAATAAAGGTTTCATGATTTTCCCATTGAAGCGATCCTTTTATCAATTTAGCTCAAATGCTTTCCATTACAATGTGTTCTCTTACTGAGGAGCAGGGTGAATATTAGACCACTTATCTCCCCATAGAGTATCTATTGATATTTGTGTACACTTATGAAAGACAAAATGAATGATATGTATATGCTGGCTTACTTCTGAACAGTTTTTTGATTTTGACATTACCATATTGTTTATAATACAACAATATTTGCTATTATTTTTTTCCTTACAAAGGTGCGTAGCTATAACAGACACAAGTATGGCGATAACTTGTAATAATATCAAAAAAATACAGTTCTAGATCCCTCCAATTTTGGCATTTTTAAATGTGTTGTCAAGTTATAAGTAAGAGTTAAACTGCACAATATTTTTTTATTTATTTAACTTTTGCTGTAAACAGGAGCAACTTTACATTGAAACATCACCAGAGATCAGCACATAATCACAAGATGTGAAAGCTGAAATAAATTAAGAAGTACAACTTCCGAAAGGCTAAAAAACTGACCAGCAGTGGTTAAAAGTTTCCATCTTCACTGAGTGAACATGAATCCAAGAGCATATGTGGTGTGGTAATTTTCAAAATGATGCAGTCTAAATCAGGAAGTTACTTAGGAAGGATAATCTAAGCCGTTAGAGCAGCAGCTTCCTCCACCTTACTCCGGCTTTCACTGTTTTTCTTCTTCCTGCGAAAGTTCCAGAAGTGCAACCTCTTCTTCTCTGCCTCCAGCTGTCCAGTCAGAGCCAGACAGGACACAGCCACCTCCATCTTACTGTCACTGTTACAAGCAACCTTTGTTCCTGGGTGTCCAGAAGCCCCCTTTCTTCTTCCCTTTCTTCTCTTTAAACGTGAGCTTCTAAAAAAAAGAATGACAACATATATTTATTTCACTTCCCAAAGGCGAGTTCTGAACCAGTCTTATACGTGCTGTTAGAATTCATAATTCTGAGGCAAAATGACCAGATGAAGCGACATACCTGAAGCTGATTTTTCTCCACCATCAGGAGTTTAGCTTTGCACGCCTTCTGGATCCATTCCTCCTGTTTTGCCAGCTCCATGTCCTCCAGCTGCTTGTCTTCCCTCTCCAGGGTCTCCTTCACACCCAGCTCCTTTCCGAAGCCCTCCTCTAGACCGGCACATTTACCTTTCCATTCGGTCTCACTCTGATTCAGCTCGTCTTCCTTTACACTCAGTAGGGCCAGAGTCAGATGTGCCTCTGTTTGAGCTTCGCTCCTTTTAGTGACTGGCCTGATCTTGCTCCCCTTCTTTCTCAGTGTCTGTTGAAGCTGGCTCACCTTTCTTTGCCACTTGTCTTTCACCTCCCTTAGTTTGGTGACACACTCAGCCTCGATCTCTTTTACGTCCTCCTCAAAGGCTGCTGTCTTCCCATTGTTGTCCTCCTTCCAAGCGGCACTGATCTTGTCATTTTCCTCCATCAAAATGCGGTCTGTTCTGACGGCAGGTGATCTGCTTTACTTGTTGGTATGCCCTCTTCTGTCTTTTTATTTCACAAAGAGAGACAATTTCTTCCTCTCTCTCTTTGACTTTCTTCCTGCACTCTTGCGAAATTATTCTTGTTTGTTCTCTAAAGTCTTGTCCAACGTGTTCACATCCTTGTTCTCTGTAAAGTCTTGTTCTTATTAACCAGTTTTCCTGTCCTCCTCCCTGCTGAGATCCTATCAGAAGAGGATGCCGTTGTGTGCCCTCAGGGCTGAGTTTGCTGAGACCAGCCTCGGGTCTTCTTCGGTGAAGTAAAGACTTGTCTTGGTGTGTGCACACCCGAGCTGGGAGGTACCTCTGCAAGTGAAATAGTGAGTCAACACCTACTGCACTCAAACTTTAACGTATTGACACAGGTTTCCACCACTGTGTTCATTTGTACTGGGAGTTTTCATCAAAAGAAATACGTGGGTTGTAGGGGTTAGGACGCACATGCAGTCCTCTGACGTGGACAGTCATCTGTTTGCTTTAACAAACTGTATGTGTGACAGTTTTTCGGATGTGTGAGTAATGACGTATGAGAGAATACAGTCACTGAGATGATCACCTGTTTATCAGTGTAGGCATTCATCTCTTTTCCCTGCTATTTCCTGTAGATGATAATTGGGTTTCTGAATATTGTGCTCTGATCACACTTGATCACTATCATTGCTTGTGTTGTTTACTCAGTGGAGCATTAGTCTGCGGTCCGAGAATACATTTCTCAGGGTGCCGAATGAGTTCTCACACGTGGCTGTGAGGGCTCCAAATGTTAAAGCATATTTGAAAGCAGTCAATACACTGGGCATTGACATGTGACATGCGCGCGGTACTTGGAGATGATGTGCTGTACAGTACAGTCCCCCTTGACTGGATGCGATTGGTTTTGCGAGCTGAAAAACTGTTTAGCAACCTTGTACTCCTCATTTCTCGCTTTCTCTTGACGTAATGACAACAAATCAAACCAGTAGGTCATAGGTAAAGCACCAGACCAATGAGCATACGTCCTCAAATGTGACTCAAATATAACTGACAAATGAGGGTTTTTTTAACTTAATTTAAATTTTTCATTTACCAAAGATGATTTCACGTTAATATGATAAATAAAAGTAAATAATAAAATACAACGTTTGGCACAAAGACTTTGCCTGCTTGTGGGTGAGTGGGGGAGGGCACAATAACTCATTTGGGGGGGGCATGGCCCAGGAATGCCGACGCCGACCCCGCTGCAACCCAATCGGCATGAAAATATGCTGGTGTTGTACATTTTTCTGCAAACCGCAGATACGTAACATTTGTACGTTTCATACTTGGCAGGTAAGTTGTAACTTTATCTTTCTATATAATGATGAAAACTTTGTCTGTGTGTGTGTCTGTGTCTCTGTTCCACGTTTTTCTCCTCACTGACTTGGTCAATCCATGTGAAATTTGGCACAGTGGTAGAGGGTCATGGGAGGATGTGAATGAAGCAATATTACATCAGTTGGCCAAAGGGGGGCGCTATAGCAATTGATTGAAATTGAATTTGCAAACCCCATATGTCGTAGAGACATGAAACTTTGCACAGAGATGCCTCTCCTCGTGACGAACAAATTTGCCTCAAGAACCCATAACC